>NC_092387.1:65092062-65402062 GCF_030028105.1 Mobula birostris
CAACTTTGATGTGTGTTGTCTGCAAACTTAAGTTTCATTTCATTTAGGGCATGAGCATCAGTATGGTGCTGAGAGAGAGTTGCACTGCCTGAGATTATCCTTTGGATAAGATCTTGTCTAGTGAAGTAAAGGTCTTGTCTAGCCCCTGCAGTGGGCAGTGGGCAGTGGGCTTTCCCCTGCTTTGTGTTGCTTCTTATCTAATGACACTAAAATGAACTAACTAATGGCACTAAAATGAACTAACTAATAGAGGGACATCCCTTTGGAACAGAGATAAGAAGGATTTTCTTCAGCAAGTGGGTGGTGAATCTGTGGGATTCATTGCCACACGTGGCTGTGGAGATGAAGTAATTGGGTATGTTTAAAGTGGAGCCTGATAGGTTCTTGACTAGTCAGGGCACCAAAGGTTATGGGGAGAAGGCAGAAAAATTGGGTTGAGAGAGATAATAAATCAGCCTTGATCAGCCTGATGACACCTCAGAAGTGATTCATCAGCTAGAACAGTGGTTCTCAATGCTGGATGCCTTCTGGATGCTTTCTCCCAGCCCTGTGGAGAGCGGAGGAGATTTACCAAGATGCTGCTGCCTGGATTAAAGAGCATTATGAGTGATATAGAAGAAAGGGAGGATGAAATGTTACTTGATAGAGGTGTGGAAGATGATTAGAGGCATCCATAAAGTGGACAGTCAGAGGCTTTTTCCCAGGATGGAAATGGCTAGTATGAGGGGGTGATTGGAGGAAAGTAGAGAGGGGATGACAGAGGTAGGCTCTTCACACGGAGAGTTGTGGGTGCGTGGAACGCCCTGCCAGGAGTGGTGGTACAGGCAGATACATTAGTGACATTGAAGACACTCTTAGAAAGGCGCGTGGATGATAGAAAAATGGAGGGCTATATGGGGGAAGGCAGTACAAGCTAAAACAGAATAAGGGAGAACAGGTACAGAGAAAATGCAGAGCAGGTCGACGCAAGGTGCAAGTAGATTGTGAGGACTTGTTTTCCTTTGCTGGCATGGGAATGATGTGCAGAATGACTTCCTTCCTGTTCCTTTCCAAGAGTACTGCCCATGCGGATTAGATAGCAGATTTTGCACTTACTTAGCTCTATTCATCTCCTTGTGACAGCACAAATGTTGAGCAGGCAATGCTGGCATTTCATACATTGAAGACATCCGGCAAAAATGGGTTGCTCACACCACAACTCCCTGGTTATGTAGGAACTTCAGGTTCCACGCCACGAGGTTCAGGAACAGTTATTACCCAACAACTATCAGGCTCCTGAACCAGCATGGACAACTTCACTCACCTCAGCACTCAGTTGATTCCACAACCTGTAGGCTCACTTTCAAGGACTCTACAACTCGTGTTTTCAGTATTATTTATTAACTTGGTTTACTATTTGCACAATTTGTCTTCTTTTGCACATTGATTGTTTGTCAGTCTTTGTTTGTGTGAAGCTTATTATTGTTTCTATTGTATTTTTTTTTGTTCTACTGTGATTGCCTGCAAGAAAATGAATCTCAATTACGGACTCTCACAGCCATCTGGACTATTCCTCTTCTCACCCTGTCTCTTGCAAAAAATGCCATACGCTTCTCGCAATTCCTCTGTCTCTGCTGCATCTGCTCTCAGGATGAGACTTTTCATTCCAGGACGAAGGAGGTGTCCTTTTTTAAAGAAAGGGGCTTCCCTTCCTCCACCATCAACTCTGCTGTCAAACACATCTCCCCCATTTCACGCACATCTGCTCTCACTCCATCCTCCCGCCACCCCACTAGGAATAGGGTTCCCCTTGTCCTCATCTACCACCCCACCGGCCTCCGGGTCCAACATATAATTATCTGTAACTTCCGCCACCTCCAATAGGATCCCACCACTAAGCACATCTTTCCCTCCCCCCCTCTGCTTTCCGCAGGAATCACTTCCTACGCGACTCCCTTGTCCATTCGTCCGCCCCATCCCTTCCAACCGATCTCCTTCCCGGCACTTATCCTTGTAAGCGGAACAAGTGCCCTTACACTTCCTCCCTCACCACCATTCAGGGCCCCAGACAGTCCTTCCAGGTGAGGCGACCCATCACCTGTGAGTCGGCTGGGGTGATATATTGCATCCAGTGCTCCCGATGCGGCCTTCTATATATTGGCGAGACCCGATGCAGGCTGGGAGACCGTTTCGCTGAACACCTACGCTCTGTCCGCCAGAGAAAGCAGGATCTCCCAATGGCCACACATTTTAATTCCATGTCCCATTCCCATTCTGATATGTCTATCCACGGCCTCCCCTACTGTCAAGATGAAGCCACACTCAGGTTGGAGGAACAACACCTTATATTCCGTCTGGGTAGCCTCCAGCCTGATGGCATGAACATTGGCTTCTCTAACTTCCGTTAATGCCCCACCTCCCCTTCGTACCCCATCCGTTATTATTATTATTATATTTTTTTTCTCTCTCTCTTTTTCTCCCTCTGTCCCTCTCACTATACTCCTTGCCCATCCTCTGGGCTCCCCCCACCTTTCTTTCTCCCTAGGCCTCCCGTCCGTCCCATAATCCTCTCATATCCCTTTTGCCAATCAACTTTCCAGCTGTTAGCTCCATACCTCCCCTCCTATCTTCTCCAATCATTTTGGATCTCCCCCTCCCCCTCCCACTTTCAAATCTCTTACTATCCCTTCTTTCAGTTAGTCCTGACGAAGGGTCTCGGCCCGAAACGTCGACTGTACCTTTTCCTAGAGATGCTGCCTGGCCTGCTGCGTTCCCCAGCAATTTTTATGTGTGTTGCTCAATTTAGTATATGCTGACATCTACTTTGAGATTTATCTCCAATAGAAATTCCTTCCACCAACTAATCCTTTTGTTGAATTTTGCATCTTCCTATTCATCCTGTTTCCCATTTGTATGGGACATGTAGTGAATAGTTTGACCGCTGGCTATTGGTCTGAAGTTCAGTACACTCCTTGGCCACTTTATTAGATACACCTGTATACCTTCTCATTAGGTAGATAGATGGATACTTTACTGATCCCAAAGGTAATTACGGTGTCACAGTAGAATTACAAGTGCACAGATATACAAATATAAAAATATTAGAAGAGAAGTAAGGAAGAATAACAAGTAAGTTACCTCAAACAGTCTAACAGGTGGGGGTCATCACTTCCCCGGCTGTAGGTTGACTCATTTTACCCTAATGGTCGGGGGTAAGAATGACCTCATATCGCGCTCTTTGGAGCAGCACAGCTGTCTTAGTCTATTACTAAAAGTGCTCCACTTTTAAGCCAAGGTGGCATGCAGAGGGTGAGAAACGTTGTCCAGAATTGCTAGGATTTTCTGTAGAGTCCTTTGTTCTACCAGTATGTCCAGCTTGACTCCTATAACAATATCTAATCGGCCAATCATGTAGCAGCAATTCAATGTATAAGAGCATGCAGACATGGTCAAGAGGTTCAGATTGGGGAAGTGTGCTCTAAGTGACTTTGACCATGGAATGATTTTCGGTGCCAGGTGGGGTGTTTTTTAAAATTTATTTAGAGATAAAGTGCGGAATAGGCCTTTCCGGCCTTTTGAGTCATGGCACCAGCAACCCCTGATATCATCCTGGACTAATCACAAGACAATTTACAATGACCTATTAACTTACTAACCGGTACGCCTTTGGACTGTGGGGGGAGTCTGGAGCAGCCGGAGGAACCCCATGCATCCCACTGGAAGGACATGCAAACGTCTTAGACAGAATGCCGGGATTGATCTCTGTACCCCGCTAAGCCAAGCCAGAGTCGTGTCACAGGAATCGCTCTGCCGCCGTGGCCCATATTTACAAAGTATCTCAGAGACTGCTGATCTCCAGGGATTTTCACACACAGCAGTCCGTAGAGTTTGCAAAGAATGATGCGAAAGGGAAAATACATCCCTGGAGTGGCAGTTCTCAGGATGGGAATGCCCGGTTAACAAGAGCGGTCCAAGTAGAATGGCAGATTGGTTCAAGCTGACAAGGTGACAGTAACTCAAATAACCACACATTACAACAGTGGTGTGCAGAAGAGCATCTCTGAGCGCAGAACATGTAGAACCTTGAAGAGACCGGGCTGCAGCAGCAGAAGACCACAAACATACATGCAGAGAGCACACATCAAAGTTGCTGGTGAACGCAGCAGGCCAGGCAGCATCTGTAGGAAGAGGTGCAGTCGACGTTTCAGGCCGAGACCCTTTGTCAGGACTAACTGAAGGAAGAGTGAGTAAGGGATTTGAAAGTTGGAGGGGGAGGGGGAGATCCAAAATGATAGGAGAAGACAGGAGGGGGAGGGATGGAGCCAAGAGCTGGACAGGTGATAGGCAAAAGGGGATACGAGGGGATCATGGGACAGGAGGTCCGGGAAGAAACACAAGGGGGGGTGACCCGGAGGATGGGCAAGAGGTATATTCAGAGGGACAAAGGGAGAAAAAGGAGAGTGAGAGAAAGAATGTGTGAATAAAAATAAGTAACAGATGGGGTACGAGAGGGAGGTGGGGCCTAGCGGAAGTTAGAGAAGTCGATGTTCATGCCATCAAGTTGGAGGCTACCCAGACGGAATATAAGGTGTTGTTCCTCCAACCTGAGTGTGGCTTCATCCTTACAGTAGAGGAGGCCGTGGATAGACATGTCAGAATGGGAATGGGATGTGGAATTAAAATGTGTGGCCACTGGGAGATCCTGCTTTCTCTGGTGGACAGAGCGTAGATGTTCAGCAAAGCGGTCTCCCAGTCTGCGTCGGGTCTCACCAATTTATAAAAGGCCACATCGGGAGCACCGGACGCATTATATCACCCCAGTCGACTCACAGGTGAAGTGTTGCCTCACCTGTTTGAGGCCCTGAATGGTGGTAAGGGAGGAAGTGTAAGGGCATGTGTAGCACTTGTTCCGCTTACACGGATAAGTGCCAGGAGGGAGATCAGTGGGGAGGGATGGGGGGGACGAATGGACAAGGGAGTTGTGTAGGGAGTGATCCCTGCGGAATGCAGAGAGAGAGGGGGAGGGAAAGATGTGCTTAGTGGTGGGATCCCGTTGGAGGTGGCGGAAGTTACGGAGAATAATATGTTGGACCCGGAGGCTGGTGGGGTGGTAGGTGAGGACCAGGGGAACCCTATTCCTAGTGGGGTGGCGGGAGGATGGAGTGAGAGAAGATGTACGTGAAATGAGGGAGATGCATTTAAGAGCGGAGTTGATAGTGGAGGAAGGGAAGCCCCTTTCTTTAAAAAATGAAGACATCTCCCTCGTCCTAGAATGAAAAGCCTCATCCTGAGAGCAGATGCGGCGGAGACGGAGGAATTGCGAGAAGGGGATGGCGTTTTTGCAAGAGACAGGGTGAGAAGAGGAATAGTCCAGATAGCTGTGAGAGTCAGTAGGCTTATAGTAGACATCAGTGGATAAGCTGTCTCCAGAGACAGAAAGATCTAGAAAGGGGAGGGAGGTGTCGGAAATGGACCAGGTAAACTTGAGGGCAGGGTGAAAGTTGGAGGCAAAGTTAATAAAGTCAACGAGTTCTGCATGCGTGCAGGAAGTAGCGCCAATGCAGTCGTCGATGTAGCGAAGGAAAAGTGGAGGACAGATACCAGAATAGGCACGGAACATAGATTGTTCCACAAAGCCAACAAAAAGGCAGGCATAGCTAGGACCCATACGGGTGCCCATAGCTACACCTTTAGTTTGGAGGAAGTGGGAGGAGCCAAAGGAGAAATTATTAAAAGTAAGGACTAATTCCGCTAGACGGAGCAGAGTGGTGGTAGAGGGGAACTGATTAGGTCTGGAATCCAAAAAGAAGCGTAGAGCTTTGAGACCTTCCTGACACATCTTTCCCTCCCCCCCCTCTCTCTGCATTCCGCAGGGATCGCTCCCTACGCAACTCCCTTGTCCATTCGTCCCCCCCATCCCTCCCCACTGTTCTCCTTCCTGGCACTTATCCGTGTAAACGGAACAAGTGCTACACATGCCCTTACACTTCCTCCCTTACCACCATTCAGGGCCCCAAACAGGTGAGGCAACACTTCACCTGTGAGTCGACTGGGGTGATATACTGCGTCCGGTGCTCCCGATGTGGCCTTTTATATATTGGCGAGACCCAACGCAGACTGGGAGACTGCTTTGCTGATCATCTATGCTCTGTCCACCAGAGAAAGCAGGATCTCCCAGTGGCCACACATTTTAATTCCACATCCCATTCCCATTCTGACATGTCTATCCACAGCCTCCTCTACTGTAAAGATGAAGCCACACTCAGGTTGGAGGAACAACACCTTATATTCCATCTGGGTAGCCTCCAACCTGATGGCATGAACATCGACTTCTCTAATTTCCGCTAGGCCCCACCTCCCCCTCGTACCCCATCTGTTACTTATTTTTATGCACACATTCTTTCTCTCACTCTCCTTTTTCTCCCTCTGTCCCTCTAAATATACCTCTTGCCCATCCTCCGGGTCCCCCCCCCTTGTCTTTCTTCCCGGACCTCCTGTTCCATGATCCCCTCGTATCCCCTTTTGCCAATCACCTGTCCAGCTCTTGGCTCCATCCCTCCCCCTCCTGTCTTCTCCTATCATTTTGGATCTCCCCCTCCCCCTCCAACTTTCAAATCCCTTACTCACTCTTCCTTCAGTTAGTCCTGACGAAGGGTCTCGGCCTGAAACGTCGACTGCACCTCTTCCTAGAGATGCTGCCTGGCCTGCTGTGTTCACCAGCAACTTTGATGTGTGTTGCTTGAATTTCCAGCATCTGCAGAATTCCTGTTGTTAACTTACATGCAGAGGCCACTTTATTAAATGCAGGAGGTACCTAACAAAGTGGCCGAAGAGTGTTTACGTTCTCTGATAATAGATTTACTTACTCTCTGTACTTTGAACTCCAACCCACCCTCCCCCATTCGTGTTGCCAATTAATCTCCAATGGAGACTCCTTCTACCAACTAATCCTATTGTTGAATTTTGCATCACTTTCTTCTGGTTCCATTCATCCAGCTTCCCATTGTACAGCCTGCTGATGTCTGAAGTTCAATAGGCTTGTGTTATTTTAACATTATTCCAACCACCAATAATTAAGCATGAGTAGGCACCAAGTTGTCTGCTTCTCTTTAAACTGTCTGACTGTTATGTTATCTGTGCAAGCTGAGATCAGAACCAGAATCAGGTTTAATATCACTGGCATATATCATGAAATTTGTTGTTTTGCAGCAGTAGCACAGTGCAGTATATAAAAATTTAGAAAACTATAAATTACAATAAGAAACGTATTTATTTGTTATGGGATAAATAAACTCCTTTCAGCTTCCATTCAGGTACAGGTATCAATTTTAACCAATGTTTGATGCGAAACTCTGCCATCTTCATCAGGGATGATGCCCAGGCAGGCCTAGTCCGGTGGTAGATAAGCCCCCATCGTTTGTCCCTCCTCATTGGTTAGTCTTCATCCAATCAGGTTTCAGTTCTTCTACCTTGTTTACAATTGAATTCCTGTTCTTACTCTTAGCAAGGCTTTGTTAAAATTCTTTTTCTCTAATTTTATTTCAATGGCTTCCTTCACCAGGCAGTCCCGAAAGCCGTTGGTGCGGCACAGTAGTTTCTGCTGTCGAAGTCAATCCTATGTCCATTGCGAATGCAGTGTTCTGCTACCGCTGAATTCTCCGGATAACATGCACATGCACACATATGCACATACATGCACATTTACCCCATGGTGGTAAAGTCCCCATGCATGCCCCACACCCCTCCTAAAGCTGGTTCTGCGTACCATCCAGGCTGCAACAGACCAGGAGGCCGGAGCACAGTGTGAAGTGTATGGCAGGTTGTAACAGTCGTGTGGTGTGTTGGGAATTCACTCTCAGAGTCAGACTCGGAGAGTTGAAACAACTGCAGAAATTGCCCGTCATACAGCAGTCTGCAGCCTGGCTGCATCAACCCAGAGGAAGTGAGTTATCTGTCACGTTCTTTCCAAACAGCTTTACAGCCAGTGAGGTCCGTTTGAATTGTAGTCTTTACTTCAATAGTGGGAAGCAGCTTATTTATTCTATACTTAGCCATATGGTACAGTAACAGGCCCTTCTGGCCCAACAAGCCCCTCACTGCTCAATTACACCCATGTGATCAAGTAAGTGTACATCTTTGGATTGTGGGAGGAAACTGGAACAGCCAGAGGAAACCCACACAGTCATGGGAAGAACATGCAAACTCCTTATTGGCAGTGACAGGATTTGAACCCGCTTCACTGGAGCTGTAATGATGTTCTGCTAAATGCTATGGTACCATCCTGCCTAGCGCAGTATCAACCCAGCATTACTTCTCCCAGAAGCTTGTGCAAAACTGGTTGATGCTACATTAGTGTCTAGTTCTCCCATTTCACAGAAGAATGTCTAGGCCTATAGTTCTATCCTAAGTGTTTAACTTGGTATGTTTATAATGGGTCTGAAGATAAACAGACCCATTCCTCGTGGCGGGAGCTGATTCCTGAGCCGTGAGATAGGAGGGAATCACAGCACTGAAGCATGGATTTTGCATCCTACATGATACACGAGCCAGGGCAGTACAATATGGAGAAGAAGCTGTTACCCGTGCAGCAGCGTCTGCCTCTCCACACAGCTGATCAATCTAAAGCAACGGCAGAGACCAATATAGTTTGGCATCGGCAGTGTTGCAGGAGTTGCCAGTCAGCATTGAACTCAACATAGGACTGCCTTAGGGATTCCAGATCCGCACTTTTCTTTGGGGTTTATTCCTGAAGCCTTCCCCATGAGTGGGTATAGCCAGAAGGCAGCAAAGGTATGAGATCAGAGTTATCCTTCTCTGAGATGAACTGCCAACAATGGCTGACAAGCCCCTTCTGCCCAAAGCCACAGGTTTTAAGGTGCTAGTCGCCAATCTTTGCCCCTTCTCCTGTCAGTAGAAGCGTTACCACTGGGCTTAGTAGCCAAGCCACACGTGAAGGCCAGGAGCTGGACTTGGTTGGCAGAAGCTACTTGAGACACACACCATTGGGAGCATTTAATAGGTAGTGGAAGCTTATCCCCATTACTATGACAACTTTAGGAACAAGGGGCAAATAAGAATTGTGGTATCTGAGCCCTGTAGACATGCTTTATGTAGTTTATTGTATCATCCTCACTGTGAATTGTTTGGAAATTGTTCTGACAATCTAATATAGTTCTATTTGTTGTTTTTTTTTTGCACATTGGTTGTTGTCCATTCTGCTGGGTGCGGTCTTTAACTGGTTCTATTGAGTTTCTTGTACCTACTGTAAACATCTGCAAGAAAATGGATTTCAGTGTTGTATACAGTGACATTGCTTTGGGCAATCTGCTGAGGGCCATATCAATGGCATTCAGGTCTGGCAACCACATAAGCTACAGAGGTCCCAGTACGACCTCTGGAAAGACATCTCACGGGCAATGTGGCAATGCTGGATCAAATTTGAATCAATGAAGCATGCTCGACAGCTGCGGCAGGGCTTGAATGCTATTGCCTCTTACAAGATGAAACCAAGCGGCATCGGTGACAATAGAGCTTTGATTAGCTCAATATGTTCTATGCTTGCTTTGGCCATCAAAACATGGAGGAGTCTCTACGAACTCCCGCAACCCCTGATGACCTTTGACTTCAGACTCTGAGGTCGCCATGAGAGCTTCCTTCAGGCGAGTGAACCCAGGAAAGCGTCCAGCCCAGAGTACTAAAGACCTGTGCTGATCCACTAGCTGGTGTGTCCACCAGTATCTTTAACCTCTTGCTTTGGCTATCTGAGATACCCACCTGCTTCAAGCAGGCTTCAATCGTACTGGTAACCTGCCTTAATGACTTTGGTCCATTTGCACTTGCATCCACTGTAATGAAGTGCTCTGAGACATTGATGATGAAAGATATCAACTCCTGCCTGAGAGCTGACTTGGATCTGCTCCAGTTTGTCTACCAGAGCAACAGATCCACAGCAGATGCCATTTCATTGGCTCCTCACTCATCCCTGGAACATCAGGACAGCTTTTTGTGTGTGTGAAAAAGCTTTGGTAGTGCACACCTCACAGTAAGTCATAATGATACAACACAGAAACAGACCGTTCTGTCTAAATGGTCCATGTCAGCAAAGATGTCCACTCAGTGAATCCTATCTATCTTTATTTCCTACTGAGCATCAAGAAAGCTCAGCTCTGTCCCAGGACACTGACGGACTTTTACCGTTGTACCTTTGAGAGCATACTCACCAACTGCATCTCAGTGTGGTATGACAATTGTCCCGTATCAGACCTCAAAGCACTCCAGCATGTGGTGAAAACTGCCCAGTGGATTATTGGCACCCAATTGCCCACCATTGAGAACATCTGCCATAAACGCTGCCTGGGCAGGGCGAAAAGCATTATCGGGGATGCATTTTACCCTAACCATGGACTTTTTACTCTCCTCCCATTCGGTAGGCACTACAGGAGCCTCCGCTCTCGCACCACCAGGCACAGGAAGAGCTTCTTCCCTGAGGCTGTGACCCTGCTGAACCTCACATCACAACGCTAAGCAGTATCGCACCCATATTGGACTGTCTCAGTACTTTTATATTTGTGTGCTGTAGCACTTTTTTATTTGCAGTTATTTTGTAAATAACACTATTCTTTGCATTTCTGGTTAGATGCTAACTGCATTTCATTGGCTTTGTATCTGTACTCAGCACCGTGACAATAAAGTTGAATCTAATCTAATCTAATCTAATCTAATCTATCTATAACAAGAGAAAATCTGCAGATGCTGGAGATCCAGGCAACACATAAAAAATGCTAAAGAATTCAGCAGGCCAGGCAGTGTATATGGAAAAGAGTACAACCGATGTTTCGGGCCTAGACTCTTTGGCAGGACTGAAGGAAAAAGCTGAGGAGTAGATTTAAAAGATGGAGGGGGGAGGGGAGAGAAATACAAGGTGATAGGTCAAACCTGAAGGGGGAGGGATGAAGTAAAGAGCTGGAAAGTTGGTGAAAGAGATGCAGGGTGGGACAGGCCTCACCACCCAGCAACCCACCTATTTAAACCTAGCCTAATCACAGGAGAATTTATAATGCGTGGTAGCGTAATGGTTAGCACAATGTTTTCCAGTACCAGTGGCCTGGGTTTATTTACCATTGCTGCCTGTAAGGTGTTTGTACGTTCTCCCCGTGACCGCATGGGTTTCCTCTGGGTGCTCTGGTTTCCTCCCACAGTCCAAAGACGGACCTGTTGGTAGGTTAATTGGCCGTTGTAAATTGTCCCGTGATTAGGCTAGGGTTACATCAGGGGGATTCCTGGGCAGTTCGACTCAAAGGGCCAGAAAGGCCTATTCTGTACTATATCTCAATAAATAAATAAAATTAACCGGTACGTCTTTGGACTGCAAGTGTTTGTTCCATATCATTCTCGACCTTTCTTTTTAATGTACCTACGCAGGTATCTTTTCAATGACACAAATTTGTGAAGCATTCCGTATGTATTTGGGAGCAGCACGGTCGCGTAGTGGCTACTGTAACATTTTACCCCACCAGTGATAGGAGTACACTTCCCACCGCTGCCTGTAAGGTGTTTGTACAGCCTCTCCATGACTGTCTGCACTTCCTCCATGTGCTGCAGTTTCCTCCCACACTGCAAAAACGTACGTACAGGTTAGGAGGGTTAACATGCTATGTTGGCGTCAGAAGCTTGGGGACACGTGCGCGCTGCTCCCAGCACACCCCCGGACTGTGGTGGTTATTGACGCAATTGATGCATTTCGCTGTATGTTTCAATGTACACATGGCAGCATAGAACAGAAAGCAGTACAGCACAGGAACAGGCCATTTTGTCCACAATGTTGTGCTAAACCAGCAAAAATGTAATTTTTTAAACCCAAAAACTAATCCCTTACCTACACGATGTCCA
This sequence comes from Mobula birostris, assembly GCF_030028105.1. Classification (NCBI taxonomy): domain Eukaryota; kingdom Metazoa; phylum Chordata; class Chondrichthyes; order Myliobatiformes; family Myliobatidae; genus Mobula; species Mobula birostris. Next base: position 65,103,931 of record NC_092387.1, read on the forward strand.
TATCCTGCCATATTCCTCACATTCATGCGCCTACCTAAATGATCTTAAAAGCCTCTAATGTATTTGCCTCTACCACCATACCTGGCGGTATATTCCAGGCATCCACCACTCTCTGAGTAAAAAACTTAACCCTCACATCCCCCTTTGAAGTTACCCCCTCTCACCTTCAATGCATGCCCTCTGGTGTTAGACATTTCAACCCTGGGAAAAAGATACCCCCATCTACTCTATCAATGCCTCTCATAATCTTATAAACCTCTATCAGATCTCCCCTCAGCTTCTGCTGCTCCAGAGAAAACAGCCCAAGTTTATCCAACCTCTCGTTATGGCACATGCCCTCTAATCCAGGCAGAATCTTAGTAAACCTCCTCTGCACCCTCTCCAAAGCCCCAACATCCTTCCTAAAGCTGGACACCCAGAGCTACGTGAGATACTCCAGCTGTGGCCTAAACAGCGTAAAATAAAGTTGCAACATAAACAGAGTTAGTCAAGTGAAGTCAATCTTTCAAATGTTGCTTATGTACCTCATTCAGCCACTTCCTGTATGGGAGTGGGTGTTAAAGTGTGGGGGGCCATGCGTGAGTGTGTGTGTGTGTGGGAGCACACCTGTGTATGAGAGTGAGAGATTTTGTATGGGGAATGAGTGTGTGCAGATGAGAAGAAATGCAGGTGAAAGTGAATATAAGTGCTCATGGTCGAGTGAGAGTGCAGAAGTGTGTATCGGAGAGAGCACAGAAGTGTGTGCTTCACAGAGAAAGTGCAGGGATTCAGGCACAGGTGCCAGGGTGCGATTGTGCAAGGTGGAGACTGCATGGGTGCGAGAGAGATTGTGCGTACAAAAAAGAGTGCATGTGTGCGTGACTGGGAATGCATGTGTGTGCATGAGAGTCAATGCATGTCAGAGTTAAGAGTGGGGGCGGTTGTGGTTAGAGCAAGTCTAGGAGTGAGCATGTGTGAGAGAGGGAAGCATATGTGTGTATGTGGAGTGAGGTCTGTAGTGTGTGTGTGAGTATGGGGAGGGGCAGTGGGAGTGTGTGCAGAATGTTGTATCTGTGCTGGGGAGTGTGTGTGAGAGAGAAAGAAAGAGTGTGAGTGAGTGAGTGAGAGAGAGGTTACTTCTGTGAAGGAAGTGGTGGCTACCACATGATAGTTTCAGGAAAGGCTCCCACACTGAACAGCGCAGCTTGCAATATGTCTTTTATTTTATCCAGTATTTTCTAACAGTTAGTAGGGCAGCGTGCAATGAAACGCTCACACTGACATGCACACAAAACACATTTTTTAAAAATCCACTAATATTCAGTGCTGTAGAGGCTGTGCAATTGACTAGAGCTGCTGTAACCCCTCCTCCCTCCTCCACAATCCAGGCAACACACACATACATACACACACACACACAAAAAGACTGCCTCTTCTAACTCTGCATATCAGACAGCCACCAGCATTGCCTAAATGCAGAGTCTTTTCTGTAGCCTAATTAGCATGGCTACTTTGATGGATTTAGACAACAGCACTCTGAAGGGGGAAAGCACCGCGTTAGGTGTTTTATCTTGCTAAATGCCCAGGGTTTCCTCCCTCCTTGTCCTGCTTGGTGATGCCTCAGTAATTCGCCGTGCACACTTGTGGCGGTTCCTGCCGACTGAATTGATCGGTGCTTGTGACTTTGGCTGGGCTCCAAGACGGTGCTCGCTTTGCTTTGTGAGACGCATCACCCCTGCAGGAGTTTGAAATGTAAGCTGCCTGGATTTTTTTTCCGCTTTTCCCTTCTGGCAAAGTGCCGTGGCTGCCCGTGTGATGTGTGTAGAGGGGAGAGGGAGATGGATGACTGCTAAACTGGAAGATCATCAGTAACAGCGTTCCTCCACTGAGCCTAACAGATAAGTGACTGCTTGATTTTTTTTTTCCTGATCGTGTTGGAGTGAGGGGGGGGTGGTTGGAAGAGAAAGATTTCCTCTCACGCCCTCATTAGCACCCAGTGACTGCTTTTCCTTCTCATTTAAAGCAGTCTAGACATATTCCACAGCTAAATGCAACAGGATTTATGCCTGCCCCTGGTGCAATAAATGGCTGTCAAGTTTATTTGCAAAGGGGGTCTTGTTCAGTTTGATTCTGGCTCCATTGTCTAAGCCCGTTGGCATGGTTGTATTAGCGGGCTCCATCTGTGATTGGCTTTTCCTGGAAGCCAGGAGGCTGGCAATGAATAATTAATGTACATTGTGCAGGACAGAGAGAGAGAGGGGGAGAGAGAGAGAGAGAGAGAGAGAGGGAGGGAGGGAGGGAGGGAGGGAGGGAAAGGGAGAGAGAGAGAGCTGAGTGCCCTGAGAAGGCTGCCTCTGAGATTAAGGCAGTCTCTGACTTCCTTTGTCCTCCTGAATTCGGTTGTGGGCACACAGGCATGGTGGTGGAGGTTGTGAGGAGGCACGGTCAGTGGGCTGGGGGGGGACGAGGAGTGAACATTGCAGTTCCGAAGCAGCAGTGGCCTGCTGAAAGGAGCGAGTGTGCACGCTTTTTTTTTGTTTCTTCTTTCTCCTGGCAGGATTATGGGTAAGGTGGCGTGCTGTCAAGTGGAGCAGGCAGCAGAGAGAATTTTTTTTTAAAAAAACAGATTACAACAGGAAAGTAGAACACATTTGCATATGATGGCTGCTCACTGTACTGCCTGGAGGCAAAAGATTCAGAGGAGGGGTTGGAAGTTGAAAGGGGCCCTGATTTTATAAGCCACTATCATGGTTGCTATAAGGGGGTCCCATGGGGGAGAGAGAAGGAGAGAGAAAGGCTGAACCAGCCTTCTTTCCAGGGTTTCCTGCTTTATATTACCTGGGCCAAACCAAGGGAGCGCGCTTGGAGGTTGAAGTCAAGGGAAGCTTCTCGTTTTTAAACAGCGGTTCACGAGACCTGAGAGGTTTGTCTGCAGTGGTTTTCCATGAAATGCGCGAGGCAGGTATGATGAAGGCTGGTGCTGTTGACCCTCAATCAAGGGGAGTTCTGCAAGCTGTAGAAGGGGATGGAGGTGCTTCCCCTGCTAATGGCACAGTAGGCCAGCTTCAGGTCTTTCCAGGTGACAGGAATGGCCATTTACACCTCAGTGGAAGAACTGTAGCTCGTTGGTTATTGGAACATTGGTAAACGAGACCATGTGGGTTTCTCTCACATGGAGTCCCTACTGGTGTGTGGACATCTACAATGAACTGTTGTTACGAGGAACATGCACAGAATGCTGGAGGAACTCAGAAACTCAGGCAGCATCTATAGAAATAAATAAACTAGCAACATTTCAGGCTGAGACCCTTCACCAAAGGAAGGGAAAGATACTGGAGTAAAAAGATGGGGGGAGGAGAAGGAGGAGAACCTAGTCAGTGATAGGTGAAACCAGGTGGGTGGGAAAGATAAAGGGCTGTAGAAGAAGGAATCTGATTAGAGTGGAAAGTGGACCATAGGAGAAGGGGAAGAAGGAGGGCACCAGAGGGAGGTGATAGGCAAGTGAGGAGAGGAGGTAAGAGGCCAGAGTGGGGAACAGAAGAAGAAAGGGAGAGGGGAAAAGCAAAACAAAAAAACCAGAAAGAAGTCAATTTTCATGCTGTCAGTTGGAGGCTGTCTATGAGGTATTGCTCCTCCACCCTGAGAGTGGCCTCATCTTGACAGCAGAGGTTGTTATGAGGGGCTTGGTCTGTGTTTGATGAAGTTGTGGAAGAGTCTGTGCCAGTAGTTAGTTGAAGAAGTCCATCATTTTCAACTGTGGCATTTGACAGTCGTTCTGACATTCAGATTGTTGCTGGTCTAGTTTGAGGCCCACGCAAACAGTCAAGAGGAAGTGTGTACTGCTGGTATGTGGGTGGCCAGCCTTCACTGATGTTCGCCCTGCCCACCTCTAATGCAGGTCATCGGCAACATTCAGATTGGGGCAAAGTTCAAGCCCAGGACTCAGACACAAGAGCTTCTGCAGATGCTGGAGATCCAGAGTAACACACACAAAATGCTGGAGGAACTCAGCAGGTCAGGCAGCATCCACAGAGGGGAATATAAAGCCCTGATCAATGGTCTTGCTGGAACATCAGGCCTTTATTCCTCCCCATAGATGCTGCATGACCTGCTGAGTTCCTCCAGCATTTTGTGTGTTACTCAAAACCAAAACTTGTCAGACTGTATTATACCGGTATTTCATTTGATTGTGCTGTGATTTTGGAAATCGCTGATCTGCAGCTTATATTCTCTGACGCTTCTAACATGAAAAAAATTTGCTGAAGTGTTCGTTATTGGAAGTTATTTGTGTTCTAACTTGTTCAGTTCTCTGTAAACTTATCCTCACTCATCAACTTTGTACTCCTCATCAGTGTATACCTGGTTTCACTTTTATTTTGTATTTAAAGGTAGAAAGAACATAGACCAGTACCACACAGAAACAGGCCCTTTGGCCCACAGTGCTGAACTGAACCAATTGAATTAGTAATCAAATGCTAACTAAACTAATCTCCTCTGCCTACACAATGTCCATATCTTTCCATTTTCCTCACATCCAGGTATCTATCTAAACGTCTCTTAAATGTCTGTAATGTATCTGCCTCTCCCACCATACCACAGTACATTCCAGACATCCACCACTCTCTGTGTGTAAAAAAAACCCTGCCCCTCACATCTCCTTTGAAATTACCCCCCCCACCTTCAATGTATGTTCCCTAAGATGTGAGAGAATAAAAAGCTCTTCTGCCCCAATGAGCCCGTGCTGCTCAGTTATACCAATTAACCTACTTACCAGTATCTGGACTGTGGGAGAAAACCAGAGCACCCTGAGAAAACCTACACAGTCATGGAAAGAGTGTACCAAATCGTTACAGACAGCAGTAGGAATTGCACCCGTGTCGCTGATCACTGGCACTGAGAAGCGTTACACTGACTGTTACATTACAATGCCAGGTTACTGTTAGTCAGATCACCTTCCAGAGCTTCTGGAGTCAGACACGGTAAGCACTAGCCCTAGCCTTATGTCTTTGCAATGGGAGAGGGAACTGGAGCACCAGGAGGAAACCACACAGTCTCAGAGAGGATGAATAAGCGCCTTCAGGTCGGCTTCTGACACACCATTGGGTCAGTGATTCTCCTTGGCCACAAGGTAGCAAGAATCTTCTGCAAGCACTTGTGGGTGTCAGCTACTCCAAGTTGTGAGCTTTCCCATACCCCTGAGTCACGTAACTATACTCTGCTTCCACAATTGGGTTTCAGTTGTCTGAGTTATGGAATTGAGGAATCACAACTGACCCAGGACTTCTCCATTTTCTTCCTTGCTTAGCCTACTGTTCGACTGCAACTTCAACTAATTTACATCAAAATCACTGACATATGTCATAAAATTTGTTGTTGAAGCAGTGCAAGTGCAAAACATACAGATTATGGAAAGTTACAAGACTTAAATAGTGAAAAAGAGGTCATGTTCATGGGCTGTTCAGGAATCTAGTAGTGGAGGGGAAGAAGCTGTTCCTAAATCAGTGTTTGTGGATCTTCAGGCTCCTGTTTCCTCCTCCCCACTGCTACTAATGAGAAGAAGGCATGTCCCAGATAGAGAGGGTTCTTCGTAATGAATGCTGCTTTCTTGGGATACTGGCTCTAGAAAATGTTCCTAAAACATTGAGTGTAGGTCTCAGGCTCCTGGACCTCCTCCCTGATGGTAGTATTGAGAAGAGGGCAGATCCCTGACGGTGAAGGTCCTTCATGATGGAAGCAAATCAGCCAGAGGAGAAGGGAAGTGATGGGTAAGGGCAATGAGCTGATTGGTAAATGGAGGAATAGGTGAAAATGATTAATGAAGTATGCTCATGGGTTCATATCCCATTCAGAAATCTGGTGGCAGAGGAGAAGAAGCCATTCCTAAATCTGTGAGTGTGGGCCTTCAGTCTCCTCTCTAATGGTAGTAATGATGGGTGCCACCTTGAGGTATTGCGTCTTGATGATGTTCTCAATGGTGGAGTAGGTTGTGTCATGATGAACCTGGATGAGTGGGAAATCAAATATAAGAAAAGTTTTTGGATAAACTGGTAGAAGGTTTGGAGTTGCATATAACCATTGATATTTAGAACTATCAGAGATGAGAGGGATCCAGTCTGGTGGGATTCTTCTGCCCTTTGTTTGCTTGCCTTCTCAGTGAAATAATTCAGAGTTCTGAGCCAGGCAAGGACACATAATTGGCCTTAATTCAATCCTCCTTTCTCTCAATGCTAGTGAAGGCCAGAGAAACAATCCTGAGGCTATTCTAGCTACTAAGATCCTGGAATTCAGCTGGATCATTTGTATTTAAGTCCATTCCTCTTCCCCTCTTGCCCAGAGGTCTGACTAAGGAAAGTCATTGAGGAAGAGCAGAGGAAGCCTTGCTGTGCATCTCACTCTTCCATTTTACATGCATGAAAGAAGTATGGAATGAAGAAAGATGTTTTAGAACATTGAATTCTACAGCATAGTACATGTCTATTGGCCCATGATATTGTGCCAACATTTATTTAGTTATTGATTGAGATACAATGTGGAACAGGCCCTTTCAGCCCTTTGAATCTCACCACCCAGCAACCCTCGATTTAATCCTAGCCGAATCACAGGACAATTTATAATGGCCATTTAGTCAACTAACTGGTACATCTTTGGACTATGGGAAAAAATAGGAGCACCTGGAGGAAATCCACACGGTCATGGGAAGAACGTACAAACTCCTTACAGGTAGCAGCAGGAATAATCTGACCTTTCCCTCCTACATATATCCCTCCACTTTTCTATCATTCATGCGCCTATTTAAGAGTTACCTCTACCAGCACCCCTGGCAGGGCGTTCCACGCAGCCACAACTCTCTGTGTAAAATAAAATCTACCTCTGACATCCCCCTTATACTTTATTTCAATCACCTTAAAATTATACCGCCTCATTTTAGCCATTTCTGCCCTGGGTTTAAAAAAAAGCCTCGTTACCCTGATCCAGTTGATCACCAGTTATATCAGTTAAGGAAGCAAGTCTTTCTTGTCAAAGTCAAAAGTCAAAGTAAACTTATTATTAAAGTACATATATGTCACCATATACAACCATGAGATTCAATTACTTGCAGAATAGAATTTACATGAAAACTATCCATAAAGAGGGGCAACAACCAGTGTGCAAAAGAAGACAAACTGTGTGAATAAAAAATAAATAATACTGAGAACATGAGTTGTTAGAGACCTTGAAAGTGAGTCTGTAGGTTGCAAAATCAGTTTCGAAGTTTGAAATCAGAGTGGAGCTATGCACCCTGGTTTCGATGCCCGATGATTGTAGGGTAATAACTGTTGTTGAACCTGGTGGTGTGGGACCTAAAGCGTCTGAACCTCCTGACTGAAGGCAGTGGTAAGAAGAGGGCAAGGTGGGGGTGTTTGGTGATGGATGCTGCTTTCTTGTGGCAGCACTCCTTGAAAAGTGATTAATGGTGGGGAGGGCTTTGCCTGTGATGGGCTGGCTATATCTATCAAAGTTGTCCATTACAGCACAAAATGTCTTCATGGTGTCCCTTAGTTCATTCAAAGAGTCCAGTGCCCTAAGCTGTCAATCTTTTGCCTCGTTCCCTGCTGAACTCTGGCTGAGCTGCAGTGAGTAAAGCCACTGCTTCTCAGCACCAGAGAGTCGGGTTCAACCCTGACCTTGGGTGCTCTCTGTGTAGAGTTTGCATGTTCATCCTGTGACCACGTGTGTTTTCTCCCGGCTGCTCTGGTTTCCTCCCACATCCCAAAAACGTGCAGGGTTGGCAGGTTACCTGATCACTGTGAAGTCTGTAAATCAGCAATGGAAACTGAGGGCCATTGATGGGAATGCAGGAAGAATTCGTGTAAATGGGTTTTGTAGATGGTGTGTACCAGTGGGCCAAAGGTGCTGTGACTGTGACTCTCATTTCTGTAGCACTTAAAGCAGCTTGTGCTGAAGTAAACAGGAAGTTCCCGGTCTGTAAACAGGAAGCAGGAAATGTGCGTAAATAAAAATGATAAAAAAGCACTTGTCCAGTCTTTCTGGTGAAGGATCCATATCGGCTGAGCGTCACGCTAACTCTTCTGCTTTTCCAGGACAGACAAATGTGGCGTTTGCATTAGCGACCAACAGTCTCAGATGTGTAGGGGCCTCCGGCAAGTGTCGTCATACTTCCAGCACCAAGGCAGCGTGCCTACAATGTTAAACAATACCCAGCAAGTGTACAAGACAGACACAACAACAGCAAAGCAAACCCCTTCCTACCCCCCCACCCCCCCACACACACATACACACCCATCGGGCGTCACTGGCCTTCATCCTCTGGCTCACCAACAACGGACCCTGACCTCCGTCGTCAGGGACTGCTGAAGCCTGGCATCCGGACCTGCCCTACGCAGACCTCTGACCCCGGGACTCACTGAGCTCAGTGGGGTCACCGGCCCTTGACCTTGCCCTTGCCCTTGGGGCTTGTCATCCACAGTCCCTGACCACAGAGATCTTTGGACTTCATCCTCAGCACCTGCCAACCTGACCTCTGTCCTCGGGGATAGCTGGAGCCCAACATCCAGACCTGTTGACTGACCTTGGGCCTCCGGTCCTGCCCCACAGGAATCCCTGATCCTATTACTTACTAACCTTGGGCAAAGTGGGGGAAATTACTAGCCCTCATATTTGGGGCCCGCAAGCTTGCGTCGCTGATCATGGGGATCACTGGGTGACCCAACCTCTGTCCTGGGGGTGAGCCAGTTCAAAAACACTGGAACTCATTCCAGGGAGCAGCTGTACATCAACAGAGAGGAAGTGAATCCTTGAAAGAAACAAGTTGCCATAGTGGGAATTGCAGTAAGGTGCTTGTCACTATCAGCCAGAGAGTGGAAAGCTGGAAGAGTAAAAAGCAGCACAAGTATTTGGTTGGTTTCCTTGTTCCACTGTCCACGTGGTCAGCTATTCCCTTCAACACTTCAAAAGGCATGACTTTGCAAGCAGCACTTTGAAAAGTTGGTAGGATTAAAATTAAAATCCTCTCTACCGAGTGGATCTTGGTGATCCCAAACATCAGGAACTAATTTCATACAGCAGTAACTAACTCTTGAAACTAAAGCAACACATTAGTGTAACACTTTTCAGCATCAGTAACTCAGGTTCAATTCCCACTGCTGTCCATAAGGAGTTTGTATGTTCTCCCTCGTGACTGTGTAGGTTTCCTCAGAGTGCTCTGGTTTCCTCCCATATCCTAAAGACATATAAGTTAGGGCAGGGTTTCAACCTTTTTATGACATGGACCCCTACCATTAACCAAGGGTTCCGTGGAGCCTTGTTTGGTGCCCCTGGGTTATGGTAGGAGGCTAATTGGTCACATGGGTGTAATTGGGCAGTGTGGGTTCGTTGGGCTGGAAGGGCCTTTTTATTGTGCTGTGTCTCTAAGTAAAGAACATCTTAAAAAATGATAATTTAATTAACTGCAAAGTACTTTGGAAGGGCCTTTTATTATGCTGTGTCTCTAAATAAAACATTTTTAAAAATGGTAGTTCAGTTAACTGCAAAGTACTTTGGGGCATTTAAGATCGTGAAAGGTGTCACACAAATGTAATTTTAGGCAAAGAAAACAAAAAAGGGACCAACTAGCGTATTTACAGAAACACTTAGATAGGGCAGTTGAATGCTGGAAAAATGAAGGTCTATGTGGGAAGGGAAGGGTTAGATTTTACAGTGTGTTCTGGTTGGCACAACATAGTGGGCCGAAGGGCTTGACTGTGCCGTCGTGTTCCACGTGCGATGTAATTGGTGGATGGGATTCACGACATTGCTTCAAGGGCTGACATAGATCAGATTGGATGAAATACCTCCATCACTATTGTGGGAAAATATAAAATCAAATCGAACGTGAGAAGTGGAATATCCTGAAAATCCTGATGTAGATTAGGTCACAGGAGACTCCGATAAAGTTGATGGGCATATGAGAGATTAAATTACAGCAAACAGTGCATGGAACGCCCTCCCAGGCGTGGTGGTAGAGGCAGATATATATGTTAGGGACATTTAATAGACCTAGATTGGTACATGGACGATAGAAAGGTTTGCAAAGCACACTATAACTGTTGGACAATTCTTAATACTGAGATGTATGGTTTAATAGAAGGGAGCATAATTTTAAGGTGATTGGAGGAAAGTTAGAGATAGAATAGCAGAGGTAGGTTTTTTACACAGAAAGTGGTGGGTGTGTGGATCACATTGCCAGTAATTGTGGTAAAGGCAGATATATTAGGGAAGTTTTAAGAAACTTAGATAGGCACATGGATGAAAAGAAAAGGAAGGGTCGTGTGGGAGGGAAGGATTAGATTGATCTTAGAGTACATTAAATAGTCAACATAACATTGTGGACCCATGTGCCTGTATCATGTTCTACATTCTATTCTATTGTCAGGAAGCAGCTATTTTTAACAAGCCAATGTTAAAAATATTTTTACACCAGCGGCCCTCGGAAAGAGGAAGTGTAGATGTGTGCTTCAGCAGCAGACTGGTGTACCGGGCCGACCGTAGTCTCAAAAACCCTCAGTGATATGGTGAAAATATTACCTCCGCACAGAATGAGTAGATTATTGCGTAAGGCCTCATCTAAATTGCAGGGTGATCTCAGAAATGTTGCTGAGTTGAAGACAGGGCAGTCTGAATAGCAGAAATGTCATACTGATTTTCTTATCGTGGTAATTTACAAAAGGTTTATATGTACACATGGAGGAAAACATTTTAACTTACATGAACACTTTAAGTACTTTTATAAAACCAATGAGGTTCATTAGAGTGATCCTGGGAATGTGAGAAATTTTAATGGGTTCTTTTTTTGCCTGTAAGGAGCAGAGTCTCATGCATGATGTTTACATAATTTGATAATAAATGTACGTTTGTACTTTGATGTAAGAGTTAACATGAGGAGCATTTGACGTCTCTGGGCCTGTAGTTGCTGGAATTTAGAAGAATGAGGGGAAAACTCATTGAAACTTATCAAATATTGAAAGACCTGAATAGAGTGGATGTGAAGAGGATGTTTCCTTATATAGGGTGAGTCTAGGACTAGAGGGAACAGCCTCAGGTTAAAAGGACATCCCTTTAGAATAGAGATAAGGAGGAATTTCTTCAGACAGAAAGTGGAGAGTCTGTGGAATTCATTGCCACAGATGGCTGTAGAGGTACATTTAAAGCATGGGTTGATAGGTTCTTGATTATTAGGGCAGGAGAATGAGATTGAGAGGGATAATAAATCATCCATGATGGAATGGCAGAGCAAACTTGATGGGCCAGATGGCCTAACTTTGCTCTGATGTCTTATAGTCCAACAGAATTTATTCAGTTCCTGCTTAAGTGTATCTTTAATGTTTTGCCTTGTGTTCTCTATAGTGGCTGTGAGTCTCCAGCCATGATGCTTTGCTTCAAGCCCTCACACCTCATCTAATCTTAGAATATAGGCAGTGTAAGTTCACAGAATGATACCGGTCTCAAAAGGGTTAAACCAGAAGGCGAACATTTCCTTGTCCCCACAATCTATCTTGCACCTCATTGTTCGCTTGCACTGCACTTTGCCTGTAACTGTAGCACTTTATTCTGCATTCTATTACTGTTTTCCCTTGTAGTACCTCAATGCACTGTTGTGATGAAATAATCAATATGGACAGAAAGCAAAACAAAGTTTTTCGCTGCACTTCAATACTTGACAATAGCGATCACAGATCGAGGATCAATTCCCGCTGCTGTAATCTCGTTACCAAAATGTTCATACCCAACTGCTGCTCACTGGATCTTTTTTTTGCCCTATTCTCTGTAAACTCTAGAGACTGCTATATGTGAAAATCCCAGGAGATCAGCAGTTTCTGAGATACTCAAACCACTCCATCTGGCACCAACTATCATTCCATGGTCATAGTCAATTTGAGCACATTTTTTCCCCATTCTGATGTTTGTTCTGAATCACAACTGAACCTCTTGACCATGTCTGCATGCTTTTATGCATTGAGTTGTTGCCACATGATTGGCTGGCATTTGCATTAACGAGCAGTGTACAGGTGGCCACTGAGTATATTTCTTAGTGTAATTAGTATTTTTAAGTATTGCACTGTACTGCTGCCATAAAACAACAAATTTCACAACATACTGTGTGTCAGTGATACTGATACGAAGTTAAGTTCTTGGTCGACTAGAGTTTTGGAGTTCTCTGTGTGCCACTGAGAGGGCAGACAGTTTCAGTTTTGATCTCATCAGCAATGCAGTATTTTGCAGCTCAAAAATTTGTTGCTCAGGACTTGAACCCACAACCTTCTGACTCAGAGGAAATTAGCAGAACCCACAGACCCACAGCTGACATTAGATCATGACCGTTCTGAATCATAACTCCATTATTAGACTGGGAAGATTCTTCCACCTGGCCTGTCTGCCTATTTGTAAAGTATTGAATAAAGACCCTTTACATCTGCAGCTTCAAACTCAATCTTCATTAGCTTTTTTTTTCTTTTTGTAATCTTTAACTTCCCCTTAACTCCATTGAAGTTTTAGGATGAAAATCACTTTGAGAGAAGAGAGTTCGTGGTCACCAGCATGGTTGCTCACTAGATGTGGGGCAACAGCAGTTTTGTTAGTTCACTGTAAGATGAGAATCATTTGGGATGATAAACGCAAACGATTCTGCAGATTCTGGAAATGCAGAGTAACACACACAAAGTGCTGGAGGAACTCAGCAGATCAGGCAGCATCAATGGAGGGGAATAAGCAGTCGAAGTTTTGGGCCAAGACCCTTCATCAGGACTGAGAAGGAAGGGAGAAAAAGCTGGAATAAAAAGATGGAGGAAGACGAAGGATTACAACCTTAGAAGGCAATAGGTGAGGGGGAAGGTAGGTGGAAAGGAGATGAGCGGAAAAGGTAAAGGACTGGAAAAGAAGGAATCCGATAGGGGAGGGAGTGGACCATGGGAGAAAGGGAAGGAGGGGCACCAGGAGGAGGTGATGGGCAGGAGAGGAGAAGAGAAGAAGAGGGGAGTCGGGTAGCGAATGGAAGAAGTAGGGGGAGGGGGGGAATTTTACCGGTAGGTACAGAAATCAATTTTCATGCTGTCAGGTTGGAGGCTACCCAGACTAAATATGAGCTGTTGCTCCTCTAACCTGAAAGTGGTCTCATCATGGCATTAGAGAAAGCCAGGGACCGACAAGCTGGAATAGGAATGGGGATTGGAAGTAAAATGAGTGGCCTCCAGGAAATTAGTCAGGTGTATGTGTATAAAAGTTGTGAGGTCACACTGACAAGGTCATCCTTGGAGTACTGCATTCAGTTGTAGTTGCCTTTCAATGGAGAACATGTTATTAAACTTGAAAGAGTGTTGAATAGATCTACAAGGTTGTTGCCAGAACTTGAGGGCTGAGTTAGAAGGATAGGTTGGGCAGGTGCAGGATGCAGGGCTTCGGGTTCTTGGATCATTGGGATCTCTTTTGGGGGAGGTATGACCTGTACAAAAGTGACGGGTTGCACCTGAACCCAAGAGGGACCAATATTCTCACAGGCAAGTTTGTTAACGCTGTTGGGGAGGGTTTAAGCTACTTTGGAGGGGATGGGAACTGGAGTGAAGGGACTCAGGATTGATCGGATGGTAAAAAAGCAAAGATAGCATGCACTCAGACTGTCAGGAAGAGCAGGCAGATGACAAAACTGCAGCCAGCAGGGTGAGTATCAGTGCAGTAGGGATGTAGAATCAAAAAGGGTAGTGAACAGAGTAGTCAAAGTGTTGTATCTCGATGCACAGAGTAGAAGAAATAGGGTGGATGATCTTGTTGCACAATTAGAAATTGTCAGGTATGATGTTGTGGCCATCACTAGATCATGGCTGAAGGATGGTTGTAATTGAGAGCTGAATATCCAAGATTACATGTTGTATTGAAGAGATAGGAAGGTAGGCAGAGGCGGCGGTGTGGCTCTGCAGGTAAGGAATGGCATCGAATCAGTAGAAAGATGTGACATAAGATCGGAAGGTGTTGAATCCTTGTGGGTTGAGTGCAGAAACTGCAAGGGTAAAAGGATCCTGATGGCAGTTATATATAGGCCTCCCAACAGTTAGCTGGGATGTGGACAACACATTGCAACAGGAAATGGAAAAGGCATGTCAAAAGGGCAATGTTATGATAGTCATGGGAGACTTTCACATGCAGGTCAGTTGGGAACATCAGGTTGGTAATGGATCTCAGGAGAGTTGAGTTTGTTGAATGCCTACGACATGGCTTTTAGAGCAGTTTGTCATTGAGCCAACTAGGGGATCAGCTATGCTGGATTGGGTGTTAAGTAATGAACTGCAGGTGAATAGGGAGCTTAAGGTAAAAGAACCCCTAGGAGACAGTGATGAGAATATGATTGAGTTCAACTTGAAATTTGATAGGGAGAAAGTAAAGTCTGACTTAGCAGTGTTTCAGTGGAATAAAGGAAATTACAGTGGTATGAGAGAGGAGTTGGCCAAAGTAAATTGGAAGGAAATGCTGGGAGGGCAGCAGAGCAACAATGATGTGAGCTTCTGGGAAAAATGACGGAGGTGCAGGATAGATGCATTCCAAAAATAGAGAAACACTCAAATGGCAAAATAGTACAACCATGGGCGATAAGGGAAGTCAAAGCTAAAGTAAAAGCAAAAGAGCGGGCATACAACAATGCAAAAATTAGTGGGAAGATAGAGGATTGGGAAGCTTTTAAAAACACAGAGAGCAACTAAAAGGATCATTAGGAGGGAAAAGATGAACTATGAAAACAAGCTAGTGTAATATCAAAGATGATAGTAATAGCTTTTTCAAGTATGTAAAAAATAAAAGAGAGATGAGAGTGTATATAGTTCTGTAAGAAAATGAGGCCAGAGAAATAATAATGGGGGACAAGGAGATGGCAGATTGCATCAGTTTTCACTGTGGAAGACACTAGCAGTGTGCCAGATGTTGTAGGGTGTGAGGGAAGAGAAGTGAGCACAGTTACTATTACAAGGGAGAAGATGCTCAAAAAGCTGAAAGACCTAAGGGTACATAAGTCACCCGGACCAGATGAACTGTACCCTAGGGTTCTGAAAAAGGTAGCATTAGAAATTATGGAGAAATTAGTAATTTTTCAAAAATGATTGGACTCTGGCATGGTGTCAAAGGACTGGAAAATTGCAAATGTCATTCCACCCCTTAAGAAAGGAGAAAGGCAGCAGAGAGGAAATTATAGACCAGTTAGCCTGACTTCAATGGTTGGGAAGATGTTGGAGTCAGTTGCTAAGGATGAAGTTATGGAGTACTTGGTGACACAGGACAAGATAGGACAAAGTCAGCATTGTTTCCTTAAGGGAAAATCTTACCTGATGAACCTGGTGGAATTCTTTGAAGAGATTACAAGTCAGATAGATAAAGGGGATGCAGTGGATGTTGTATATTTGGACTTTCAGAAGGCCTTTGACAAGGTGCCACACATGAGGCTACTTACCAAGTTAAGAGCCCATGGTATAACAGGAAAGTTGCTGGCATGGCTGATTGGTAGGAGGGAGCAAGTGGGAATAAAAGGATCTTTTTCTGGCTGGCTGCCAGTGACTAGTGGTGTTCTACAGGGCTCGGTGTTGGGACCACTTCTTGTGCTGTATACCAATGATTTAAATGATGGACTAGATGGCCTTGTTGCCAATTTGCAAATGATACAAAGATTGGTGGAGGGGGAAGTAATGCGGAAACAGGTAGGCTGCAGAAGGGTTTAAACAGAATGGGCAAAAAAGCTGCAAATGAAATGCAAAGTTGGAAAATGCATGATCATGCACTTTGGTAGAAGAAATAAATGTGCAGACTATTTTCTAAATGGAGAGAAAATCCAAAAATCTGAGATGCAAAAGCCTTTCGGAGTCCTTATGCAGAACACCCTAAAGGTTAACTTGCAAGTTGAGTTGGTGGTGAGGAAGGCAAATGCCATGTTAGCATTCGTTTCAAGAGGTCTTGAATACAAGAGATGGGATGTGATGCTGAGGCTTTATGAGGCACTGGTGAGGCCTCACCTTGTGTATTGTGAACAGTTTTGGGCTCCTCATCTATGAAAAGATATGTTAGCATTAGAGAGGGTTCAGAGAAAGTTCACAAGGATGATTCCAGGAAAGAAAGGGTTATCATACAAGGAACGTTTGATGGCTCTGGTCTCTATGTGTTGGAATTTAGAGGATGAGGGAGGGATCTCATTGAAACCTTTTGAATGTTGAAAGGCGTAGACAGGTGTGGAAAGGATGTTTCCCATGGTGGGAGAGTCTAGAACAAGAAGGCACAGATTCAGGATAGAGGGGAATCTATTTAAAACAGAGATGTAGAGAAATTTCTTTAACCAGAGGGTGATGAACTTGTGGAATTTGTTGTCGCAGGCAGTTGTGGAGGCTAGTTCGTTGGGTGTATTGAGGCAGAGCTTGACAGGTTCTTGATCGGACAGGGCATTGAAGGAACATCTGGCAGCTCTTGGGCTGTATTCCCTGGA
The DNA here is from genome assembly GCF_030028105.1 of Mobula birostris. NCBI lineage: Eukaryota > Metazoa > Chordata > Chondrichthyes > Myliobatiformes > Myliobatidae > Mobula > Mobula birostris. Next base: position 65,120,393 of record NC_092387.1, read on the forward strand.
GCTCAGGAGAATTGGGGGGGGATCTCATAGAAACATTCCAAATGTTAGAAGGCCTGAACGGATTACATATGGCAAAGTTGTTTCCCATGGTAGGGGATTCTAGGACAAGAGGGCATGACTTCAGGATTGAAGGACGTCCATTTAGAACTGAGATGTGGAGAAATTACTTTAGTCAGAGGGTGGTGAACCTGTGGAATTTGTTGCCATGAGCAGCTGTGGAGGCCAAGTCATGGGTGCATTGCAGGCAGAGATAGGTTCTTGATTAGCCAGGGCATGGAAGGGTATGGGGTAAAGGCAGGGGGGTGGGGATGAATGGAAGAATTGGATCAGCCCACGAAAGAATGGCGGAACAGACTCGATGGGCCGAATGGCCTACTTCTGCTTCCATATCTTATGGTCTTATGGGGAGAAGGCTGGAGACGGGGTTGAGGAGGTGAAAAAAGGATCAGCCATGATTGAATGGTGGAGCAGACTCGCTGGGCCAAATGGCCAATGCTGCTCCTATCTCTTATGGTCTTATGGCTCAGACTTTATGCCTTGAGTGCAGTCTTATTTGAAATGTGTTCTACCTTTTATTGGAGGAATGAATTTGTTTTTATTGGGAGAAGTTGCAAAGGACTCATTGTGTTCTAGAGTGCCAGAGCTGAGGGATGTCCTGATAGAAGAATATAAATTTATGGCAGGCAGAGATAGGATAGATAATCAGACCTTTACCCAGTGCAGAAATGTCAAATACTCAAAAGACATGAGAGTAACTTGAGGGGGAAAGTGTTAAGCAAGACGTGCAAAAGCAATTTTCTGCGCTGCCAGCACAAGTGGTGGAACCAGGAATGATAGCAACATTTAATCAGAGAAGCTGTTTCTGAAAATTTGAGTGTGTATCTTCAGGCTTCTATACCAGCTCCTCGATGATAGCAATGAGAAGAGGGCATGCCCTAGGTGATGGGGGTCGTTAGTGACTTTTTTGAGGCATGGCCTTTTGAAGATGGCCTCAGTGCTGGGGAGGCTACTGCCTATGTTGGAGCTGGTTGAGCTTGCAATTTTCTGCAGCTTTTTCCCGATCCTGTGCATTGGCCCCTCCATACCCAAAGGTGTGGATATGGATCTTGCCACAAGCAAAAGTGACCTTGCTTCTTTTGCCCTTGTGCTCAGCACAGACATAGTCAGTCAAACAGCCTGTTCCTACGTTCCTGTCCCTGGATCAATGATCAAAGTCTCTGGCTGAGAGTGCAATGACTTAACGACGAAGCCGTCAGATCACTGCATGGACAACCCTGGAGGCGGGGTATGGCTGGAGAAAGTGAATGGGGGAAGCTGAGCTGGGCTTGAGTGAAATATGTTGTTCTCGTAGAGAGTGTAGTGACCTTCCTCAGCCTCGTTCCTCTTCGCTGGAATGAACAGAAAAAAAGGCTGAAAGGTTGGCGGAGGGCCAGCCCTGCCTAATTTTTAAAACACTGAATCATCTGAGCAAGATGGTTTAGTTTCGGTCAAGGTGATGACTGGTTTGAGTAAAGTCTGAGAACAAAAAACACAAGATTTGCATTTCACTTCCCTTTCAGATAGTTCCAACACACTGCACAGCCAATGAAAATCACAGACTTGAGACACCAGTGAAAATTCCTCTTCAGCCTTGGTGTCATGGGTTCTTTTACATTTAACTGTGTGAGCAGCTACGCCCTCTCTCCCCATTTGAGTATCATCCCTTTCTAGAAAGATGTCACATTAAAAGCTGCTCCACAACCTAACCACCTATGGGACAATGCAACAGCACAGTACATACTGGAGGGAAGAGTGGCGCAGTGGGTGGAACTGCTGCCTCCTGACCGCAGGTGCTGTGTGTGGGTGTGCGCGCGCGGGCAAAGTGTGTGTTTCTCCTTGTCACCATGTTGATTTCTATCAGATACACTAGTTTCTTCCCGCATCCCAAAGGCATGAGTAAGTGTGTACGTGAGTGATGGAATCTGGGGGGAAAATGATGGAAGTAATAGTTTATAGATGTGTAGTGGAGAATATATTGACTGGCTGCATTATGGCCTGGTATGGGAACACCAATGCATTTAAATGGAAACTCCTACAGAAAGTAGTGGAATTGGTCCAGTACATCACGGGTAAAGCCCTCCCGACTATTGAGCACATCTACACGGAACACTGTTGTAGGAAAGCAGCATCCATCATCAGAGAGCCCCACCACCCAGGCCATCCTCTTTTCTCAGTGCTGCCATCAGGTAGAAGGTACAAGAGCCTCAGGACTCGCAATGCCAGGTTCAGGAAGAGTTACTAGCCCTCAACCATCAGGCTCTTGAATAGTAGGGGATAACTACACATCTATAGAGAAGTCCCTTCAACCAATGATCTCACTTTAAGTACTATCTCATTGTCTCACATTCTCATTATTTATTGCTATTTACTTATATTTGCATTTGGACAGTTTGTTGTCTTCTGCACTCTGGTTGATCTTTCATTGATCCTGTTACAGTTACTATTCTATAGATTAGCTGAGGATGCCCACAGAGAAATCAATTTGAGGGTTGTGTGTGGTGACGTATTTGAACTTTGAGAATAAAATGGGATCATGGTAAGAAATGAGTGGTTGTTGGTTAGCAGGGTGTGATGGAGAGTGTTCGGTAAGTGTACTCCTTACACACACATTCACTCACACACAAGCCTAATGATTGTGAGTATGGTAATGGTAAATGAGCAGGATGTGAGTCAGTGCACGTGTGTAAGGGGTATGTTTACTGAGTGCTGTCTATTACACATGGACTGCTTGAGCCAAAGGCCCTGTTTCGCTGCAGTGTTGCTCTGTGACCCTGTAAGTCACCACTGGAGGGTATTCCAAGCTTTTCGGGCCCACAGTGAGGAAGCACTGAGAAACATGTTACTAAAGCACAGGGAGGAGGCCACTTGGCCCAGTCGGTCAACAAACCATCCAGTGCTAAAACGTTAGCTGTTCTGGCTTCTTTCTGCTTAATTTTCCAGACCTGATGAAGGGTCTCAGCCCAAAATATCGACTGTTTATTCCTCACTCTAGATGCTGCCTGATCTCCTGGATTCCTTCAGGGCAGTGCGGTAGCGTCATGGTTAATGAGGCACTGTTAGAGCTCGGGGTGTTGAAGTTCAAAGTTCAATTCCAATGTCACCTGCAAGGAGTCGGTACGCCCTCTCCATGGAATCTATGAGTTTTCTCTGGGTGCCCCTGTTCCCTCCCACAGTCGAAAGATGTACTGGGTAGGGTAATTGGTCATTGTTAATTGTCCTCTGATTAGGCTAAAATTAATCAGGTGCTTTGGTGCAGCGCGGCTCGAAGGGCCTATTCCACATTGTCTCTCAATAAACAATAAATAAATAAATTTTGTGTGCGTTACTCAGTTTCTCCATTCCCCTGCAAATTCCCCCATAACTACAGATGACATCTTCTGCTCTCTTGGGAGACATCAGAGAGCACACAGAGGCTTCTCTGGCTCTACTGAAACCTCTTCAAGCAGGCAGGGCACATGTTGTCAAGTCTCCTGGCAGGGAAGGCTTCAGAGCAAACAATGTGTGCCCAACTATCCAGGTCCGTGAACTTGCAAGTCACAGAATTGGAGGCAGGGCAGCATTTTTCACAGGGTACTGGCCTTGCTGCAGATATCTCTGTCTCTATGCACTTAGAGGTGGATGTTGCTAACTGGGAAAAGTAAGAACAGGAAATTGATTAGGTTATGACGTGGCTTCGTGGGTGGTGATTTTGGTCTGTGGGATGTTCAGTATTTCATAAATGTCATATGTATTCAAATCTTTGCACACTAATTTCATGAGGGCACTTGACTGGAGACGGCTTGGATAAGTGCTGCTGTCCTGCTTCCAAGGAAAGGTGTTGATGAATGTTATGGATATCTTAATCTATTAGGTCGCTGGGTTATTTTTACATTCAAGAATTAGACCATCAAGTTGCTTTAACCAAATGGTATTGGAATGATACCCCACTGCCCTTATAACCTGTCTCACTTCCTTCTGGTTCCTAACCAACTTCCCTCTATTCCATGGTCTACAGACCCACCTATCAGAATCTTCCTTCCTCTTTCTTCAGGATGTTGCCAGGACTTGGAACTATTGAGTTCCAGGGGAAGGTTGAGCAGGTTAGGACTTCTTTCATTGGACCAGGGGAGAATAAGGAGTGATCTTATGATGTTCAAAGTAGATCTATTCTCATAGTATGCATAAATTGTACAACATTGAGATTCGTCCCCTTACAGGCGGCCGCAAAGCAAGAAACACGAATGAACCAAATTTTTTTAAAAAGGCCAATGCCAAATGCGCAGACAGAAAAAAAAACACACACAATCACGTAAACAATAGAAGGGAGGGATAGCATTCAGAACAAAAATGAGTGCATAAGCCTGAAGCCCGGAGCAGCCAAAGTAGGCCCTCAGCCTCAGCCTTGGTTCCTCACACAGCAGGGCAAATTGCCGCGAGGCTCACAGACATGAAGCGCGGAGCAGCTGGAGCAGTCCCTCAGCCTCATTGCCGCGGAGAGAGCAAGCTGAATCAGCCTGATCGTCACCTCAGGTCCCAAGAACATCATAAAGAATATAGATAGAATCAATGCACATATTTAGGGAACCAAGAACTAGGGGGCATAGGGTGAGAGGGGAAAGATTTAATAGGGACAACTTTTTAACCCAGAGAGTGCTGAGTGTAGAATGAGCTGCCTAAGGAACTGGTTGAGGCAGATATATTAACAGCAGCTGCTCAGTTAGGAGAGTGTTAAACTGAAGATCATAAGGGTCCCTGGTGGGGAGCCATTTCCTTTGATAGCATAGTGGTTGGCACGACGCTATTACACCTCGGAGCTTTGCAGTTCAATTCTGGTGTACTCTGTAAGAAAGTTTGTACATTCTTCCTGTGTGTTCATGAGTTTCCTCCGATGCTCTGGTTCCCTCCCACAATCCGAAGACATACAAGTTCAGAGGTTAATTGGTCATTGTGAATAGGCCGCTACCTAAATAGGCAGGTTGCCAGGCAGTACGGCTTGTTAGGCCATAAGTGCTGTAAAAATGAGCAACACTTAAAAGTTCAGCAAACACAAGAAAATCTGCAGATGCTGGAAGTCCAAGGCAACGTACACAAAATGCTGGAGGAACTCAACAGGCCAGGCAGCATCTATGGAAATCACAAGACAAGACAAAGGAGCAGAAGTAGGCCATTCGGCCCATTGAGTCTGCTCCGCAGCTCCCCCATGAGCTAAATTATTCACCCACCTAGTTCCAATTTCCGGCTTTTTCCCCATATCCCTTGATACCCTGACTAATTAGATACCTGTCAATCTCCTCCTTAAACACCCTCAATGTTCGGGCCTCCACAGCTGTACGTGGCAATGAATTCCACAAATCCATGACCCTTTGGCTAAAAAAATTTCTCCTCATCTCTGTTTTAACTGGGTACCCTCTAATTCTAAGAGTATGGCCTCTTGTCCTGGACTCACCCACCAAGGGAAACAACCTTTCCACATCTACTCTGTCCAACCCTTTCAACATTCGAAACGTTTCTATGAGATCCCCTCTCATTCTTCTATACTCTAATGAATACAATCCAAGAGCCGACAGAAGCTCCTCATATGTTAGCCCCTGCATTCCAGGAATCATCCTCGTAAATCTTCTCTGAACTCTCTCCAACATCAGTATATCCTTTCTAAGATAGGGGGCCCAAAACTGCACACAGTATTCCAAATAAGGTCTCACTAATGCCCCATAGAGCCTCATCAACACCTCCTTACTCTTATACACTATTCCTCTTGAAATGAATGCCAATATAGCATTCGCTTTCCTTAACCGCCAATCCAACTTGGTGGTTAACCTTTAGAGTATCCTGCACGAGGACCCCCAAGTCCCTTTGCACTTCCGATTGTTGAATTTTCTCCCCATCTAAATAATAATCTATCCGATTATTTCTTCTTCCGAAATGTACAATCGTACATTTGTCAACCTTGTATCTCATCTGCCATTTCTTTGCCCACTCTCCTAAACTGACTAGGTCTCTCTGCAACCTTTCCGTTTCTTCAACATTTCCTGCTCCTCCACCTATCTTGGTGCCATCTGCAAACTTGGCCATAAAACCATTTAATCCATAATCCAAATCATCGATACACATCGTAAAAAGAAGCGGCCCCAACACCGACCCCTGCGGAACACCACTAGTAACCGGCAACCAATCAGAATAGGATCCCTTTATCCCCACCCTTTGCTTTCTGCCTATCAGCCAATGCTCCAGCCATTTCAATATCTTTCCTATAATTCCATGGGCTCTCATCTTATTAAGCAGCCTCATATGCGGCACCTTATCGAAGGCCTTTTGAAAATCCAAATACACAACATCCACAGCCTCTCCCTTGTCAATCTTATTCGAGATTACCTCAAAAAATTCCAATAAATTGGTAAGGCAGGATCTTCCCTTCATGAAACCATGCTGGCTTCGGCCTATCTTGTCATGCACCTTGAGGTATTTCTTAACCTTGTCCTTGAGGATTGACTCCAATATCTTTCCAACCACCGATGTCAGACTAATAGGTCTGTAATTTTCTTTTTGCTGAATAAATAGTCAACATTTCGGGCCAAGACCCTTCATCAGGACTCCTGAATCCTTATTGGTCCCAGTGAAGGGTCTCGGTCCAAAATGCTGACTGTTTATTCCTTTCCACAGATACTGCCTGGCCTGATGAATCCCCAACATTTAGAAGTTACTTGGACAGGAAAAGTCTAGGAGGTTGTGAGTCACAAGCAGGCAAGTAGAACTAGCCCAGTTGGGAAACAGGCAGTCAAAAGGACTGTTTCCAGGTTGTATGACTCTGCGACTTTATTTTTAAAATATCAGTACTGTTGGAAACAAGCTGCATGTCATATGTGTTTCCACCATAAACTGGGGCATTGGGAACTACAAGGCTGAACAAGTTTAAACAGGTCCTTTGCAGGAGTCTCAGTACGTTCTCCCTGTGGAGGTTTTCCCAGGTGCTCCTGTTTCCTCTCCCAGTCCAAAGCCCTACCGGGTAGGTTAATTGGTTATTGTAAATTGTCCTGTGATTAGGTTAGGGTTAATCGGGGTTATGGGGTTGCTGGGGTGACACCACTCGAAGGGCTGGAGGGCCTGCTTTGTGCTGTATTGCTAATAAATAATGTGGGAATTTATAATGGGCATTGGCAGTGTGTGTCAGAGCAACATTTTTAATGCATTGTTGATGAGAATTGCAGAGAGTAATCAAATCCTAAATAGGTTTGAAGATCAGGTATAAAGTCCTGACGAAGGGTCTCAGTCTGAAACGTCGACTGTTAATTCCTCTCCATAGACACTGCCTGACCTGCTGAGTTCCTCTAGTATTTTGAGTGTGTTGCTCTGGATTTCCAGCAATCTCCAGAATCTCTTGCGTTTAAGTATAAAGGGAGAAAGTTTTAAAGTGGTAATTATATTAATGTGCATCCAGTTAGAATGAAGGAATTGTTTTTCGTGAGAAACAGAATAATTAGACCCCACCCAAAGCTTCAAAATGATGTGTGCAACTAGGAGGGAGGTTCACTGGCCCTGTTTTTGGTACGTTGCTTTGGGTGTGGTGTAAGAATTTCTTTCCCAATTTGCTATAAAGAAAAATCAAGCTTCAAACTGCACATTGGTTTTTGCTGTAGAAAACTTTGGTGAGGCCACATTTGGAGTACTGTTTGTAATTCTGCTCATCACATTACAAGAAGGTGCGGTAGAGGTTCACCAGGATGTGGCTTGGGTTAGAGAGGATTAGCTATAAGGAGAGAGAGGTTCAACAAACTTGGCTTGTTTTCTCTGGACCGTTGGGGGCTGGGGTGGGGGGGTGGGGTGACCTGATAGAAGTATCTAAAATTATGAGAGGAAAAGATAGTGTTTTTAAAATATTTCTTTCGCGATATAGCATGGAGTAGGCCCTTCTGGCCCTTCAAGCCATACTAACCCAGCAGCTGGCAACCCCAATTAACCCAACCTAATCATGGGACAATTTACAATGAATAATTCACCTACCCGGTATGTCTTTGGACTGTAGGAGGAAACCAGAGCACCTGGGGAATACCCATGCATTCCACAGGGAGGACATACAAACTCCTTACGGAATTGTGCTGGAATTGAACTCCAAACTCCAAAATGCCTCGAGCTGTAATATCTTCATACCAACCGCTATGGTACCGTGGCACCCTGGATAGAAATGTCAAATACTGAAAGATATGGGTGTTATTTGGCGGGGGAGGGGGAGTTTAAATGAGATATGCAAGACAAGTTTTTTTTGTATTTGTGGTTGGAATACACTGCCAGGGGAATTGGTGGAAGTGACAGCAACGTTTAATGGACATTTAGACAAACTGAAAGGATATGGATCATGTACAGGCAGAAGTGACTTAGTTGAATTTGCCATCATGTTCAGTGTAGACATTGGGGGCTGAAGGGGCTGTAGAGTGTTCATGTCCAGCCAAGACTCGGTGGCCAAAGCCACCTCTGTGAGTCCGCTGGGGAAGTCAGGGCCCTGTGTCTGTGAATCCACAAGCCCGCTGGAGGCCAAAGAAGACAGCCTGTCCTGGTGTTAGAGGACTGTGTATGTGCATAGTGTGGTCAGTGGGACAGGGGGAAGAATAGTTAAACTCTACAATTTGGAGCTGTTAAAAGTTCAATTACCTCACATTTTCCTCTTTCAGTCATCCATTTCTGCGGTTGAGAGAAAAACTGCAGATGCAGGAAATGTTCAGCAACTCCATCAACATCTGGAAGCTGAAACATCTGGATAGCATCTTGAAGAAGCATCTTGACATACTAGACAGGGCCTCCCTAGTGATTTACAGGGATGACACCAAAGATGTGGGAAAGTACTACAGGAAGACATTAAAAGAAATTAAAACAATATTTTTCTCTTGAGGAGCAAAGATTGAAAGGTAGCCTAACAGAGGTCTTAAAATGATGGAAGGGTTTGATAGAGTGGATTTAGGAAGGATGTTTCTATTTGAGTGAAAGATGATAACTGAAAGCTGTCAGTCACAAGATGTGGGAGGAACTCAGCAGGTCAGACAGTTGTGCATTGCTCTGGATTTCCAGCATCTCTTGTGTTTATAGAAGGTGTCATTACAGGCAGACACCAGGAAAACAAATGGAGAACTCAGCAAAGGTCTCATTACCAAAAGAGTGCTGAGGGTTCTGTGTTGCAGAGGTTTGTCCATCAAGCATTAACAAGGACAAACGGCTTCCTATTTCAGGGGCGGCATGTAGCATAGTGGTTAGCACACACTTTACAGTACCAGTGACTTGGGTTCAATTCCTGCCGCTGCCTGTAAGGAATTCCCTGTGACCATGGGAGTTTCCTCCAGGTATTCATGTTTCCTCCCACAGTCCAATAACATTCCAGTTGGTAGGTTAATTGGTCATTGTAAATTGTCCCATTGTTAGGCTAGGATTAAATCAGGGGATTCCTGGATGGCATGGCTTGAAGGACCAGAAGGGCCTATTTCGCACGTTTTCTTAATAAATAGATAAAATGTGGAGCTTAGCACAATAGGTCAGGCTAGCAGGTGGTTGAATTTAAGGGAAGGATGAACAACTCTGTCAGGGAGAAGGAAATTGAGAAAATCTGTTCTTAGGAAGAGGTCTTCAACCTGAAGTATTAACTCGGATTATCTTCCCACAGATGCTTCCTGGCCTGAGTATTGCAGTATTCTCAGATTTAGTCTTGAGACTAATTTGACAACTGATAGAATTGAACGAGGAAAGGAGGGAGGGGGCATGGGCTCTTTGGGCTGAATAGCCTGTGTCTATCATTCTATGAACTTCAGAATCAGGTTTATTATCACTGGCACGTGTTGTGAAATTTGTCCAAAGTTGGCCAAACCAGAGGCGGAAATCATTGTGCTTGGAGTCTGTCGTTGACTGAGGGACTGAAGTGTATCATTTGACAAAACCTACAAAATTCAAACAATTGCAGGTGCTCAATATATGAAATGCTGAAACACTTGTTTTTTGTGAGGGAAAAACAGGTCCCAGATCTGTCCTTCTGCAGATACGGTCCGACCTGCAGAGTGCTTCCAATATTTTCTGGTTTTTTATCTCAGCTCAGCCAGGCTCATTTATTTTGTATTTTATATTTAATTGGTTAAATTTCCAGCTACTTTGCTGATCATTTACAGTGTACCTTCTATATCCCATAACTCGCAGTGAAGATTATGTTCAATGGCACTTTAAACCTGGAGCAGGAAAAGTTCTGATAACCGGCTCACACCCAGAATCCTAACAGTCCAAACTGTCGACAGTGCCTTTCCCCCAGACAGATGTTGCTGCACTCACTGAGTTCCTCCAACGGATTGATTGTTGCTCTAGATCATGGGTCCAAGGATCCCAATCCGGGGTCCAAGTATCACCTTGCCTAATGGTGTCGGTCCATGGCATAAAGAAGGTTGGGAATCCATGCTTTAGATTCTGCAATGTCCTGTGTCTCCACCTTAACAGTTCTAAACATTAGAGGCCGTATTGGATGCCCAGGCTTCTAAAGACAGATCCTGGTTCTCCTCCAATTCAGTTGTTGGGTGTGTGGACTTCCGCCACTCATGGACTATCTACCCAAGAGACTTTAGCCAACTGCCAGCCATTGATCATTGTCACTGGAGTATTAGCAAAGAGGTGATTTACAAGGATGTTGCCTGGATTGGAGGGTATATCTTATGAGAATAGGTTGAGTAAACTTGGCCTTTTCTCTTTGGAACAATGGAGGATGAGAGGTGACCTGGTGGATGGTGAGGAGCATTGATTGTGTGGTTGGCCAGGGACTTTTTCCCGGAGCTAAAATGGCTAACACGAGGGGGCATAGTTTTAAGGTGCTTCGAAGCAGGTACAAGGGGGATGTCAGAGGTAAGTTTTTCACACAGGGAGTGGTGGGTGCGTGGAATGAACTGCCAGCGATGGTGGTAGAGTTGGATACAATAGGGACTTTTAAGAGACTCTGAGATAGGTACATGGAGTTTCTAGAGTAGATTACATAATCATCACAACATTGTGGGCCTAAGAGCCTGTAATGAGCTGTAGATTTCTATGTTCTACAAATAAATAAATAATAGTTAAATTAAACAAGTAGTGCAAAAATGGCAATAAAAAAGTACTGAGGCAGTGTTAATGGGTTCAGTGTCCATTCAGATATCGGATGGCAGGCGGGATGAAGCTGTTCCTGGATCGCTGAATGTGTGCCTTCAGGCTTCTGTACCTCTTTCCTGATGGTAGTAATGACAAGAGGGTATGTCCTGGGTGATGGGGGTTCTTAGTGATTGATGCTGCCTTTTTGAGTCTTTGCTCCTTGAAGATGTCCTGAGTACTACTGAGGTCCATTTACAGGTCTGGTAACAGTGGGATAGAATCCGGTGTACCCAAGCACCTTCTGCCCCTGCCTTCCTTGGCGGCAGGAGCTGCAAAGTCAGGAGTTCTTTTAGATTAGTCTAGCTGGGATAATTTTCCAGATCGTTCAGAAGCCCAACCAGCAGGGTGAGGCTGAGACTTGATTTGAATTCAGCTGCTTGAAATGGAAAAGTGTGAAACCCTCAGGGAGATTTGATTTAGACGTTTTTAAGAGATTATCTTTACTTGCCAGATGTACATCGAAACACACAGTGAAATGCATTGATTGCATCAACAGCCAACGTGGTCTGAGGATGTTCTGGGGGCAGCCCACAAGTGTTGCCACACCTCCAGCACCGATATACCATGCCCACAGCTTACTAACCCTGACCCCTACGTCTTTGGACTGTGGGCAGAAACCCACCTGCTGACAGGGGGAACGTGCAAACCCCTTACAGACAGCGGTGGGACTGAACTCTGATTGCTGCTCACTGGCGCTGTGAAGCGTTACACTACTGTGCTCGCGGTGCGGAGCTGGCTCGAGTGCAGTGCTTAAGTTGCTTACTGAAATCACAGTAAAATGCAAGCCATTGTGCCGTTCGAATAATAGTTCACAAGTTCAAAGTAAATTTATTATCAAAGTACGTATATATCACCATGTACTACCCTGAGATTCATTTTCATCCAGGCATTCACAGTAGAACAAAGAAATACAATAGAATCAGTGAAAAGCTACACACAAAAGACTGACAAACAATCAATATGCAAAAACAAATAAAAATGATAATATGTAATATTGTGACCGTGAGTTGAAGAGTCATTGAAAGTGAGTCTGTAGGTTGAGGAATCGGTGCAGTGTTGTGATGTGATGTTACCCACATTGGTTAAGGAGCCTGATGGTTGCAGGGTAGTAACTTTTGTGTGGGACCTGAGGCTCCTGTGCCTGCTGTCTGATGGCAGCAGTGAGAAGAGAACATGGCCTGGATGGTGGGGATCCTTGATGATGGATGCTGTTTTCTCGTTTCAATGCTCCTTGTAGGTGCACTCAATGGCGGAAAGGGCTTTTCCAATGATGGTCTGGGCTGTATCCACCACCTTCTGTAGGCCTTTCCATTCTTTGACATTAGCGTTTATATAGCAGGCCAGAACTCCAGAGTTCAAAATCACCATCTTGTCTACAACTAACTTATCAGATTGCAACATATTCATTAAAGAAAGAAATGGTTTATCCAAGTTCTTAAATAATTGTAAATCAGTTGTGTATCTTAACTCACTTCTTCCCCCCTCCCCTCCTCCTCCCTCCTCTCTTCTCCCCCTCTTCTCCCCCCTCATCCCTCTCCCCTCTCATCCCTCTCCCTCTCTCTCTCTCCCCTCTCTCTTTTCTCTCCCCCCCACCCAACACTGACCACTGCAAGCGAGACAAGTGCCCTAACAGCATTCTCTGTATCGGTGAGACCTGACATAAACTTGGGGAAGTTCTTTCACCCCATCTGCGGGTTTACCCAGTGGCCACCAATTTTAATTGCACCTCCCACTCCCACTCCAACATGTCAGCCCGTGATCTTCTCCAATGCCATTCCTCAGGTTGAAGGAGCATCACCTCATGTTCTGTCTGGGTAGCCTCCAACCTGAGCCCCCTCCCATCTCTTTTTCCATTCCCCTTTCTCGCTCCCTTCGTACCCCTTCTCTTCTCCTCACCTTCTCACCCTTCCCCATGTGGTCCACTCTCCTCTCTGACCAGATTCTCCTCCTTCAGCCCTTTACCTCTTCAACCATCACCTCCAGCTTCTTACTTCATCACCGTTCCCCCACCCCACCCATCCAACTTCCCTCCCACCTGGTCTCTCCTGTCACCTGCCAGCTTGCCCTCCTTCCCCTCCCCCACCTCCTTATTCTGGCTGTTTCCCCTTCAGTCTGGTGCAGGGACTTGGCCTGAGTCATCGACTATTTATTCCCCTCCATAAATATTGTCTGAATTGCTGCGTTCCTCCAGCATTTTGTGTGCTTTATCTGTGTAACCATCTCTGTCTCTCCTTCCTACAGTCTCAATCTCCTTATCTATCTATCTATCACTATATCTACATCTTTCTACATCAGCTAGTCCTTCATCATCCTACATCTACCTCTTTGTCACCTCTCACAATCTCCACTTTTCATTGTCTCTCCCATTCTCTCTCCCTTTTCACTGTACGGGTGGCCAAGCTATATCTTCACCAGTCAGCAGATTTGCTCTGTGTGTTTGTAGGTATGAACTTTATATTTAGTTCTGTGCATTTTCCCAGTCAGCAGTCCTCCTTGTTTTCTTACTTAGTCTTGACCTCTGTGAAGGAACATGCCGGCATGGCCAAGTAAACAGAATTTGCATATCTCAGTTAGAAATAGGACTACTCATTGTTTTATGCAAATTTAATATAAAGAGCTTAAAGCTTGTTGCCTGACATGGGCAGAAGCAACACTGAACTTGTTTAGCTGAATTATCTAGTTTATTACTGGCTAGGTTTGTCAAAATTTATAAGTGAGGTAGCCGTGGTATCATCCTGTGATGTGGATGCGCAAATTGTTATCTCCTTTGTTCTTTGTATCTCTGAGTCTTATCTCTCCTCTCTATCCCTGTTAGTCTCTCTCTCTCTTTACTGACCCAGGCTCATTTGATTGTTCTCCTTCCTGCCCTTTCTATCTCGTTGTTTCTTTCACTTTGTATCTTTCTCACTGTCTCCTCATTATCTCTGTAACAATCTCTCTCCATCTCTTTCTTTCCCCTTATGTCTGTATCTCTCTTTCACCTCTCTATTCTCTGTATCTTTCTCTCTTCCTCTCTCTCCCTTCTCCTTCTCTCTCTATTCTGTCTCCTCTCTCCTCTCCTTTCTCCCCTCTTCTTTTCCCTCTTTTCTCCTCTCTCTCCCTCTGTCTTCTCTCTCTCTTGCTGTCTCTATTCAGTCTCCTCTCTCTCTCCTCTCAACTCTATCCTCTCTCTCTGTCCCACTCCTCTCTTTCCTCCATCTCATTCTTTCTCTCTATTCACAATTTCCTTTCTCTCTCTTCTCCCCTTTCTTCTTTCTTCTTTTCCCTCCTCTCTGCCCCGACCTTGATACTGTCTTAGCATCTCAATCTCTCACAACTCTCCATCTGTGCATTGTTTTTGGTTGAATTCTCATTCAGCACGATTCTTTTCTCTGGAAAAAATGGGAAGTGGAGCTCCGTAAGTCTGGAGGCTCTCTCCTGAAAAGCTGGAAATTCCCTTCCAAACCATAAAGACAAAATGAGCTTTATTTGTCCCCTGTGCATCGAAACATGCAGTGAAATGTATCATTTCCCTCAAATCAGATCAGTGAGCAATTGCTGGGCAGCCTGCTGACAAAGGAAGTGGTAGGGGTTGGTGCAATTGCAGCACTAAGAAGATTGAAACAGGAACATGGACAGAAAAGATTTAGACCAGCGGCTGCCAACCTGGGATCTACAGACCCCTCAGTTAATGATATTGGTCGATGGCCTAAAAAGGTTGGGAACCCCTGGTTTACAGGGATATGGGTCAAACAAAGGCATATGGGAGGAACTTCTCTTGGCAGCTTGGCTAACATGGATGAAGTGGGCTGAATGGCCTGTTTCCCTGGTGGTGCGATAGCATTAGCAGTTAGTGTAACGATTTACAATCTTCCTTCAGATGCTCTGGTTTCCTCCCACATTCCAAAGACATGGGAGTTAGTAGGTTAGTTAATCAGTTGGGTGTAATTGGCGGGTGCGGGCTCGCTTGGCCAGAAGGGCCTGTTATCATGCTATATCCTTAAATAAATAAAATCTCTGTGTCCTTGTCAATCATGAGCAGGTTCCATGGTTTAATGATTGAGATTAGCTTTTAATTTATCACATGGACGTTGAAACATACAGAGAAATTTTCTGTTAAATCAAATCAGCGAGGATTGTTTTGGGCAGCCCCCAAGTGTTACCATATTTCCAGCGCCAACATAACGTGCCCACAGCTCACTAACCCTGACCCGTGTGTCTTTCTAATGCGAGATAAAGCCAGAGCACTGGGAGGAGACCCAGTGGAGATCCGGGGAGAACTTACACGCTCCTTATAGACGGTGGAGAATGTACACACTCCTTATAGGTGGGGGAGAACATACACGCTCCATATAGACGGGGGAGAATGGAAACCTGATCGTACACAGTCGGTTGCTGTGAAGCATTGCACTAACTGCTACGTTACTCTACTGTACTCAGGGAACATGATACATATTGTCAAAATACTATAAATTATACTAAGAATATATAGGAAAATGTCAATAAATAGCGGGAGAAGACAGCAAAATTGTGAGGTAGTGAGGAAACCCATGCAGTCACAGGGAGAACGTACAAACTCATTACAGAGAACAGCAGGAAATAAACACCAATCAGTGATCACTGGCGCTGTAATAGCGTTATGCTAACCGCTACGCCATCGTGCCACCCCCACTTGAAGGTAATGTTAGGATGAGTGATATTCTGCACCACAGAGGCCATTATTAAATCATGCATCCTGTTTCACTCCAATCAGACAGGTTTATGGTTAACATTACTTATACTTTAGCATCTTTTATTGAATGAGTTGGAATGTAAATGCCCCATCCATCGTGGGAGAATTTGAACTCGTGTCGTACATGATCAGTAGTTCAGCCCTTTGCATTATGTGTCCAGCTGCAATCCACTTGTCGTACATGTCCTTGCACCCCTGCGAAATCCCCCGGGTCCTTTGCTGCGGGAAAGGCAGCAAGCCAATGCAGCCCGCTGAATACCAATGAGATCTTAAACCACTTGGAACAATTATCCCTCTCCATCACTGCTTGAGACTGGAAATAAATTGGCACTCAAATGCATTTTAAGCAGCATTTTGTCTCAGACACGGTTGTTACTGTACATCTCCAGTATAAATTCTGTCTGAGGCTCGTCTGCATCTGAGCATTGCCAGGATTTCATTATAATCACTAGGCTAACCGCTAGGCTACCGTGACACCACGTGGTGATCACGGCTGAGCGGTTAGGGGAATGGGCTAAAAACCCAATGGGTTTCAGTGGGACTGTGTTTAAGAATTAATTTTAATTACTGCCTGTTACACCACTGGTGCAGTGAAGGTCCTTCATCTCTGCCGCACACAGCTATAGAAGGGTTCTTCATTGCTTTTTCCGTAACAGCTTTTTCTTTTGACCAGTCAGGGTTGTTGGCCCTGAGCTGAACCCACGAACCAGGAACACCAGTGGACCACTCTTAGTCTGGCCTCTACCCTTTGACCTGTTTGGCATGGGTGACCCTACCAAGAGCCAAAGCATAAGGCTGGCTCTCTGGGTCATTGAGGCACACAAGCCTCCAAACCCCATGACAAGCTTGTGCTCCTTTTGGAGGATTGAGTTCAAGAGCTGCGAGTTCATGTACAGTTCTATAAAGAACACGAGATTCTGCAGAAGTTGGATCGATAGAAAAGGAATAAACAGTTGACATTTCAGCTTGAGACCCTTCATCAGGGCTCTATAAAACTCTGGTTAGACCACACTTGGAGTATTGTGTTCAGTTCTCATTATGGGAAGATGTGGAAGAGTTAAAGAGGGTGCAGAGGAGATGCTTCCTGGACTTGAGGGCATGTTTATGAAGATAGGTTGAGCGAGCTAGGGTGTTTCTCCTTGAAGCAAAGGATGATGAAAGGGGAATTGATAGAGGTGTACAAGATGATAAGAGACATAGATCGAATGGATAGCCAGAGAAGTTTTCCTGTGGCATAAGTGGCTAAAACGATGGGCCATAATTTTAAGGTGATGGAGGAAAGTATAGGGGATATCACGGGTAAGTTTTATAGACATAGAACATAGAATAGTACGGCACAGTACAGGCCCTTTAGCCCACAATGTTGTGCCGACCCTTAAACCCTGCCTCCTATATAACCCACCACCTTAAATTCCTCCATGTACCTGTCTAGTAGTCTCTTAAATTTCACTAGTGTATCCGCCTCCACCACTGACTCAGGCAGTGCATTCCACGCACCAACCACTCTCTGAGTAAAAAACCTTCCTCTAATATCCCCCTTGAACTTCCCACCCCTTACCTCAAAGCCATGTCCTCTTGTATTCAGCAGTGGTGCCCTGGGGAAGAAGTGCTGGCTATTCACTGTATCTGTTCCTCTTAATATTTTGTATAGCTCTATCATGTCTCCTCTCCTCCTCCTTCTCTCCAAAGAGTAAAGCCCTAGCTCCCTTAATCTCTGATCATAATGCATACTCTCTAAACCAGGCAGCATCCTGGTAAATCTCCTCTGTACCCTTTCCAATGCTTCCACATCCTTCCTATAGTGAGGCGACCAGAACTGGACACAGTACTCCAAGTGTGTCCTAACCAGAGTTTTATAGAGCTGCATCATTACATCACGACTCTTAAACTCTGTTCCTCAACTTATGAAAGCTAACACACCATAAGCTTTCTTAACTACCCTATCTACCTGTGAGGCAACTTTCAGGGATCTGTGGACATATACCCCAAGATCCCTCTCCTCCTCCACACCACCAAGTATCCTGCCATTTACTTTGTACTCTGCCTTGGAGTTTGTCCTTCCAAAGTGTACCACCTCAGACTTCTCCGGGTTGAACTCCATCTGCCACTTCTTAGCCCACTTCTGCATCCTATCAATGTCCCTCTGCAATCTTCGACAATCCTCTACACTATCCACAATACCACCAGCCTTTGTGTCGTCTGCAAACTTGCCAACCCACCCTTCTACCCCCACATCCAGGTCGTTAATAAAAATCAAGAAAAGTAAAGGTCCCAGAACTGACCCTTGTGGGACACCACTAGTCACAATCCTCCAAACCGAATGTACTCCCTCCACCACCACCCTCTGCTTTCTGCAGGCAAGCCAATTCTGAATCCACCTGGCCAAACTTCCCTGGATTCCATGCCTTCTGACTTTCTGAATAAGCCTACCATGCGGAACCTTGTCAAATGCCTTACTAAAATCCATATGGATCACATCCACTGCACTACCCTCACCTATGTGCCTGGTCACCTCCTCAAAGAACTCTATCAGGCTTGTTAGACACGATCTGCCCTTCACAGAGCCATGCTGACTGTCCCTGATCAGACCATGATTCTCTAAATGCCCGTAGATCCTATCTCTAAGAAGCTTTTCCAACAGCTTTCCCACCACAGACATAAGGCTCACTGGTCTATAATTACCCGGACTATCCCTACTACCTTTTTTGAACAAGGGGACAACATTCACTCCCTCCAATCCTCTGGTACCATTGCCGTGGACAACGAGGACATAAAGATCCTAGCCAGAGGCTCAGCAATCTCTTCCCTCACCTCGTGGAGCAGCCTGGGGAATATTCTGGGGACTTATCCGTCCTAACGTATTTTAACAACTCCAACACCTCCTCTCCCTTAATATCAACATGCTCCAGAACATCAGCCTCACTCATATTGTCCTCACTGTCATCAAGTTCCCTCTTATTGGTGAATACCGAAGAGAAGTATTCATTGAGGACCTCGCTCACTTCCACAGCCTCCAGGCACATCTTACCACCTTTATCTCTAATCGGCCCTACCTTCACTCCTGTCATCCTTTTGTTCTTCACATAATTGAAGAATGCCTTTAGGTTTTCCTTTACCCTACTCGCCAAGGCCTTCTCATGCCCCCTTCCTGTTCTCCTCAGCCCCTTCTTAAGCTCCTTTCTTGCTTCCCTATATTCCTCAATAGACCCATCTGATCCTTGCTTCCTAAACCTCATGTATGCTGCCTTCTTCCACCTGACTAAATTTTCTACCTCACATGGTTCCTTCACCCTACCATTCTTTATCTTCCTCACCAGGACCATTTTACCCCTAACATCCTGCAAGAGATCCCTGAACGTTGACCACGTGTCCATAGTACATTTCCCTGCAAAAACATCATCCCAATTCGTACCCGCAGGTTCTAGCCTTATAGCCTCATGATTTGCCCTTCCCCAATTAAAAATTTTCCTGGCCTCTCTGATTCTGTCCTTTTCCACGATAATGCTAAAGGCCAAGGAGCGGTGGTCACTGTCCCCCAGATGCTCACCCACTGAGAGATCTGTGACCTGACCTGGTTCATTACCTAATACTAGATCTAGTATGGCATTCCCCCTAGTCAGCCTGTCAACATACTGTGAAAGGAATCCGTCCTGGACACACTTAACAAGCTCTGCCCCGTCTAAACCATTGGAATTAATCAGGTGCCAATCATTATTTGGGAAGTTAAAGTCACCCATGATAACAACCCTATTATTTTTGCACCTTTCCAAAATCTGCCTCCCAATCTGCTCCTCGGTATCTCTGCTGCTACCAGGGGGCCTATAGAATACTCCCAATAGAGTAATTGCTCCCTTCCTGTTCCTGACTTCCACCCATATTGACTCAAAAGAGGATCCTGCTACATTACCCGCCCTTTCTGTAGCTGTAATAGTGTCCCTGACCAGTAATGCCACCCCTCCTCCCCTTTCCCCCCATCTCTATCCCTTTTAAAGCACTGAAATCCAGGAATATTGAGAATCCATTCCTGCCCTGGTGCCAGCCAAGTCTCTGTAATTGCCACTGCATCATAATTCCATGTATGTATCCAAGCTCTCAGTTCATCACCTTTGTTCCTGATGCTTCTTGCATTGAAGTACACGCACTTTAGCCCTTCTATCTTTCTACCTTTACACTGTTTATTCTGCTTCTTTCCTCAAAGCCTCTCTATATGTTAGATCTGGCTTTACTCCATGCACTTCTTCCACTGCTCTATCGCTCCAGGTCCCATCCCCCTTGCAAATTTGTTTAAACCCTCCCAAACCATTCGAGCAAACCTACCTGCAAGGATATTGCTCCCCCTCGAGTTCAGATGCAACCTATCCATCTGTACAGGTCCCACCTTCCCCAGAAGAGATCCCAATGATCCAAAAATCTAAAACCTTGCCCCTTGCACCAACTCCTCAGCCACGCATTCAACTGCCATCTCCTCCATTTCTTACCATCACTATCATGTAGCACTGGCAGCAATCCTGAGAACGCCACCCTTGAGGTCCTGTTCTTCGGCCTTCTGCCTAGTTCCCGAAACTCGCACTTCAGGACCTCATCCCTCTTCCTGCCTATGTCGTTGGTGCCAACATGTATCACGGCTTCTGGTTGCTTTCCCTCTCATACCAGGACGTCGTGCACCCGGTCAGAGACATCCCGGACCCTGGCACTCGGGAGGCAACAAACCATTTTTTTTACACAGAGAGCAATGAGTGCATCAAGCTTGGTGCCTGGGGTGGGCTAGAGGCAGATACATTAAGGACATTTAATAGACTCTTAGATAGGTACGTGGATGATTGAAAAGTGGAGGGCTATGTAGGAGGGAAGGGTTAGATTGATTTTAGAGATTAAAATGTCAGCACAAGATCTTGGGCCAAAAGCCCCCGTAATATTTTATGTTCTCATACCAAAACAATAAGAAGAAATTTTAAAGCACCATAAGTGATGTCTTTGTTATTCATGTTGCTATTTATATACTGCCTCGTTTGCGGTGTGTTTTAAAATATTATATTTGTTTTATATAATGATTTGTGTCTATGGGGCAATTGATATTTGATACCCATTGGCAGGACACAGATTGTATAAAGGAGGTGACTGCTTGTGTTACAGGTCTAACCCTCATCTTGTAAGCAGAGAGTGAGCCATTTTGTTGCAGCCCGCTGCCGGTTTTAAAGGGTGTCAGCCACACACTCGTTTCTCAGTGAGCGTCAGCGAGTTTGCATCTGCCACCCCGGCACGTCTGAGAGAGAAAATGAATAATTTATTACGGCCTCACCTCAGGACTGGAATGTGCGTGCAAACCCGTTTACAGATGTGTGCTCCGTGGTGGGGATTGAAGGGGAGAGAGGGAGGGAGATGCAGAGAGAGCTAAATTAGGCTTTCGTGGAGCATCTTGTGTCTCCATTTAAACCCTGTTCTGTATCTCACTAAATATTTAGTCAAAGAAACGAGGGGCTTGTCATAAAGAAATTGCTTGGCACCAGATGTGCAAGTCTGCACTCTCCCTCGACTTCAGTTAATTTGTCATTCTTTACAGAGCAACTCCAAGGAGCGCAGGGTGGGGGTTGAGAACAGGATTGTGTGTGGGTGTGACTGTAGACTGTCACCAGTGTGAGCTCCTCTCTGAAAATGGCTGGTTTCTATTGCACAGTGAAGGCTGGGGCGGTCTGATATCAGAGTTCAAAGTTCAGGGTAAAATTTATTATCGAAGTAAGTATATGTTACCATATACTACCTTGAGATTCATTTTTTGTGCAGGCATTTACAGGAAAATAAAGAAACACAATAGAATATAGTAAATACTATACATAAACAGATACTGACAATCAATTTGCAAAACTGCAAATAAAGATAGTACTCAGAATAATACATAATGCTGAACATTAAAAAATTCTGAGAATATAAAAGAATACTCAGAATAAAACATAATACTGATGTAATAGTGTCAGTAAAATATAAAATATGGCCGCTCTTTGCCTGGGTAGTTCTCCCCCCAGACACACTGGCAGCCCAGCACACTCGAAGTGAAAAGGCAGTTTCTGAGCATCACTGACAGTTGCAGTACTGTGATATTGTCTGGTTGGTAGAAAGGGGACACAGGCTGCCTGTAATTGACACGTTCATTGTGATCCATCTGATTTGATCAAATGCTTATTGGTAAATTCCCACCTCTGATGGGGGGGGGGCGTATTGTGTGTGAGTGTGGGGGTGTCATCAGCGTAATGGCTGGGTAGGGCTGCCACCTGCTGGTTGTTCCTAGTATCATTAAGACTTGTTTTGCTGGTTGGATCCCAAGGCTAGAACTAAGTTTCTCCACCCCCATGATCACACACAAAGTGCTGGAGGAACTCAGCAGGCCAGGCAGCAACTATGGAAAAGAGTACAGTCGGCGTTTTGGTCTGAGACCCTTCAACGGGAGTCCTCCAGAATTTTGTGTGTGTGTGTTGCTTGGATTTCCAGCAACTGCACATTTTCTCTTGTTCATAACCCATGATACTGGACTTGGAAATTAGTTTATTGTATGCAGAAATATCTGGCTTTCATAGACAGATAGATAGATACTTTATTGATCCCAAAGGAAATTACAGTGCCATGGTAGCATTACAAGTGCCCAGACAGAGATATTAGAAGAGAAGTAGAAAGAATAAAAGATAGGTTACTACAAACAGTCTAACAGGAGGGGGTCATCACTTCCCCGGCTATAGATTGACTCCTTACAGAGCCTGATGGCCGAGGATAAGAATGACTTCATATAGCACTCTTTGGAGCAGGGCAGTTGTCTTAGTCTTTTACTAAAAGTGCTCCTCTGTTTAGCCAAGGTGGCATGCAGGGAGGGAGAAATACCGCCCAGAATTACCAGGATTTTCTGTAGGGTCCTTTGTTCTACCACAGCCTCCAGTGTGTCCAGTTTGACTCCTATAACAGAGCCAGTCATTCTAATCAGTCTATTGAGTCAGTTGGCATCACCCATGTTGATGCCATTGCCCCAGAACACCACCGCATAGAAGATTGTACCGCCGACAAGGGACTAGTAGAACATGTGAAGGAGAGGCCTGCATACTCCAATGGACCTCAGTCTCCTCAGGAAGTAGAGGCAACTCTGGCCCTTCTTGTACACGGACCCTGTGTTGGTGCTCCACTCAAGTCTGTCATCCAGGTGCACCCCCAGGTACTTGTAGTTCCTCACCACATCCACGTCCTCACCATCAATAGTAATAGGGAGCAATGCAGGCTTAATCTTCCTAAAGTCCAACACCATCTCCTTGTTGAGCATTAGTCGGGGGATTGAGTTCAAGAGCTGTAAGGTAATGTTGCAGCTCTATAAAGACCACACTTGGACTATTGTGTTCAGTTCCGGTCACCCCTTTATAAGAAGGAGGTGGACGTTTTAGAGAGGGTGCGGAGGAGATTTACCAGGATGCTGCCTGAACTAGCAAGCATGTGCTATGAGGACAAGTTGAGCTTTTCTCTTTGGAGCAAAGGAGGATGAGAGGTGTACAAGGTGATAAGAGGCATAGATAGAATGGATAACCAGGAACTTTTTCCCAACGTGGAAATGGGTAATATGAGTGGGCATAACTTTAAGGTGATTGGAGGAAAGTACGGGGGTGGAATCTCAGAGGTAAGTTTTTACACAGAGTACGTGGAACATGCTGCCGGACTGGTGGTAGAGGCAGATACATTCGGGACATCGAAGAGACATTTAGATAGGCACATGAATGATAGAAAAATGGAGGGCTTTGTTGGGGAAGGATGGTTAAATTGATCTTAGAGGAGATTAAAAGATTGGCAAAACATCATGGGCCGATCAGCCTGTAGTGTTCTACGTTTGATATCACTCCCTGCCTCTTGTCCACACTTACTGCCTATCCACATTAAGTGAGCTAAGGTTGCTGCTCGGACTGTCTTTTGCCTGTGCGGTAAGTATCCTTGAGGAGGGAGCACTCGGTCTTTAAACAGTTTCTTCTCCCATCGAACTCCCTTTGGTACTTGAGCTAAAACACTCATATCAGGCACTCGTGTTGAATGGGCTGCAATAAATAAAACCCCCAGACAACAACAGAGGGAAGCCACTCATTCCGTCAATAAAAACTTGACTGTGAGGTCAGGAATTTTACAGACTTAACCGGATTATCACAAGTGGCCCCCAGATGAGTATAAATTATCACAGTCACAGTGCAAGCAGGAAAATTAACAGCGCTCCTTTATTAGTGGATGTGTAAGTCTGTAAAATGCCAGATGGAGCAGTATGGTGCAATTCTGCAGATATTAAAGGCGCGGAGTGGAGTTAAGTGATTAACAATGAGCTTTTGTTTATGCAGTGGAGGCGTACGCATCTGTGGGGATGCATGTGTGTGCGTGCAGGTGTGTCTGTGTTCATGTGTATGTGGATATGCATGTGTTTCGGTGCATGCATGTGTGTGTGTTTGGGTTTGTGTGTGTGTGCAGCCTAGAACGTACTGCCTGGGGTGGAGGTGAAGCATTCAAGGGGCAGTTCGATTTGCACATGAATGTCCACGAGTGGAGGGATACGGACGTTGTGAAAACGGAAGGGATTAGGTGTTAAATTGTGGGCCGAATGGCCTGTTCCAATGTTCTAAGTGTGTGAGAATACATACGCATGATGCTGCCTGTGTGTAAGTGTATTGTACAGTATGTGCTTGTGTGCGTGTGTGTGTGTGTGTGCACCTTCTGATTCAGGTTTGTTTTTTTAATCACACGTACATCAAAACAGTCAAGTGTTGTTTGTTTTAACAACCAACACAAGGGTAACCAGCAAGTGTCACTGCGCGTCCCGACACTGATATACCACGCCCACGATGCTGAGCGTAATGTTCACCTTGAGGTGATGGGACTAAATTCCCCCGACTGAGCGCCTTCCCCCTTCACTGATTGTGTACCGTTTTGAGGAGGGGGATCGCCAGTGGGTTCTCTCACGGTGCTGAGGTGCTTATGTTGTGTCTGCTCTCTCTGCACAGCTCTCCTGTCGTCCTGGTGTGAGGACCTGGGCCGGCTCCTGCTGCTACGCCATCAGAAAAGCCGGCAGAACGACACCCCAGGGAAGCTGCCCATGCAACCTCCGATGAACCCCATGAACTCCATGAAGCCCACACTCCCTCCTGGGCCTCACAGGTCAGTGACTGTCCATCTCTCGCTCTCTCTCTGGGCTAATCAGTGGGGAAACCAGGGTGGACTTCCACTGCCGCTGGGGTAGTGGTGGATGCTGCTCAATGTCTTCATCAGAGGAATATCATGGCTGGCACTTCAAGGGCTAATAAATTGTTAATGTCAATAGTGGAATTGGTTTATTATTGTAACATGTACCAGGATCTTCCATACTGTTCATACAGATCAAATATTACACAGTGCACTGAGGTAGAACAGGGTGAAATAGTACCAGGTGCAGAATGAAGTGTAACAGCGGCAGAGTGCAGTGCAGATAGCCAGTAAGGTGCAAGATCATCATGAGGTAAGTTGTGAGGTCAAGAGTCCATCTTAGCCCACTAGGAATCTACTTAATAGTCTTATTACAGTCGGGTAGAAGCCTGGTGGTACGCACTTTCAGGCCTTTGTATCTTCTGTCCGATGGGAGAGGGGAGAAGAGAGAGTGTCCGGGCTGGGAGGGGTCTTCAATTATTCTGGCTGCTTTACTGAGGCAGTGCGAAGCTAAGACAGGAATCCCTGGTGGGGAGGCTGGTTTCCATGAACTTCGTCCACAACTCTGCAGTTTCTTGCAGTGACGCGCAGAGCAGTTGCCTTACCAAACCGTTATACGTCCATAGAGCAACACACATAAAAGCTGCTGGTGAACGCAGCAGGCCAGGCAGCATCTCTGGGAAGAGGTACAGTCGATGTTTCGGGCCGAGACCCTTCAGGATGCTTTCTGTGATGAAGTGATAAAAATTGGGTGAGGGTCAAAGGGGGCCGAAGCTGTCATCTGGTGATCTGATGCATGGAACTGGTTATGAACCCCACTTCTAGTTCAACTGCTGATTAACTGCAGGGCCATACATGCCCGTGTTTATGAAGTGTCATGGAACTTAAACGAGGCAGAGAGCAACAGTGGACCTGAACTGGGTTGTCCTGCCTCTTGAGCAGGAACTTGGGATGGGAAAAACAAACAAAGAAATAAATGTCAGAAAAGTACCTGGAACTTCAAATGAGAATTGGAACCAGGAAAAGGGAAGTTTGTGCCAAGAGTCATTCGTGAATGGACCTTTGGGTGCCTTAGAACACAGAACAGTACAGCACAGGAATAGGCCCTTCAGCCAACACTGTTATGCCAAAACAAATAAATTAATGATCAATTGACCAATCCCCTCTGTCTGCATAATGTCCATATCCTTCTCTTTCACTCTCATTCATGTGTCTGTAACTCTCTTAAAAGTTCCTAATGTATCTGCCTCTACCACCACCCCAGGCAGCACATTCCACACACCCACGCCCTCTTAGAAACCAGTTGATACAGAGGAGACTAAATCATGTACAAGAGAGGGCTATGAATGGTTACCTTCCTTGCCAACTGTAAGTCATTCTAAATATGGTTGCAATTGACTACTACTTACAAAATATCCTCATTAGCATTATATTCTTAAAGGTTATTTTGTTTTTTGCTGCCACTCTAAGTATCCCATTTTCCCCAAATGGAACCCCAATCATTCAACCCTCTATGAGGATTACAAAGAGTCAAGATATACAGTACTTATCAAAGTATTTGTACTGTATTCGTCTTCCCGCCGGCAGCCACAAAACAAAGAAACAGTATGGAACCGATCAGAGTAAACATCAAACACACAACATGCAAAAAAAAAGAACAAATTGTGTAAACGGCAAAAATAAAGCGAATAGCACCCATAATATTGAACATCAAACCACAGGGTCCTTGAAACGTCTAAGAATCACAAACAGGAGAAAATCTGCAGATGTTGGAAATCAAAGTAATACACACAAAATACTGCCTGTCCTGCTGAGTTCCTCCAGCATTTTGTACGCATTACAACTTTCTAGGAATATTCAGTTCAGATCAATTTAACACTGTGTCAGTCTGCATTGAAGTGCCCCAAAACAAAATCGCTCAGAAATAGCAATAAGAAAAAAGAATAGGTGTCAAGAGTATCTTGGAATAGAAGGAAGGAAGCTAATGTTTACTGGAGTTGATTTATAACTAATTTCCACGACAAGCAAGTATGCAGAAACTGTCGTGAACAATAAATCTTTAGAGGCTGTGGGGTCTACCAGCACCTTTGGAGTTCATCACCAATTGTTCATTTCAAAGACTATTTTCTGAGTTGTGTTTTAGTTTAAATTGATAGCAGATAGGCTCATTCCAGTCTATATCAACAGTGTTGTGTTTAAGAGCGTCATTCCTAGTTGTGAAAATTACCAGTAGTGTGTCTTGGCCCAAGCACATAGATGTCACGGCCAAGAAAGCTCACCAGCACCTCTACCTCTTCAGAAGGCTGAGCAAAATTTGGGATGTGCCTGCCAGCCTTTACCTATTTTTATTGATGCACCACAGAAAGCATTCTGCCTAGATGCACAACGGCTTGGTATGGCAACTGCTTTGCAAGTGACTGTAATAAACTACAGAGAGTCGTGGACACAGATGACAATGTCACAGAAACCATCCTCCCCTCTATGGACTTTGTCTACACTTGTCAGTGCCTCAGTGGAGCATCTGATATAATGACTCCCCACTCTTCTTCCCTCTCCCATCAGGCAGAAGGTGCAAAAGCCTGAAGCACACACCGCCCGGTTGAAGGACAGCTTCTACCCTGCTGTTTCAATATTTTCCTAGTATCACAATTTAGACTCTTGGCCTCACAATCTACCTCGTTATGATCTTTCACCTTTTTTTCCTGCACTGCACTTCCTCTGTAGCTGTTACACTTTATTCTGTATTCTGTTATTGTTTTATCTTGTTCTACCTCAATGCGCTTTTGTAATGATCTGTGTAAACAGTGTGAAGACAAGCTTATCACTGTATCTCATGTGACACTAATAAACCAATTCCAATTCAAAACTCCATAGTTAAGGGCAGTATTAGTTGACCATCCCAAGCTGGACCTGAGTTGAGCAGTTTGTTGGACTGTTTCAAGGTCCGGCTACTGTAGGCTCACAGAAATACCTGACTGGTGCAAAACAGGAGACTTCCTTCAGCAGAGGTCATCAATCAACCGGACAAGATTCTATCACATTCTGGTCACTGTTAACACCTTAATTTTTCATTTTTATCTGATTATAATTTTTAATTCCCTTGGTGAGATTTGATGTTCCAAATTCAGCTCCTGTGATACAATCACAAGCAATAGTTTACATGGATGAATGGGCAGGATTATCCCGTGCTAATGGTGGTGTAGCAGTTTGTACAACGCTATTGCAGCTTGGGGCGTCAGTGTTCAAAGTTCAGTCCCGGCGTCTTCTGTAAGGAGTCTCTGTACATCCTGCACCATGGAATGCGTGGGTTTTCTCCGGGTGCTCTGGTTTCCTCTCAGAGTCCCAATATGCACCGGGTAGGGTAACTGTTCGTTGTAAATTGTCCTGTGAGTGGGCTAAAGTAGATCAGGGAAGTCAGGGCTAACTGTGGCAACACAGCTCAAAGAGCCAGAAGGACCCTATTCTGGCAACACACACAAAATGCTGGTGGAATGCAGCAGGCCAGGCAGCATTTTGTGTGCGTTGCTTGAATTTCCTGCAGATTTTCTCGTGTTTGCGTTTTGAAAAGGACTCTATTCTACATTGTATCTCTGAATAATTGTGTTTCTCTCTCTTGTAGTGATGGGTCATTTACCTATGACCCCGTCCCTTGGCAACAAAACACAAGTCAGCCTCCAGGCTCGCTGTCTGTAGTTACGACAGTGTGGGGAGTCACTAACACATCACAGAGCCAGGTAAGAGCAGCTTTACCGTGTTGAGTTCAGGTGTGAGTTTACAATGTACATACGGCACAAAGCCAGACAGCCTTGCTACAGGGTAAAACTATGCAATGATCTTGCAGCTTCTGACTGAAGTTGACTGCAAAGTGGATTCAAGCAAAGACATCCAAGTAGTGGATACGGCCCAGTCTATCACAACTAAAGCCCTCCCCACCACTGAGCACTGTCACAGCAAAGCAGCATCCACCAGCCAGGCCATGCTCCCTCCTCACTGCTGCCATCAGGGAGGAGGTAAAGGAGCCTCAGGACCCACACCACCAGGCTCAGGAACAGTTATTACCCCTCAACCATCAGGCTCCTGAACCAAAGGGGGTAACTTCACTCGCACCATCACTGAACTGTTCCCACAACCTGTGGACTCATTTTCAAGGACTCGTCATCTCATGTTCTTGATATTTGTCGCTTATTTATTTATTTATTATTAGTATTATTATTATTTATTTTTTCTATTTTTGTGGTTGCAGAGTTTGTTGTCTGTTAGACATTAGTTGTCTGTCTGTCCTGTTGGGTGTGGTCTTTCATTAATTCTAATGTGTTTCTTGTATTCATTGTGAATGCCTGCAAGAAAGTGAATTTCAGGGTGTATATGGTATATGTACTTTGAAAAATCTTGACCAGTGCTGTGTCAAACTGTGACATGAAAAGGAAGGAGGACCTATTTGACGTAACAGCCAGGAGATGTAGATTTAAAATGTTTTGTAGAAACCAGGGAGTGAGCAAGAGAGGGGGAAGGGTGACGCACAAAGTTGTGAAGCATTTCATTTTTTTAAAGGTGGTCAGTAGCACAGTGGTTAGCTTAAGGCGTTACAGTCCCAGTGAAGGGGTTTCTGATCCCGCCGCTGTCTGTAAGGAATTTGTACCTTCTTCCAGAGGCCACATGGGTTTGCTCGGGATCCCTCCCTAAGCATTCCCTAGGTGTAGAGTAGCAAGTTAGGGGCATGCTACGTTGCCATCAGAAGCTCGGCGACTTTTACTAATTTCCCCCAGTACATCATCAGACAATGCTGACACGCATGATGCTTTTCTCTGTATCGATGTATGTGTGGCAAATAAAGCTAATCTTTTAAACTAAAGAAGCTGATTTCCTTTTTGTTGTTTGCCACTGAAACACATACGAAGAATTTAGCTGCGAAGTAGCCTATGGCATAAGGATGAGGTTAACATGGTCGGTTATCCAGTGGACTGAGAAAAGTAATGCTCTATACAGTACTGTGCAAAAGTCTTAGGCACCCTAGTTTTTTATATGGTTTCCACCGAGCCCTGATCTCAACATCATCAAGGCTGTCTGAGATTACTTGGAGAGACAGAAGCAAGCAAGACAGCCAAAGTCTGCAGAAGAACTGTGGCAAGTTCTCCAAGATGCTTGGAACAACCTACCAGCTGATTTTCCTATAAAACTGCACGACAGTGTACCGAAGAGAATTGATGCAGTTTTAAAGGCAAAGAGTGGTCACACCAAATATTGATTTGATTGTTTTTTCACTGCTCTTTATCATAAATTGTTTGACATTTAAAAACTTTTTCATTGTTTTTGGAAGATGGCTTTACAGAATATTTTTGCATCTACCTGAGACGTTTGCACAGTACTTTAGGTTGGAGGACCCTTTAAAGAGGGCAATGGCTGGAGTGTCTGTAATGGAAGAGATTGCAAAGAATGGTGAAAAGGATAGTACTGACATTGGGTGAGAATAATATGCAGGGTTATGGGGATGAGATAACAGTATTCAAGCCAGGAGTTAGTATCACTTCAGTGGACTGAATGGTCTGTTTAGTGGTAGGCTGAAGTAATTCAGATGGTGCCACCGGGAGTCACACAGGAGTTGGATGTTGGACTCACACCAAGGGGCAATGCAGTAGAAGTCCGTGCTGTGTGCGCATCTTGCAGCACCACCGTCTAACGTCATCTGTGTTCTTCTCAACGCAAGCAGGTGCTGGGGAATCCGATGGCAAATGCAAGCAACCCCATGACCCCGGGAGGCAACCCGATGGGATCCGGCATGTCGGGAAATAACCCGGGGATAAACTCACCCCAGTTTGCTGGACAGCAGCAGCAGTTCTCGGCAGGCAAAGGTGGCTCCAGCCAAGCGTACATGCAGCAGAGCATGTATGGTCGACCAAACTACCCCGGGAGCGGCAACTTTGGCAGCAGGTAGAGCACACGCTGTGTATTTTATTTTATTTAGAGGTACACCGTGAAACCGGCCCTTCTGGCCCACTGAGCTGCCCCAGCCAGCGATCCCTGATGTAACCCTAGTCTAATCACAGGACAACCTACAATGATGTTTTAACCTACTAACCAGTGCATCTTTGACCTGGGCGAGGAAACACACACACACACACACACACACACACACACACACACACACACACACACACACACACACACACACACACCAGAAAGAACTTAGATGCAGGGGATGCAGGAATTGCACTCCGAACTCTGGCGTCACAGTGTATTCTGGCTGAGCAGCAGAGGCCCCAGTATATGTGCAAGTCAGAATCAGCTCAATTTCATTGCATACACCCAGTGGCCACTATGCTAGATACAGGAGTGGGGCCCAGTGTGCTCTTCTGCTGCTGTCACCCATCCACTTCGAGGTTCAGTGTGTTGTGTGTTCAGAGATGCTCCTCTGCACGCCAGGTACTGTTGTAAAGCATAATTATATGAGTTACTGTCACTTTCCTGTCAGGTTGAATCAGTCTGGTCATCTTCTCTGAGCTGTCATTAAAAAGACATTTTCGATCACCGATTCTGTCGCTCACTTGATGTTTTGTTGTTTTTCGCATCACCCTCTGTAAACTCCAGAGACTCTGTGCGTGAAAATCCCAGGAGATCAGCCGTTTCTGAGATACTCAAACCACCCCGTCTGGCACCAACTATCATTCCATGATCAACGTCACTTAGATCACATTTCTTTCCCATTCTCATGTTTGGTCTGAACAATAACTGAACCTCTTGACCATGTCTGCATGCTTTCATCCATTGAGTTGCTTCCACATGATTGGCTGATTAGATATAAGAAGCAGCTGATTACATCAGTGAGAATAAACCTGATTCTGATTCTGAGGAGTAGAATCACTGTATCCCCCAGAATCTGGTCATGAGTAGCTACTGCGGAGTTGGGGTGGGGGGGTTTACACACTTTGGAAGAACAATAAGCTCACTGGTTGTTGTGTTTGTCTTCCAATCTCTTCCAGTTACCCCGGAGGCCCCAACGCTCCTGGCTCCATGGGCATTCCTCCACACAGCAGGCCGCCAACCGACTTCACGCAGCCTGCAGCGGCAGCGGCTGCAGCAGCAGTTGCAGCCGCCGCAGCAACGGCCACTGCCACAGCGACAGCGACGGTGGCTGCCCTGCAGGAGAAGCAGAACCAGGAGATGAACCAGTACGGACCGGTAAGGAGGAGGCCCGGTCTGGGTGGCAGCCTACGGGTGCTGTCATTGAGCACCTGAGGAAGTTGGTACAATGTGAGCTACTGTCTTGCTGAGAAGAGATTGTGCAGATGCTGGAAATCCTGGACGTTCCACCATGGTCGTCTCAATTTCTCTAACTTACAATAGTCACTCCCTGTATTTTAATTCCCCCACCTCCTTTGCTTTCCCTCATCCTGGTTGGCCAGCTCCGCTCCTCCTTCCCTTTTCCCCATCGTCCACTGTCCTCTTCTGTCACATTACTTCCCCAGGTCTTTACCTGCCCCACCTATCACCTTTCACCACCTCAAACCATTTCCTTCCATTCTCCCCCTCTGCACCCAGCCACCTGCCACTTTCCAGCTTGTGCTCTTTAAGATCCTGCATGCACAGCTATGATTTCCGGCATCTGCAGAAACCTCTGATGTGTCAAGTTGGACCAAGGGACCTGTCGGCCTGCTGTGCTGCTCTGACTCTCTTCTCTTTCGGTTTCTCCAGATGGGTCCGGCCCAGGCCTACAACAGCCAGTTCATGAACCAGCAAGGTACTCGAGGACCTTCCACCATTCAAGGCAGCATGAATCCAGGGGGAATGGGAACGGGGATGACCCCGTCCAGCATGAGCGGGCCGCCCATGCCCATCAGCCAGCCCCGTCCACCCGGAATGAGCCCGGTGTTCGCCTCCCACGGCCAGCGAGTGGCGCAGCAGGGCTACCCAGGCCCCAGGCCACCTCAGCAGATAGCAATACAGGGAGTGAAGCGGCCGTACCCAGGAGAGGTGAGCAAAGCCATGGCGCCGATCCATGCAGGCTCAGGTTCAGATTCACTGATTTATCATTTGTACATTGAAACAGACGGTGAAATGTATTAACAACCAACACAACCTAAGGATGTGCTGGAGGCAGCCCACAAGTATCACCACACATTCTGGCACCTTTATAACATCCCTACCACGTTCAGCAGAACAACACAAGCAACAACAACAACAGCAACAGCAAAACAAGGCCCTTTTCTCCCTCCCTCCTGCCCACACACTCACACACTCAGATAGGCCTCCAACCCCAGGACAGGCCCCTGGGCCTCCAGGCTCCAGTGGACTCGCGGACTCTCAGACACTGGGCCTCTAACTTGCCTTGTGGGCTCGTGGGCCCAGAGTTTCGGCCTTCAAGCCTTGTCTTGCGTTGGATTTCTTTAGAACTCTTTTCCCAGTCCTGCTTAGCTAATCCTATCATTGCAAATACATGAATAGTCTGGTAGATAGTGAAGCTAAGACAATGGGCATAAGGAGTGATTGGAGGAAAGTAATGGGGGTGTCAGAGGCAAGTTTTGTTTACATAGAGAATGGAGGGTGCATGGAATGGTGGTAGAGGCAGATATATTAGGCCATTTAAGAGACTTTTAGGCCGATGGATGCTAGAAAAATTGAGGGCCGTGTAGGAGGGAAGGGTTAGATTGACGCTTAGGTAGGTTTATAGGTCAGGCACAACATCTTGGGCATGTTATTGCAATGTGGCCATGGTATGTTGGTGCCAAAATGTATGATGACATTTGTGGGCTGCCTCCAGCACATTCTTAGATTGTGTTGATTGATTGCACAAACGACACATTCCACTTTATTTTAATGTCATTATCATTATGTGCCGTGTCGTACGACGTGGGTGATCATGGTCTTTCACCCTGATCATTCTTGGCAGATTTTTCTACAGAAGTGGTTTGCCATTGCTTTATTCTGGGCAGTGTCTTTACACGATGGGTGACCCCAGCCATTATCAATACTCTTCAGAGATTGTCTGCCGTCAGTGGTGGTATAACCAGGACTTGTGATATGCACCACCTGCCCATATGACCATGATCGGGGGCTAAGCAGGTGCTACACCTTGTCCAAGGGTGACCTGCAGACTAGTGAAGGGAAGGAGCACCTTATGCTTCCTTTGGTAGAGACATATCTTCACCCCACGCGCTAGCCTGATACACATGATAAATAAATAAATAAATCTGAATCTGACAAGGAAGATTGTGAGGTCAAGAGTGCACCCTGGTCTTACAGGAGGTCAATTCCAGAGTCTGATAACACTGGGATACAGGCTCTGACGTCAGCATATCTTGCTGCTTTGGTTCACGTGACACTTCTGTTATTTGCCCCATTCTGCTGTTTGGTGTTCATCACTGTATTCAGAATCAGGTTTATTATTATTGCATACACTCAGTGGCCACATTGTTAGGTACAGGTGTGGAACCCAGTGTGCTTTTCTGGTGCTGTAACCCGTCCACTTCAAAGTTCGACATTTAGTGCATTCAGAGATGCTCTTCTGCACACCACTGTTGTAACGCATGGTTATTTCAGTTACTATCACCTACCTTCAGCTTGAGCTAGTCTGGCCATTCTCCTCTGACCTCTGTCGTTAATAAGTGCTTTCACCCACAGAACTGCCACTCACTGGATGTTTTTTGTTTTTCGCACCACTCTGTGTAAACTCTTGAGATAGTTAGCCA
Organism: Mobula birostris; assembly: GCF_030028105.1. Lineage (NCBI taxonomy): Eukaryota > Metazoa > Chordata > Chondrichthyes > Myliobatiformes > Myliobatidae > Mobula > Mobula birostris. Next base: position 65,155,121 of record NC_092387.1, read on the forward strand.
TGAAAATCCCAGGAGATCAGCAATTTCTGAGACACTCAAACCATCCCATCTGGCACTGACAAACTTTCCACAGTCAAAGTTACTTAGATTACGTTTCTTCCCTATTCTGATGTTTGGTCTGAACAACAACTGAACCTCTTGACCATGTCTGCATGCTTCTATGCATGGAGTTGCTGCCCCATGATTGGCTGATTAGATATTGGCATAACAAGCAGGTGTACAGTGTACCTAATAAAGTGGCCAAGGAATGTATGTTGTGAAATTTGTTGTTATTGTGACAACAGTAAAGTACAAGACATAAAAATTACTATAACTTACAATAAAAAATTAAACAAGTAGTGCAACAGAGGAATTATGAGGAAGTGTTCCTGGACTGTTCAGAAAGCTGATGGCAGATGGGAAGAAGCTGCTTGTGCACTTCACATTAGCAAGGAAGCGAAGAGAAGTTTGGACAGGTACGTTGATTGGTTTGGATAGATACGTTGCTGGGTTTGGATAGGTGCATGGATGGGTTTGGATAGATACATTGCTGGGTTTGGATAGGTGCATGGATGGGTTTGGATAGGTACATGGATAGGAGGGGTATGGTCAGGGTCCAGGTGGATTGAACTAGGCAGAAGATCAGGTTAATATGCAGAATGTGCTGGAGGATCAGGTTAATACGCAGAATGTGCTGGAGGAACTCAGCAGGTCTGGCAGCATCTATGGATGGGAATAATCAATTGACGTTTCAGGCTGAGACCCTTCATGAGAACTGGGAATTAGAAGGTCATGTTAGCCTGAATTAGATTGGCCGAGGGGCCTGTTTCTGTGCTGTAGTGATCATTGCCTCTGAGGAACTTCACTGCTCCCAGGTGTATACAACAGGAAAATACACTGAATCTGCTCTCTTTATTCCATGTCACTTAACCTGTCTAAACTTTTTCAGATTCTTTGTGACCTTCTCACAAGTTACTTTGCTGACCGTATCGGACAAATGGTAAATCCTTCCTTCTGCTTTTGTGTTTCTGTAGCCAAGTTACGGAGCCCAGCAGTATGGACCAAACAGCCAATTCCCCAACCAGGCTGGGCAGTACCCTGCTGCCAACTCCCAGAGGCCCATTACGTCGCCCGGTTACCCAGGACAGAGGATGCCAGGCCAGCAAAGCACAGGCCAGTACCCGCCGCCCCCTGTTAACATGCCTCAGTATTACAAGGTAATCCATCCTTCTCTTGATCGCTGCTTGGTTTATCTTGGTGCTTGAGTTGAACTGGCCACTGACTGTTATTTACTTGTTTCTTCCAACCCCACTTTACCAACATGTGTCCCTAACAACCACAGGCAGAGCAGTTTAATGGGCAGAACAACAGTTTTGCTGGAAGTGGATACACCTACAGTCAAAGTAGTCTGAATGGGGTAAGTTCATGAGAGAGGGAGGGCTCTTCCCCCCCGTCTCTTATTTATGCGCCTTCTGAATTCAGCTTCAGGTCTAACACTCTTGTAGGGCCATTTAGTCTCCCACTGAATCAGGGAAAGACTTTTGGCAAGTCCATTGCATAGAAATGTGATCTGTTTAGCATGGTAAATGAGTCTTACAGAATGTAGGATCTGACTTGTTCACAACCAAAGCTTATATTGTCTGGGAATATTCTTTAACTGACCTACACTGACCTCTTACAACTTGATAGAAGACCTGATGAAGGGTCTCGACCCTTCACTCACCACTTTGTACTCCTCCCCTTCCACCCACCTTATTCTGGCTTCTTCCCCCTTCCTTTCCAATCCTGAATTTTCCTTCTTCCTTTCCAATTCTGATGAAGGGACTCAGCCTGAAATGTTAACTGTTCATTCCTTTCCATAGATGCTGCCTGACTTGCTGAGTTCTTCCAGCACTTTGTGCGTGTTGCTCTGGATTTCCAGCGTCTGCAGAGCATCATGTCTTCATGAGCTTTTACAACCAATGTCATGAGGGAGGCTTGGAGATTGGGAAGGAGGCAGATACAATTCAGAGTTACAGTCGCACGTCCCAACCGCAAACCAATTACCACCAACATTTCCTGACTGAATGGTTCTTTGCTGGAAGGCTACAGTGCAACTGAGGTGCCACAGTGCGGACTGAAGTACTGTAATCTCATAGGCCATCCTGAGTCATTATTGTCCACTCCCGATTCCTGATGTTAACTACATACAACACTGCAGTACAGAAACAGACCCTACAGACCATCTGGTCTATGCCAAACTATCATGCTACCTAGTCTTATCTGGAGCATAACTCTCCCATCCATGTACTTATCCAAACCTCTCTTAAATGTTGACATTGAACCTGTACTCAGCACTTCCACTGGCATTTTGTCCACACTCTTGCCACCATTTGAGTGAAGAAGTTCCCCTAAAGCATTTCATCATTCACCCTTAACCCATGACCTCTTGCCTCTCAATGTAAAAAAAGGTCAGGCAACAGAGGGTTAGTGAGTGGGGTAGTGACGTAACGTGCTGTCCCACCTCTCTTCTCACTGGTTCTCCCACACTAACCCACCCCCTCCCTCCACATCATAACATTAAATGTTCCAAAGACTTGTTTCCTGAATATTGGAGGACCTTCAACAAAAAAAAGCTGAGCCTCCAGTTTTCATTTTACACATTGAGTACATTCTGACAAGGATCTCGAACAGGAATTTTGTACATTGCCCCGCCGATTTTTATGTTAAATTTGAAGGGCAGCAAACAAGGATCTTTCTGCCCCATTGGGAATGATGAATGATTTTGAAAATGCTGGCCACAGAACATTGTGTTAAACTTTGTCAGTCCAGTGGTTTCCAACACTCATTGTAGGTCCTTTCACCCTTCACCAAGACTGTCACCGTAAGCATGTTGTGTGCATGTTAAAATCAGTCACTCAGACACACTCTTTCTTTCTTGCTGGCTTGTTTTTGGCTCACATGTTCACAGAAGAAGGGGCTAATGGATTTATCTGAATACAAATGATATATTTAAGGCTTGCATGTTTGTGTATGTATCTCATTCCACCATTTTGACCAAACCATTCAGGTAGGTTTCTCCATTTTTCATCAGGACTGGAAAGGAAGGAGGGAAAAGCCATGTCTGCTTCTGTTCCTGTTGGTTTCTTCCCCCCCCCCCCCCCCCCCACTTTCCTTTCCAGTCCTGATGAAGGGTCCCGGCCCGAAACATTGACTGTTTGTTCATTTCCATAGATGCTGCCTGACCTGCTGAGTTCCTCCAGTACTTTGTGTGTGTTGCTCTGGATTTCCAGCATCTGCAGATTTTCTCTTGTGTTTACTATCCCCATTCTTGTTATACTTATTTAAGATTCTCTACGATTGCTGTTGGTAATTTTATTTTTTAAACCCAATATTTTGCTATTATTTTGTCTGTCTCCAAATGTGTTTCATTCACCGATCACTTTTTGGGGGTTTCTCTTGTAAATGAATCCATTATTTTAGTAAGTGATCAATGATTTTGACAATGGTTAGTGCGATTTTTGACATCCATAATGCACTCTAAGCCAATGGATAAGGTTTGAATCGAAAGGAATGAAGGAACTATTACAGTTCTGTTTGTTTGACAACTTTGGTCTTTCAAAATGCTGTCTATGTGTTGGATTTCTGTTAACAGATCCATGTCACTTGATAAAATTGCCCTCGTTCACAGTATTTTAGGCATTTATTTTTGTCTAATTTTTGTACCACAGTTTAAATTCTTGAGACATAGTTTTTCCTTCTTTCTTGATGGGTCTCATTGTTCCCAATTCATGTTCATCCTTTTTTTTTTCCCCATTTGACGTATAGTTTTCACATTACACTTGACCTGAGCATTTCTGGTTGTCACAAACCCTCACTTTTCTTGCCCAGCCACGGCCACATCCTTGGAAAATGAACCAAATGTCCCTCAGTGCCTTTCTATAACAACACTGACGTAATATGTGGAAATGCAAAATGTAGGTTCCCTAATGCTTTAGCAATGGCTTTTTCTAAAGGTTATATCACATACAGAAAGCACTGCTTTTTCAATGTTGAGCTAGCAAGTTTTTTGCAGTACAGTAAACCTGCCAATTCTGTTTTTCATTACTAATCAACACAATAATTGGAAACGTCCCATCCTCTTGTGATCGCTGACTGCCTGGGTAGTGTCCTCTCTGTCTCTCCATCACTAATGCTGGGAATGGAAAAGAAACCAAAGTAAGATTACATTGTCTCTTAGTGATCCTTCTCCACACATTAGACAAAATAAATTGCATAAAAAGAAACTTTTTTTTGTTTATTTAGCAAATTTAGAGCTGATATCTGTTCAGTTACAATGCCGGCATCTACAACCATTTAGTATCTGACTACTGATATCTCCAGGGGAATGTTTTGGCGGCAATCTTCTAGAATCACGGGTTCCCAACGTTTTTTATGCCATAGACCAATACCATTAAGCAAGGGGTCCGTGGGCCCCATGTTGGGAACCCCTGTTCTAGATGTTAAGGTATTTTTGAGTACAGGGAGTGTCATGGCTTCTAGAGCAGGGTACTTGGTTAAACAGAGTAAAGATAAGCATATGGAACGATGCCCCTTTAGAACAGAGATGAAGAGTTATTTCTTTAGCCGGGGGTGGTGAATCTGGAATTCATTGCCACAGACAGCTGTGGAGGCCAAGTCATTAGATATATTTAAAGCGGAGGTTGATAGGTTCTTGATTAGTTTGCTTGTTATGTGCCATGTCCTAAGACATGGTTGATCATGGTCTTTCCGTGACCATGATTGTTCTCAGCATATTTTTCTACAGAAGTGGTTTGCCATTGTCGCCTTCTGGACAGTGTCTTTACAAGACAGGTAACCCCAGCAATTATCAATACTCTTCAGAGATTGTCTGCCCGGCGTCACTGTGGTCACATAATCAGGACTTGTGATATGCACTAGCTGCTCATATGACCATCCACAACCTGCTCCAGTGGCTTCACGTGGCCCTGATTGGGGTGGAGAGGGGGTGTTAAGCAGGTGCTACAAGCGTGGCCTGCAAGCTAGCAGAGGGAAGGAGTGCCTTACACCTCCTTCGGTAGAGACGTATCTCCACCCCGTGATTAGTAATGGCATTAAAAGTTTCAGGAGGATGGCAGGAAAATAGGGTTGAGAGGGATAATAAATCAGCCATGATGGAATGGCCGGACAGATTTGATGGGGTGAAAGACCTAATTCTTCTCCTCTGTCTAATAGTCTTTTAAAACAGGTTTTGACGACAGTGTCTCAGAGGAGGCACTGAACCCATTAAAGGACATTTGAAGATGGGTCCCCAATGTTCAGGTTGGGAGTGAGTGGAGGAAGGAGAGGCAATTTTCTCTGAGCCATCTCTCATTGTTTATGGGATTCCTGGAGAGGAGTGGAAGTGGGACAGACTTCTTCAGAAATTTTATTCCTTCTGGTCTTCCTGGGGATTCTATTTTCATGTCTCGCTTCCCTTTGAACAAAATTGTCCTTGCAAAATGTTAAGAAGACTCCAGTCTTGTGGTTGAAGGTTTCAAGAATTTGAAGACTGGTCAGAGTTGAGGGGGCTGTTGAGGTTGTGGGAAAGGTTCAAGCTTGAGTCAGGGATGATGTGAAAATCATTAAGTTGTGAGGAGGTAGAACTTGTAGGTAACCTTTCAGAAGCAAGAAATTAAAATTCAGAGGATCAGGAAAAAACCTTGCTGGCTCAGGGATAATGAAATAATTCAGTCAGTCTTTTTTATTTTAAAAGATGGGATTAATCCCCTGTTCCCACCATACTTCACAATAATGAAACCATTCAGCCAAGGCAAAGCCTTAACATATCAGGTATCGTCAAAATTCCATAGTCAATAGTTCAGACCAAATATTTGGAAGTTGAATTTGTTCATCTCACTGCCCTGTGTGCATGCCCTGAAACAGGATTTCACTCAGTCTGATACATTTCTCCGTCCCAGCTGACGGTGTTAGAAATGGAATTGTCATTAAAGGAGGTGGTCCCTTGCTAATGGATCGTGCTATTGGACATCTGTTTACCCATAGTGGATGGGGGCAGTTGTGAAATAGAGGGGAATGGGTCACTTCCACCAGCTGCCCCAACTACAGCAGTAGCTTACTCTAACGACTGATTGAAATCAACTATTAGTAAGATTTTGGAAAAGTTTGAGTGGATTAAAATGTATTAATTTTTCTGCATGATGTGATAATTGGCCAAAATAGAGCCACCATGCATGGATTTGTGTATGACCTCAGTAAAGTATTCCACCTCAGCATCACTTTTTTTTCTTTTTTCTTCTAGCCTCCAAGGTCCGTGGCAAGTTACCCTCATTCTCCTGTGCCGGGAAATCCCACTCCACCTATGACTCCAGGAAGCAGTATCCCGCCATACTTGTCTCCAAACCAGGATGTCAAGCCTCCCTTCCCGCCGGACATTAAACCCAACCTGAGCTCCTTGCCGCCACCACCTCCAAGTGAGTCGGACGTCAACAGCAATGCAAAATATTTCGAATGCAGAGGTTGTGATGTAGTGACATACTTCCCTACAAGTCTCCATATTGCTTTGAGGGCCTCTTCAATATAATGATTAAAAACAACAGGAGTGCCTTATTGTTGAATGAATTGTTTGGTTGGGCGTAGCTCAAAGAGTGACCTTGATATGACAGCCCCAGTCTACTGCACTCACGTTGGTGGAACAAACGTCAGAGTATCAGTGGGAATGGCCATAGCTGCTGAGTTTTTCCTAGGGGTGGAGTATGATCCCAAGATGCCCGGCATTGACTGTAGAAGTAGGCCACACAGTCAGCGTAACACTTTACAGCGCCAGTGACCTGGGTTCATTTCTCGCCACTGTATGTAAGGAATTGTACCTTCAACCGGTGACCGTGTGGGTTTCCTCCCACAGTCCCAATACGTACAGTGGGTTAATTGGTGACATGGGTGTAATTGGGCAGCATGTGTTCTTTGGGCCAGAAGGGCCTGTTACCATGCTGCTTCTCTAAATAAAGTTTTAGATAGCATCGCAATGGTTGCCATGGCACCACAAGCTTTTTATCCCAATTCTAAATTGTTTCTGTCTTTCTGACCTTAAATTCCTAATCAAGAACCCCCCTGACTTTGCAGTTGTGGGAGGAGGTGAATCAGATGGGAACTTAGGAAAAAGACCAGAAGGGTTAGGGTAAATTCAGCCCTGCCTGATGCCTAGTGAATAGAACCTTTTTCCAGGTCAGACCTGAGCAAGCTCAGTTCAGCTGTACCTTGCACCTTGTGCTGTTGGTGTGGACTGACAAATACCTGAGACTCCACAGAAATGACAGAGATTAAAGCAGAAAGGTGACCACATCTAATGGCATATGTGTTAGTTGTGAGTTAATTTGGATCCTTGCCTTCAAAGCTCCCTTCACCTTCACGTCTTGTTGAAATTTTCCTCTTAAGTTTATTATTTTTAGTGTCCTGATGTATCAGGTTAACTGGTCAGGAGAAAATGGTCCTGGGTTTGTAAGGTGCATTGCTCCTGTACTGATAAATGGTTTTGTGTAAAGTTACACAAATAATGTTATGTGTATCAAGGTCCTACATGAAGGTGTTGAAGTTTTCCAAATGGTCACTTTGACTAGGTTTTTGGGCAGCTTTACCATTGGACATTTATCGTCCATCCTTAATTCCCCTCAACAATTAACAGTCAACCTCATTAGTGCATCTTGAGTCACATGCAGAGCACATTGGATAAGGTTGTCCTATCAGGTTGTCTCATCTGAGGGTACCATTCGATGATTTGATGGTTGCATTCATTCTAGGCTGGCATTATTGGTCCAGACCATTCTGCTATTCCAGGAACTTATCCATTACAGGACACTTGCTGAAGAATGCTGCTGCCTCTTCCTTTTTTAATGACCTTCCCTTTTCATCGTTACACATAAAGGTTAATCCTTAACCTCTCTGCAAAAATAGCAACTACAGATGGGGTCGGATCTGATGAGGTATAACCAGGATTACCAGGAGTAACAAACACGTAGAACAAGTTTCCAAGCAGACGATTGACAAAGTGTGTAGGGATACAGTATTATCCCTAAAATTGGTGTTTTTGGGGATACAGTATTAATCTTGGGACTTTGGTGGTGTCGGACTAGCCTGTTGGGCAATGCTCCTATTAGTTTTCCAATGAACCCGATGAGTTTAAAGAAAGCAGGATATGCACAAACCTCCTCACGCTGGCTCCGACTGCAAACCCAGCCACATTACAGACCTCCTGGTGTTTTGTATGGGAAGCCCAGCTCTAGCTTCACACCCAACATACACTCTGAACCTCTGGATTTCAGCAAGGTGCCAGACATTCGGCACCTCTGAATGTTGGATTCCAAACTATCGGAGTTTTATTTATTTCAGAATCAGAATCAGATTTAATATCACTGACATATATCATGAAATTTGTTATTTTCTGACAGCAATACATTGTAATTTACAGTTTATTATTTTTATGTTTTCCAATAAAAAATATATAAATTATATAAGTAGCACAAAAAGAGGGTAAAAAAGGGGGAAAAAAACTGAGGTAGTGTTCACGGGTTCACTGTCCATTCGGAAAGATGCGTGGATGGCAAGATGAAACTTTAGTTTTGCCTGTTTGGAGATTCAGTACAGTAACAGGCCCTTCCGGCCCAGTGAGCCCACGCTGCCCAGTTACACCCATGTGACCAGTTAAGCTACTGACCCGTACATCTTCCAAATGTGGGAAGAAAGTGAAGCACTTAGAGGAAATCAGCTGGTCACGGGGAGAACGTACAGTCTCCTTACAGACAGCGGTGGAATTGAACCCGGATCGCTGGCACTGTATTGGTCTTAACCTAACTACTATGTTACTTTGCTGCCCATTTCAGAAACAATTTTCCATGTTAAGAGTAAGAACGTTTGACAACTCCAACCCAATGTAGAATATTACAGACTTTAAACGATATAAGTTCACTCTTAAAGGGATTAAATGGTATAAAGTTGGTAGAGTTAAAGTTGATAAGTTGGTAGAGTTGCATATCTTTCCGGTCTGATTCGTAATTATTTTCAGCCGCACTCCGTCTAACCCAGGGGTTCCCAGCCTGTGGTCCACGATCCCCTTGCTTAATGGTATTGGTCCACGGCGTAAAAAAGGCTGGGAACCCCTGGTCTAACCGGAAGGTTGATCTGGTCGGAAGCTGAACTTGCGCACGATGAAAGCCTTGTGACGCTACGATTTGCTGTACCGCAGATGCTAAAGGGAAAGTTGACACTTTCTCTCCCTCTTTGGTCTCAGCCAACGACGAACTGCGGCTGACCTTTCCGGTGCGGGACGGCGTCGTGTTGGAGCCCTTCCGACTGGAGCACAACCTGGCCGTCAGCAACCACGTGTTCCATCTGCGACAGTCGGTGCACCAGACGCTGATGTGGAGGTGAGAGTGAGGGAGGTAATGGCTTGGGGCTTATGCAGCAGCCAAACGACCATAAAACCTAGGAGCAGGATTAGGCCACACGACCCACCGGGTCTGCTCCATGATTCCATCATGTTTGATTTATTATCCCTCTCACCCCCATTCTCCTGCTTTCTCCCCGTAACCTTTCACACCATCTGGCTAAATGAATTCCTCCTCATCTCTGTTGGAAAGGGGTGTCCTTGTGAGGCTGTGCCCTCTGGTCCAAGACTCCCCCAACACTGGAAACATCCTCTCCAGATCCACTCGACCTGAGCTTTGCAATATTCAGTATTTTTCAGTGACATCCCTTTAGAACAAGCACAGTAAGTACAGGCCCAGAGCCATCACATGCTCCTAATATGCTAACCCTTCCATTTCCAGGATCATTCTTGTGAACCTCCTCTGGACTCTCTCCAATGCCAGTGCATCCTTTCTCAAATAAGAGGGCCCAAAACTGCTCGCCATACCCCAAGTGCAGTCTGATTAATGCCTTATAAAGCCTTAGCATTAACAATTTACAGTCAGTGTAATTGTAGGGAAGGGTACGCCTGTAATCCACTGTAGCTCTCTAATCATACTCTGTACATACGCGTGCATGTAAATTTGACCGATAAAGCAAGGTGTCCAACACCTGTGGGAACCAGACGGGAATTGACGGCTTCAGGAAGGGCAAGGGGGAGAAATGGTTTAGCAGCCGCAGCTAGGTTACTACAAGCAATGCACTGTAGGGTGGAGGTTGGGAAGGAAATCTTCACTGCAATTCTATTTGAACAGGCAGCTGTTTTGCCTGCTGAGAATTTGCAATTCCCATTCTCGTTCCAACATGTCAGTCTTAAGGTGGAGGAGCAACACCTTATAGTCCATCTGGTAGCCTCCAACCTGACGGCATGAAAATCGATTTCTCCTTCCAGTAAAAAAAGCTTTCTCCCTTTCACCCACTTCCTGTATTTCCCGATCTGTTTTTACCTCTTCTCACCCACCCATCACCTCCTCCTGAATCACCTCTCCTTCCCTTTCTCCTATGGTCCACTCTCTTCTTCTCCAGCCCTTGGACTTTCTCACTCGCCTGGCTTCTCCTATCACTTTCCAGCTGTCTTCCTTCTCCTCCTCCTACCTTTTTATTCTAGTATCTTCCCCCTTCTCAGTCCTGAAGAAGGGTCTCAGCCTGAAATGTTGATTGTTTATTCACGTCATATTCTGTCCTCACCTGCTGAGTTCCTCCAGTGTTTGTGTGTGTTGCTTTGCTTCAGAACATTCAACGGTTCAGAATCAGGTTTACTATCAGAGGTTCTGCTGATGCTAGAAATCCAGAAGAACACACACACAATGCTGGGGAAACTCAGCGGGTCAGACAGCATCTATGGAGGGAAACAAACAGTCAACGTATCGGGCCAAGAGCCCCGAACAGGATTTATATGACATGAAGGCTGTTGTTTGCAGCTGCTGTACAGTGCAAATTACTATACATTACAAAATCTGAATAAATAGTACAGAAATAATGAGATAGGTTCATGAACTGTTCATAAATCTGCTGGTGGAGGGGAAGAAGCTGCTTTTGAATCATTGAGTGTGGGTCTTCAGGCTGCACAATGGTATTAGTAAGGGGGGGGTACATCCCACATGGTGAGGGTCTCTAATGATAGATGCCACTTTCTTGAGTCATGTCCTCTTGACGATGTCCTTGATGGTGTGGAGGATTCAAGGTGGCTTGAACCTCCTTGGAGAGGAAATGGGCAGACTGGAATTTAAGGCTTTGTGTAAAAGCATATACTGCTTGGGCCTCGGGTTCTGTGTTGCAGAGGCTAATCCATCAAACATTAACAAGGACAAATGGCTTCCCATTTCAGGTCTGACTTGGAGCTTCAGTTCAAGTGCTACCACCATGAGGACAGACAGATGAACACAAACTGGCCAGCGTCGGTGCAGGTCAGCGTGAACGCCACACCGCTCACCATCGAGAGAGGGGACAACAAGACGTCGCACAAGCCCTTGCACCTAAAGCATGTCTGCCAACCGGGAAGGAACACCATCCAGATCACAGTTACTGCCTGTTGCTGTGTGAGTGAATCAGTCTTAACCTTCCTCTGGGCAAGCTTATTATATTTAGAGGAACAGCGTGGTATCCGGCCCTTCCAGTCCAATGCACCGAATTACACTCATTGACTTATTAGCTTACTAACCGGTATAAACGTATATTGACTATGGGAGGAAACCAGAGCATCTGGAGGTAACCGTGTGGTCTCAGGGAGAACATACAAACTCCTTAGAGACAGAAGTGGGAATTGAACCCAGTTTGCTAGCACTTTAACGTGTTACACCAACCGCTATGCTTCCATGCCGCCCACTTATCTTTTACTTAGAACATTGATATAATGCACCAAAAGTAAAAGAAAATACAACGGACAATAGACAATAGGTGCAGGAGTAGGCCATTCGGCCCTTCGAGCCAGCACCACCATTCACTGTGATCATGGCTGATCATCCGCTATCAGTATCCAGTTCCTGCCTTAACCCAAAACCTTTGATTCCGCTATCTTTAAGAGCTCTATCCATCTCTTTCTTGAAAGCATCCAGAGACTTGGCCACCACAGCCTTCTGGGGCAGAGCATTCCATATATCCACCACTCTCTGGGTGAAGAAGTTTTTCCTCAACTCCGTTCTAAATGGCCTACTCCTAATTCTTAAACTGTGGCCTCTGGTTCTGGACTCACCCATCAGCGGGAACACTCAGTGTATTGGGTGCACCTGCTCGTTTATGCAAATATCTAATCAACCAATCATGTAGCAGCAACTCCATGCATAAAAGCATGCAGGCATGTCAAGAGATTCATTTGTTGTTCAGACTAAACATTAGAATGGGGAAGAAGTGTGATCTAAGTGAATTTGACTGGGGAATGATTGCTGATGATCTGAGTATCTCAGAAACTGCTGATCTCCTGGGATTTTCACACACAGCAGTCTCTTAGAGTTTACAGAGAATGCTGCGAGAAACAAAAAAATATCCAGTGAGTGGTAGGTCTGTGGATGAAAAACGCCTTGTTAATGAGAGAGGTCAGAGGAGAATGACCAGACTGGTTCAAACTGACAGGAAGGTGGCAGTAACTCAAATAACCACACGTTACAACAGGGGTGTGCAGACGAGCATCTCCAATGCACAACGTGTTGAACCCTGAAGTGGATGGGCTACAGCAGCAGCTAATCTAATCTCTACTTCAAATTAATGTAGTAAACTAAAATTGAAATCTCCAGCTGGCTTGGTGTGTTTGAACGAGGGGTTACTGTGTTCTGGCAACATGACAATGTTTTAGGGCGGCATGGTGGCGTAGCCGTTAGCATTTTACTTCTTAATGCCAACCAGCGTTCACTGATCAGGGTTCACTCCTCACCGCTGCCTGTAAGATTTTACATTCTCCTAGTGATCCGGATTCCTCCCGCATCCTAAAGACATACCGTTAAGTTTATAAGTTGTGCACATGCTATGTTGGCAGCAGAAACATGGCGACATTAGCGGGCTGCCCAGCGCAACCCTCATTAATTCAATTTCACGCAAATGACGCATTCCACTGTAGGTTTCAACGTACATGTGACAAATAAAACTAAAAATCTTAAATCTCAATTTCTGCCTCGAGAACTGCCTGATTCTGTCCTCACCAATCCACCCATTTCATCCTCTTGCAGTCACACTTGTTCGTACTTCAGCTGGTTCACAGACCGTCAGTTCGATCAGTCCTTCAAGGCTTGCTGAAGAAGAGGCTTCTCCCCGCTGAGCACTGCATCACAAAAAGTAAGTGTCTAATTACAGATTGCTATGTCTGTTCTTTTGAAAACTTCTCACCTATGCATTAGGAGTGGGTTATAGTCTAAGCAATCACACTGGCAACAGAACAGAAGGAAACTCCATATTATGTACAGATATTCCAGTACCTAGAGTTACTTTGTGTACATACAATCAGTCTATGCAATAAGCTGGTCTTATTTATATGTGATATATATTTATTTATTGTGTTCTTTATGCTTAGAGTCATAGAGAAATAGAAAAGTATTGCATAGAAATAGGCTTTTTGGCCCATGTAGTCCATGCCAAACCATTTAAACTGCCTACTCCCTTCGACCTGCACCAGGACCACAGCCCTCCATTCCCCTACCATCCATGTATCTATTCAAACTTCCCTTCAACTTTGAAATCGAGCTCGCAATGCACCACTTGTGCTGACAGGTCGTTCCACACTCTCACAACTCTCTGAGTGAAGAACTTTCCCCTCATGTTCCCCTTAAACTTTTCACCTTTCACCCTCGTCTCAGCCAACCTCAGTGGAAAATGCCTGCTTGCGTTTACCCTATCTATACCCCTCATAATTTGTATATCTCTAAAAAAATCTCAGCTCAATCTTCTACGTTCCAAGGAATAAAGTCCTAACCTGTTCAATCTTTCCTTCAGACCCTTCAGACCTGGCAACATCCTTGTAAATTTTCTCTGCACTCTTTTCAATCTTATTTACAGCTTATTGTGTTTTTTTAATGCTGGATCAAATACAGAGTAGCAAACATTTCATAGAACATAGAAATCTACAGCACAATCGTATACTGAAGAGTGACGATAAACAATCTTAAATCTTAAATTTCCATCATGGTGAGATGCTCTGTAGTGTTCAGCTTTCTCAAGTAATCTCTCCAGGGGTTAGGAGGGAAGCCTGAGTAGCCCTTAGAGGGGAAATTCAGTTCCTTTATTCAACATTCTGAAAGATTTCTTTAACTTGCTGTTTCAAATACACCAAGAACTTTTCAATATCGTAGACTCCATTCTAGGCCTGAGCTCGTGGAAAGCTCTGAGTTCAAATGACTTGCTCTCTCCAGAGACATGATAAATTATTGGAGAATCCGTGTGAAACCTCATGAGCACAGCTACCTTGTTAGACACAGCAGCTGTGTGCAAAGTAATAGTTTGCATGGATTTTTTTTTTCATAAAATACATGTGTCAATTTCAAGAAAAGGAAATCCTTTCAAATGATTGTAGAAAGGACTCAACTTTCTGAAAACTCCTGCATCAACGATGACTGAATTTTAAATCAGTGATTAGTTATTTACAATTGAAGATAGACTTGGTTAGTTTTCTTTGGGGATGGTCTAGTTTGAGCAGCCTGTCCTACTCAGGCATGCAAATGCACATATCTCTTTGCCTGCTGTCACAGGACGTGTGTTTAGCTGGAGATTTTATTAGAAAGTTATTATGGAGTTGTATGAGTCACTGACCAGGATGGAAAAATTGACAAAGGTTTTGTATAAAACAGTGATCTGCTTTTGAGGGGAATGTCTGTAGGACATACATGGTATCCGAGTTAAGACAAAGACTGTGGGGTCATGTTTCTGCTCTTTGATACAAGAAACAGCAAGGAGTAAGTCTCTAGTTGCATTTGTTTCCTGAAGTTATTAACTCCCCGTCTAGCCAGTAATTTGAGGCACTAATTTATTTTCTCTTTCTCCATACAACCGTGTGTGTGTGTCTGAGTGAAATAAGGTTAATACTCCTGAGTACTTACCTAGTATCTGCTGAGATAGTGTACCAATTTAGGTGGCTACAAAGTGGTTAGTGGTCAGAATCCTTACATTTCTCACTTTTAATGCAAGTTGGCGATCAGCTTTTCCCATTGGTCTTTGCTGCGGAAACACAGGCCTTGAAACCAAGGGTGGTCTCAACCTCATGCCCTTGACTGAAAGCCAATGAAACAGCACTCAAAGGCTAACGTCGTCCTTGGGAGAGGTTTCACCCAGAGCTAAACCTTAGAAACAGTGGTACTGAATTGAAAATTCATGGAAATAATCTCCAGGCAGTGCTGGAGGGAGGGATGATTAAGAGCCATAGAACGTAGCACAAGAACAGGCCCTTTAGTCCATGATATCTATGCCAATCAATGCCAAACTACACTAAATCTATCTTGCCTGTACATGATCCATGTCCCTCTGTTCCTGCATGTTTTGTGTCTGCCTAAAAATCTCTGAGACACCGCTGTTGTATCAGCTTCCATCACTACCCCCAGAGGCTCGTTCCAGATACCTACCACTCTCTCTGTGAAAAGAACTTGTCCCAAACATCTTAGGAAGTTTTCCTCCGTCATCTTAAAAGCATGTTCTCTGATGTTTCCACCCTGGGAGGAAAAGAAGATTCTGACTGTCTACCTCTAACATAATTTCATAATCTTCTATCATGTCACCCCCTTCAGCCTCTGCTGCTCCAGAGAAACCAACAGAGGTTTATACAACCTCTCGTTATAGTTCACACACTCTGGTCCAGGCATCATCCTAGTGAACCTCGTCTGCACCCTCGCCACAATCTCCACAGCCTTCCTAATGTGAATTACAATCAGAATCAGGTTTATTATCACTGACCTATGTCGTGAAACATGTTGTTTTGTATAACCATATCACAATTACAGCACGGAAACACGCCATCTCGGCCCTTCTAGTCCGTGCCGAACTCTTACCCTATCCTAGTCCCACCGACCTGCACTCAGCCCATAACCCTCCATTCCTTTCCTGTCCATTTATCTATCCAATTTAACTTTAAACGACAACATAGAACCTGCTTCAACCACTTCTGCTGGAAGCTCATTCCACACAGCTACCACTCTCTGAGTAAAGTTCCCCCTCATGTTACCCCTAAACTTTTGTCCTCTAATTCTCAACCCATGCCCTCTTGTTTGAATCTCCCCCATTCTCAATGGAAAACGTCTAACCACGTCAACTCTATCAATCCCCCTCATAATTTTAAACACCTCTATCAAGTCTCCCCTCAACCTTCTACGCTCCAAAGAATAAAGACCTAACGTTCAACCTTTCTCTGTAACTTAGGAGATGAAACCCAGGCAACATTTTAGTAAACCTCCTCTGTACTCTCTCAATTTTATCCTTCCTATAATTCGGTGACCAGAACTGTACACAATACTCCAGATTTGGCCTTACCAATGCCTTATACTTGTACACTTGTAGCAGCTCTACAGTGCAATACATAATTATACTATAAATTACAATTTAAAAAATATATAAATAAATCAGTGTAAAAAGAGAGCAAAAATAGTCAGAATATTCTCCCCGTGACCACGTGGGTTTTCTCTGGGTGCTCCGGTTTCTTCCTGCATTCCAAAGACGTACCGGTTGGTAAGTTATTGGTCATTGTAAATTGTCCTGGGAATAGGCTAGGGTTAAATTGGGGGATTTCTGGGTGTCGCGGCTTGAAGGGCCGGAAGGGCCTGTTCTGCTCTGTGTCTCCAAAACTGATAAAATAAACACAATAAATTCTGGAAATCCAGAGCAGCACGCACAAAGTGCAGGAGGAGCTCAGCAGGTCAGGCAGTATCTATGAAGAGCAATAAACAGCCAGCGTTTTGGGCCAAAATCCGATGAAGAGTCTCAGCCAAAACGTTAACCGTTTATTCCTCTCCACAGATGCTGCCAGTCATGCCGTGCTCCTCCAGTATTTTGTGCATGATACACAAAACTAGTGAGGTAGTGTTCTTGGGCTCATGGACCATTCAGAAATCTGATGGTGGAGGGGAAGAAGTTGTTCTTTAATCTGTTAAGTTAGTTCACTTAGTTGGCTAAAACACCAATTGGGTGTGAGTAGTGTTGCAAGTGTGTCTGTGCTGATGGCATCACTGGTGAGCTCTGACCCACCTTCTTGTTAACCAGTAAAAAGAAACTTCAGCAGTGTGGCAGCCTCTTCGGGTGGCGCCACTTTGAACGGGGAGGATGGAGTGGAGCAGACGGCAATCAAGGTGTCGCTGAAATGTCCCATCACCTTCAGGAGGATTCAACTTCCAGCAAGAGGTCACGATTGTAAACATGTACAGGTAACCAAGTGCAGCATCCTACATTATAGCCTCAGAGAAGACCAGTGTATTCAAAGGAGGTTTTGGCCAAGAATCAGCTTTTATAACGATTAACTTATTTGTGAGGTGTGTGTTTAATGATTGTGAGATT
This sequence comes from Mobula birostris, assembly GCF_030028105.1. NCBI lineage: Eukaryota > Metazoa > Chordata > Chondrichthyes > Myliobatiformes > Myliobatidae > Mobula > Mobula birostris. The sequence goes on from NC_092387.1 coordinate 65,172,494, forward strand.
GGATCTGAAATCAAAGTTTATCATCTTGAACCTTAAATTTCATGTGAGGGTTTAACTACATGGAAGTGATAATAAGGCAATAAGACATAGGAGCAAAGCACGACCATTCAGCCCATCAAGTCTACTTCACCATTCGATCTAGGCCATTTTATTCTCCCCTATTCTCCTGCCTTCTCTCCATAACCTTTGATATCTTTATTCATCAAGAGTCTATGAACCTCCACTTCAAATACATCCAATGACTTGGCCTCCATAGCCACCTGTGGCAATGGATTCTACAGATTTACTACACTCTGCCTGAAGAAATTCCTCTCTGTCTGTGTTCTAAAGGGATGTCCTTGTATTCGGAGGTTGTACCCTCTGGTCCTAGACTCACTGACTATTGGAGACACCCTTTGCACATCCACTCTATCTAGGCCTTTCAAGATTCTTTGGGTTTCAATGAGATCACTCACTTTCTTCTAAACTCCAGTAAGTACAGAGCCAGAGTCGTCAGACGATTCCCATTCATTAACCCTTCCATTCCAGGGATCATTCCTGTAAATCTCTAATGCCAGCACATCTTTTCTTAGATAAGGGGCTCAAAACTGCTCACGGTGCTCCAAGTGTGGTCTGCCCAATGCCTTATTAAGCCTCAGCATCACATCCTTGCTTTTATATCCTAGTCCTCTCAAAATGAATGCTTGTATTATGTTTACCTTCCTTACTACTGACTCAGCCTGCAAGTTAACGGTTAATGAAACCCGAGTTCCTTCATATCTCCAATCTTTGAATTCGCTCTCTGTTTAGGAAGTAATCTACACCTCTATTCCTTCTACCAAAGTACATGACCGTACGCTATATTCCTTCTGCCACTTCCTTGCCCATTCTCCCAATCTGTCTCAGCCCTTCTGCAGACTCCCTGCTTCCTCAGCACTGCCTCTCCACCTATCTTTGTATCGTCCAATAACGCTGTAAATCTGCTGGGAGATTAAATATGATTATTGTTATTCATACTATATGGAACAAGAATTAATGGGCTTGTCTTCCTTGTGTCTTTTGCTGCTGCAGTGTTTTGATTTGGAATCATACTTACAGCTGAACTGTGAGAGAGGAACTTGGCGGTGTCCTGTATGCAAGTAAGTGAAGATATTGAACACCTGAGAAATGTGTGTCCTTGTCTAAATTTTGCAACTCTGGGGAGCTTTCTGCGAATATTCACTTCCCTGTATTTGTCCCAGTTACTTCTTGGCAACATAATGAGACGAGACACAAATTTCCTCTGGGCCTCCCTGAAGATGGAATTTTCAGAATCAGATTTAATATCACTTCTCAACATCCACTGTAGATGTGGCTGTGGTTTGTAAACAGTTTCTGTCTAATTTGGTTCCATTGAAATCAGTGATAATGCATTCCATAAGTAGTGTAAAACACACTGAAGCAAGCAAGAACCAATTTCTACCCCCTTGTCTTTGTTTCCAGGTGAGCAGTCCCTTTTCTCAGGATCCTGGCCACAGTTCCAACGTTCAGCACCTCCATGAAATACTTACCGTGCATTAGACTACATATGGGTACACAATGTTCCATACCATAAATGAATTGAGGTGTTGCAAGGAGCATAAATCTGGGCAACCTTTTCACTGTAAAGAATGGAAGAAACATTTGCAGGGAGATCTTAACTCTCTCAGATACACTGGGCTGTTTTTCCAATAAAATATTGAAAATAAACTCTTTGGCTTTCCCCATCAAATGTGGAGGATTTTCTTTCTCTGCCAGTCATTGATGTTGGTAAATGAAGAGATGAGTAGTATTGTACTGACATTTACTTTGAGATTGACATTTAGTGAATGGTGAAATAAAGTGTATCACCTTCTAGTTAAGCAACTCTTTCAACACTGTCCATATTTATGCATGATAAATTATGTAAGGCATACTTGCCGAGTCTTTCATAGTATTCTTGCTTCCTCCCCTCACCCCATCCAAAAACAGATGTGGAGTATACTTAAAGCTGTCTCTAGACGTTATCAACTGTTGGATTTTACATTCCACATCTCCTGGGGCTTTGCCGGTTTCACATCCTTATGAGCCAAATTTGATTGATTTGATGCCCTGTAAACCTGTATTGCCAAAACTATTAAACACCATTCCTCAGTACCAAGCCAATTCCAAACAGAGAATTCTCATTGCTTTTATTAGTTTTAATCAGCTGGGCCGATTGAATACTAAATTCCTCCAGTATGTCACTTTGTGATTAGACTAGTGTTTGAATGCTGTTTTGAAAACAGTTTCATCTGCTTACCTTCTCCAGGTTGCTCTGAAGTTATTCTACCATAGACATGCTATTGAAATGCTTCCAACACCAGATTGTAAACCAGACAATTGTTGCTATGTTACCAGATCCCAGGCTCATATTTATTTCAGGGGAAATCTAAAACTGGGGTGAAAAAACATATCTTTGAAGAATTGGTTTGTAGCTTAAAGACACAAGACACAGCAGGTGCTGGGATCTGGAGCAGCAAACAAACTGCTGGACGAACTCCGCAGGTCAGGCAGCATCTGTGGAAGGAAATATTTTGCATAAAGAGATGAAAGGTCTTGACACAAAACATAGACTATCATTTCAGAATCAGGTTTAATATTATTGGCATATGTCATGAAATTTGCAGCAGTAGTTCATTGCAGTATATAATAATAAAAAGAACTGTAAATTACAATAAGAAATATACATAAATAAAAATTAAATTAAATTTAAGAAGTTATGCAAAAAGGGACCAAAAAATCGTGAGATAGTGTACATGGGTTCATTGTCCATTCAGAAATCTGATGGAGTGTAAGATGGTCCACTGCTCCCTCCGCAGATGCTGCCTGACCTGCTGAGTTCCCTAGTATTTTGTCTTTATCTGGAAATTCACCTCATTTCCTTCGAGTGGAATGTCTCACCAGAGGGCTACTCACTACAGTGGTTGGGCCAGCTTGTTAAAAGACAAATCTAATTAATCCCTCACCGCTACTTAAATGTCCTGCAAAATTCTCCTTTTCAATTGTGTATCTAATTCTCCAATAGAAATTATTACTTGATTTGCTCTCACTACACTCTGAGGATGTGCGTTCAAGGTCGTAACATATAGCAAGAAATTCACCTTTTTCTTCCACTAGAACTTTTCCTCAATTAATATATATTTTAGTTCATTTCCTCCTTGGATCTGTGATATTGCTACTATTTTTTGGCCATCTCTAATTGCCTCTGACGCAAGGAGACACTTAATAGTTCAAAGTAAATTTATTCTCAAAGTACTTATATGTCACCTTATACAACCCTGAGATTAATTTTCTTGCTGGCAATCACAGTGGAACAAATAAATACTATAGAATCAATGCAAAACTACACAGAAACGACAACAGACAAGCAACCAATGTGCAAAAGAATGCAAACTGCAATAAATGAATAATAAATAATTGTTAATTTTATAATGGATTAACAGTATTTTCCAGTTATGCTTTCAAATTTCAAAAAGGTTCAAGGTAAATTTATTATCAAAGTACATATATGTCTCCGTATATGATCCTGAGATTAATTTTCTTGCAGTCATTCACAGTAGAACAAAATACAATAGAATCAATGAAAAACTACACAAAGACTGACAAAAATGTGCAAAAGAAGACATAGTGTAAATACAAAACAAAAGTAAATAAATAATACTGAGAACATGCGTTGTAGAGTCCGTGAAAGTGAGTCCATAGGTTGTGGAATCAGTTCAGTGTTGAGGTGAGTGAAGTGATCCACTTGGGTAGGTCTGGAATCTCATGCAGCCAAAGAATGTCAGATTTCCTTCCTTCGAAAGGCATTAATGAACCAGGTGACTTGTTATGACAGTTTGCTGGTTTCATAGTTCTGCTTTCTGATTGTAATTCCAAATTTAAGTTTCCCAGTTGCCGTCTTTCTCCTGATCACTGCTCCAGAACTCTGTTTGCTGGTCCACAAAGCTTTTATGCCCACATCTTGTACTGATTGCAAATGTCCCTCTATCCTATCAGAACATCTCAAGGTTTTATTGGTATGGGAACCTTCAAATGATAGCTGAAAATACAGGTTTAGAGTTTTTTTTTAAAAAACTGACTTTGAAGGAGTTGTTCATGATATTGTCTTCACTCTCTACAGTAAAACGGCACTCCTGGAAGGACTTGAGGTTGACCAGTACATGTGGAGCATCCTTTCCAATATACAAAAGTAGGTTTCATCCTGGTTCCTTACGTATTGTGTGTCTCAGAATCTGTATCTATATGTGTAACCAGATTTGCACGTGTGTTATGTGAAATAATGACACATTCCATTATTAGTTTTAAATAAGTCTTGTCGCGGTACCTTGTGTGGAAGAACCATATCTCCTTCATTAACAGAAAAGCCCTGTAAGAGTGTGTACTTCCCCGTGACGGTTGGTAAAATTCCATCTTCCCCAGTACATACCAGTGCAATTCTAGACTGCCAAAACAGAGAGTGTCCTCACATCAGCCATTACTGTCTGGCTTGGTGCAGCATCCTCTCACAGTATACAAAAACTACAGCGATAGGTTACATTAGTAGAAAAGCAGCCTCCCATCAGAGCAGGACTTGTATGTGTGTAGGACAAAAAGCGGGCAGGGAAAATCATTCAGGGCACTACCCACCCCGCAAACTGCCTTTTTTAGAGAGCGCCATAGGGATATTAAAACAAAAACTTCACATCATTTTTAAAGTTTCTTCCCCAAGCTTTTAATCTGATCAACCATTCTAGTTAGCCGGCCCCTCCATTATCCCTGTTGCTGCACTGTACTGTAAACGCTTTAAACCATTTTTTATAACACTGTTTACATTGTAAAGACACGCTGTTATTGATACACATTTCATTCCATATCTGTCCTTTAACCTCTAACCTTATTAGGTTCTTTATATATTTAATGCTTTATAATTGTTGATTTTTTTTTTGGTTGCTTGTCACGCCCTGACCTACACACCAGTGCAGATTTCTAAAACTGTAGATGTATACGGTGAATAAAGTTGATCCTTAATCCCTGATTTAGATTTAATCTTTGTTTAGAGAGCCCTTCTAGCCCAACGAGCCCACACCACCCAGTTACACCCATGTGACCAATTCATCTATTAACGGGAATGTCTTTGGAATGTGGGAGGAAATTGTAGCGCTGGGAGGAAACCCACGCGGTCACCGGCAGAATGTGCAAACTCCTTATAAACGCCGGCAGAATTCATCCCAGGTGTCTGGCGCTGTAATGGCATTAAACTAACTGCTGCACTGCTGTGCCAACCAACCGATGCATTTGCCTGCTCGAACACTGTTAATGAAGTTGAGCTCGTTCTGCAGAGCAGTGTTAGGCTTCCGTGCAATTGCTACTGCTCGCGATTGTGGTTAACACAACGCTATTACAGCTTGGGGTGTTCCTGAGCTCGGAGTTCAATTCTGACGCTGCCTGTGAGGAGTTTATATGTTCGCCCCATGACTGTGTGGGTTTCCTCTGCGTGCTCCAGTTTCTTCCCACAGTCCAAAGATGTTCATTGGTCATTGCAGATTATCCTGCGATTAAGCTATTGTTAGATACAGTTGGTGGGTATGTTTCTGGGCAGTGAGGCTCATTGGACAGGAAAGTTCCATTCCGTACCGTATCTCTAATCAAAAATAGAAAGTAAAACGGAATGATGTAAACAGTTTTTTATTTCATTTCCCTTTTAAGAATACTGTTTGAAATTCATCTTTAAGGAGTGTACATTCAGTTCTGAACACATGAGTGTGGCTCTAAAGAAAGGCAGCTCTGTTTCATTGCCTCCAAATCATTAACCACAAGCAGGAGGGGTGACGCAATTGGGTTTACATCCAGGCCACAGTGAACCTGTAAAATCATGTACCTGGGTGGTTTCTGCACCATCTCTACTTCGATCTCCTTTCTCTCTGCGGCTTTCGACTTTGTTTTCTTCAGTTCCCAAGTGGCCACTTTATTAGGTACAAGGGTGGAACTCATTGTGATCTTCTGCTGCTGTAGCCCATCCACTTCAAGGATCAGCATGTTGTGCGTTCAGTGATGCCCTTCTGCGCAGCACTGTTGTAATGCGTGGTTACTGTCAACCTTCCTGTCAGCTTGGACCAGTCTGGCCATTCTCCTCTGTCCTCTCTCATTAACAAGGTGCTTCTGCCCACAGAACTGCCACTCAATGGATGTTTTTCTTTTTCACACCATTCTCTGTAAACTCTAGAGACTGTTATGTATGAAAATCTCAGGTGATCAGCAGTTTCTAAGATACTCAAGCCACCCCATCTGGCACCAGCAATCATTACATAGTCAGTCACTTAGTTCATATTTCTTCCCCATTCAGATGTTTGGTCTGAACAACAACAATCTCTTGACCATGTTTACATGCTTTTATGCATTGAGTTGCTGCCACATGAATAGCTGATTAGATATTTCATTAACAAGCTAATAAAGTGGCCACTGAGTGTATTTTGAGTTGGTTCTGTAGAACTTAATGACTATAAATTATCCCCAATCAATAGACAATATGATGTTTAATTTATGGTTTTAATTTATTTCCTGGATCTGGAAGTCACGGTGTAGGACACCATTGATGACACTATTGACCACATTGTAGTAAAAAACACAAGAAATTCTGCAGATGCTGGAAATCTAGAGTAATACACACAAAATGCTGGAGGAACTCAGCAGGTCAGGCAGCATCTATGGAAGTAAATGAACAGTTGGTATTTCAGGCTGAAACCCTTCATCACAATGTAATAGTCAATGATTAACTTTAGTTGCCATATACACTTACATGTATGAGCAATTACAAAGAATAGTGGAAACAGGCCCATGCCAATCAGTGGTGTCATGGCGTTAGCTCTGGACTTCGAGGTGACTGGCCCTGAGTTCAGACCCAGCTGGCTCCTTGCACTCTCTCCATCCGTACTAGGTTGAGCATCAAGCTAGCAACTCAGCCTCGTAAAAAACAGTCAAATGCTACAGAAGTGAGAAAAATGCCACCCAATGGGTCACAAGGCATGAGACGGAACAACAACAACATCTGCCATCATGTCAGCAGATCCTAGTGTGAAATGGCTAATATTGGCGTCGTGTCCCTTCAGCCAAACTTGTCCGTGCTGATCAAACTGCCTCACCCAACTAGCATTATAATCCTGCATTTAACTCATATCCTTCGAAACCTTTCCCTTCCATGCATCCGTCCAAGTGTCTTTTAAATGTAATTGTGCCTGCCTCGTAGCGTAGTGGTCAGTGCTAACGCTTTACAACTCCAGCGATCACTGATTGCGTTCTATTCCCACCAGTGACCGTGAGGAGTCACATGACCATGTGGGTTTACACCGGGTGCTCTGGTTTCCTCCCACATTCCAAAGGCATACAGGTTAGGGTTAGTAAGTTATGGGCATGCTGTGGAGGAGCTGGAAGTATGCGCACTGCCACCAGCACATCGCAAACGATGCATTTCACTGTATATTTCAATGGCTAGGTGTTCATGTGACAAATAAAGCTTATCTCTTAACTTCCACTTTCTCTGCAAGCTCGTTCCATGTGTTCACTACCATCTGTGTAGATAAAGCCGCCATCTCAGATCCCCCTTTAAATCTTTGCACTCTCCCCTTAAAACTATGCCATCTCATTTTGAACTCCCCTATCCTGAGGGAAAAGCCTGTGATCATTCATCTTACTTATGCCCCTCACGACTTTATAAACCTTTATAAAGCAAAAATATATATACTACAGGTATCCCCTGTACCTAATAAAGTGTATGCTCATGGTCTTCTGCTGCTATAGACAATCCACTTCAAGGTTTGACATGCTGTGCATTCAGAGATGCTCTTCTGCACACCACTGTTTTAATGTGTGTTTATTTGAGTTACTATCACCTTCCTGTCTGCTTGAACTAGTCTGGCCATTCTCCTCTGACCTCTCTCATTAGCAAGGTGTTTTTACCTACAGAACTGCCACTCACTTTTTTTTTGTTTTTCACACCATTCTCTGTAAACTCTAGAGGCTGTTGTCTGTGAAAATCTCAGGAGATTAGCGGTTTCTGAAATACTCAAACCACCCCCTCTGGCACCAACAATCAGTCCATGGTCAAAGTCATTTAGATCACATTTTTCCTCATTCTGATGTTTGAACTGAACAACAACTGAACCTCTTGGCCATGTCTGCATGCTTTTATGCATTGAGCTGCTGCCACATGACTGGCTAATTAGATATTTGGATTAACGAGCAAGTGTACAGGTGTACCTATTAAAATGGCCACTAAGTGTATGTTCCTCAATATTGTATAAATCTCTATTACAGTCAAAAAATATATTAAAACTTCATTTTACAATCCAGACATTTTACAGATGTCAGTAATGGAAGCACATAGTTTAATACTTATGTCACATTTCCTTGTAGATATTTATTTATTTTTATTTTTGCAGTTCTGAGTTTGAAGAAGTCACCATTGATCCGACCTGTAGCTGGAGACCAGTCCCACTGAAGTCCGACATTCACATTAAAGATGATCCCGATGGTCCACTCTCCAAGAGGTTTAAGACCATGAGCCCCAGCCAGATGATTATGCCCAATGTCATGGAGATGATAGCAGCCCTTGGGCCTGGTCCGTCACCATACCCTTCCCTACCTCCACCTCCAGGGGGCAGCAGTGGCAATGAGTATGGCAATCCGGGTAGGTTTCTCAATGACATTAAAGTTCCTTATCCATACATACATATCATTAGCATTGTGTTTATCCAGCTTGCTGGGGTATTGAATAAAGCTCTTGTCGAGAGATTTTATTTTGTTCTTTTCAGCCATGGTATTTGTGCAATATTATTATTTTTCATTATGCCAGTTAATATGTGTCTTTTGTATGTGTCAACACATTAGTATGAGTGTATTTTGATTGTTGACCGTTGTACCCCCAGTACCAATGTACCAGATACAGGGAGCAGCTTTAGTCCAACCCTTCGAAACCAGCCCCTTGAAGACCTTCTCTCATTTTCTAGTTGAACTCTAGGCTTGAATCCACCCTAAGATGGAATAAATTTGGCCAACAACTCAGGAGGGAATACCAAAAGTACAGATCGAACACATTCCATTCACCTTCCTTTAGGGCGATCTCACACCACTATCAATGTAGAAATGCAGAATTATTTGAGGGAATAATCACATCCTGAGGTGTAGATCAGCAGACTCTGGCGGTGGTGATGAACAACTTTTAATTCCAAGAAGAAACCATCTGAATTTGGTGTTTATAGTAATAGACGCAAGCTGAAGAGAGTAAAAACTTGACATAAATTTTTTGACATGGATAGTATTTTTTTTCTTTTGGAGCAAGAACTCTTCAAGGATTTATAAACCTGTGCGTAGGGTGATCAACTAGTTTGGTCTAGAGTCCCTCATGGTATGGACAACATATAATGTAAATGTAGTCATATTGATGGGTCCCTTCGACTTTTCCTTATCTCACAGTTCTGATGTTTTGATAGGTATTGAGCAAGCAATCCTTACTTAACAAAAAATTATCTAGATCAGGGTTCCCATCTTTTTTTTTAATGCCTTGGACCAACACCATTAAGCAAGGGTTCCATGGACCCCGATCGAAACCAACCTTAGCTTAGAGCTTACACAGCTTCAGTGGCTTCAGTGATCAGTGGGACCTGGTATTTCAACAGCTAGGTTGTACGGGAACCTTGGTGATGTACAGTTTAAGTTAAATGCGAAATGGAACCTAGGGACTGTGGTAGATGTTTGCTCTGAATCACAAAGCCACATCAAGAACATATTCTGACTTAATTCATCACTGCAATGGCTGAGGAATGGAGGGTCAGTTAAACTTAATAGAAAAAAGACATATAGACCACAGAGAGGAAACAGATTTATTCCACTGTCAGACATAAGATCATGTAGTTATACACACAGGAATAGGCAAAAATGGTTGTTCAGACCTTCAAGCAACGAATGCAGTTGTCACTCACTGGGTTACAGAGTAAAAGGAAACCAAATTCTGATAAGTCACGCATTGACTCCACCACTGGAGATGGGGTTGAATGGGTAGAATATTTCCTTTGAGAAGAAGAATATGTCTAAAAGCAAATACAGTGGACTCTAGTTAATTGGGACTCACCGGGACCAGTGCCTTTTGGCCCAATTAAGCAGCTGCCTGACTGGCTGAAGCATCATGGAAGTAGTAGAAAAGGTGTAAAAAAGGACAAACTACCATTTTGTAATAACAAATACCATAACAAATTTTGTATTTAAATGAAACACAGAATAAATAAAAACACTACCAATTCTAAGTTACTACCAGTACTAAGTTAACAAATTTCACATCACATGCCGATGATAATAGACCTGATTCTGATTCTACTGCAGTACTATAATCGTTATTGACAGGGGAACCCTTCCAATGAGTGCTGACATGTTCTTTTGATTGACTGAATGAACAAAATCAGCACAAACGCCTAATGTAGATAATGAACTGCCTTCATACAATTGCTTTCGATGATTGCATCCTCCAAATCTTCATTTTCAAGATGCTTGACAATATCTTCAAATTCTCCGTAGTTTCTAACTTTTCAAAGTAGTGAAATTGTTTCATTTTCACTCCCGGTTGTTTCTGGCATCTCCAAGCCTGAATGCTTAAAACCACAGTAAGCAAAACAGTTCTGAATTGTCTTACTGCTTACTTCTTGCCAACTATCAGTGACCAAAATAACTGCTTTCTGAATACAAACACACGTTACTGATGCTATTTGAAAGCCGTTCACTCCAAGCATGACTTGCAGCCATACAACTGACCCTAGTTAGAAATTGTTTGGCAACTGTATCCTGTCCTAATTAAGCAGCGTAGCGTCCCAAATAAATGAAGGGAATCCCGGCTATTTTCTTGATTAGTTTTTATTCTTTAGGAGTTGTCACAAACAGTAGCTGCTCCAATTAACTGGAATCCACTGTATATTAAGGTGATGGATATTGGCAATAAGAACACAATGCTGGAAGTGGTCAGTAGATCAGGCAGCATCTGAGGAGGCAGAGTCAGTTCGGTTAAAGTACCTCTCAGCTTTTCCAGGGTGATTGTGAACTGAATTATATTTCATTAACCCATTCAATTAGGATGCCCTCTTGAATTGGTTAAGTTTTGCAGCTAGCAACACAGTGTACCAAGTTACAAAAGAGGAATTGGGCAAAATGACACTCCCATTTTGTTGGCGATGGCTTTCAGTGTGGGATGCACCAGCTGGTTACACTGAACCTGCTTCAGTCCAGACAGGGATGCAGATTGTTTGAGAAGGTAGACTTGTTAATAACACTGTCATAATCCTCCCCCAAAAGGTAACACTTACCCCAGCCATGGGAACTTTGATTTCCCACATGGTAACCCTGCCGGTGCTTCAATGAACGACTTCATGCATGGGCCCCAGTTGTCGCACCCTCCAGATATGCCCAACAGCCTTATGACTCCTGACAAGCCTCTCAGCCACTCCATGCCAGACCAGGTAAGTGACACCATTTCTGTCCATCTCTCCCTTTGTCTCATACAGTGACCATTTACACTTGCACTTGGGATACATTCAGCCTAAGAGGGGCGTCCAGTGAGGGAGGGTGGGGGGTGGGGGCAAGGAGGGAGGGGACGGGGACTGTATTTCTTTTACAACTGTTCCGGAATGCTAACTACGCCAACACAGGACAGAGAGCACAGATAAGAATGACATAAGTGGGACAGGATGATGTGTAGCAAAACCCCACCGGCTGCTACTGATGTCACGGAAAGAACAGAGATTAATTTAGCATATCTGCCATCTAGAGTCCTTCTAACTAATTCTCTGCAAACACTCCTGTCTGATTGTGTTTCTGAGTGTACAGTGTGGCTTGGAATGTTTCTATACAGCGCTGACATTTTTATTCATCTGCCTTGTTTTATTTCCTCTCTCCATACAAACCTGGTCCGCTTTTTGTGTGTGCTTATTTCACTGTTGTCTCGTACAAGTGGAATTTGAGGGCAATTAGCACTTTATGTTGCTGAACTTGCTGCCAGCGTCCCATTGCTTTGTCACTCACTGGTGGACCCCAGGGCTGGAGACACGAGCTGCCTCACCATGTTGACAGCTTTTTTTTACATGGCTTATCTTAAATACAGATCAAGGTGATTCAAAAGAAGATCTTCCCTCAGCTTGTTTAAATTATGCTCAACTACTTCCCGACGTACCATAAGGCACAGGAGCAGATTAGGCCATTCAGCCCATCAAGTCTGCTCCACCATTCCATCATGGTTGACTTATTATCTTTCTCAATCCCATTCTCCTGCCTTCTCCCCATAACTCTGTACGCCCTTACTAATCAAGAACCTATCAACCTCAACTTTAGAGATACCTGAGTAACTTGGCCCCCACAGCTGTCTATGGCAATGAATTCCAAAGCTTCACCACGCTCTAGCTAAAGAAATTCCTCCTAATCTCTGTTCCAAAGGGATATTCTTCTATTCTGAGGTTGTTTACCGTATGGTCCTAGGCCCACCCACTATCAGAAACATCCACTCCACATCCATTCTGTCTAGGCCTTTCAATATTGAATAGGTTTTAATGAGATCATGCCCCCTCCCCTATCTTCTAAACTCCAGTGGGTTCAGGCCTAGAACCATCAAACACTCCTCATCCATTAACCTTTTCATTCCTGGAATCATTCTTGTGGGCTTCCTCCGGACCCTCTCCAATCCTTTCTTAGATAAGGGGCCTAGAACTGCTCAGAATATTCCAGTGTCGTCTAACCAATCTTCTGGTACAACTGGATAAGCTTCTCCTTCCTGCCCAGTCCTTCTCACTGCTGTCCCCGCCCAAAACAGAAGTCTGCATCGGAAAGTGTTGAGCAGAAAGTTCTGCCGAGCAGTTGCTTGGTGCTGAGAATGTTAACGATGTCACTGGGTGCTGCCAACCCCTCACCTACCTCCACCATGTCAAAGTGGACAGTACGTGCATGTCTGACCTTTGACGTTGGAAAGGTACGGCTGCCGTTAGCAAGCTTTCCCGGGGAAGTACATGCACACACAAGTAAGGATTTTGTTTAAAAGGGAGGAACAATGTTCCCAACTCTGCAGTATTCAGCTGACAGTATATGTTTTTGAAGATGATATAAGATTGCTGGTTGGAAGGTTTAAACTTAATAATAAAAGGCTCTTTGGAGCACGAATAAAGCATCCTCCCCTATATGGTTCATGCGTAGGGCAGAAATCTTTCTTGTTCTTAAAGTATGATAGTTGACAGAATCGGATGAAGCAGTTCAGTACAATGCATAGTTCACAACTATCTTGATTTCTTGCACAAATAACCAACAAATTTCCCTCCCACTGCCTTTTTCTTTAAGCTAAACAGAGAATTCTGCTGAAGGCCAGGGCCTCATTCTGAACCATGTAATGAAAATTTCTATATCAATTTATATTTTCTAAATTTTCTTTCCAAATGTAAATCCCCATCAAGATCCTCAACGTGTTTCCCTTCCCTTAAAGTTAATAAAACATCATTTAGAAAAGAGTCATTTTCTTTACAGAGGGGCTAACTTTACTTGGTAATATATTTCAGCCCAAATAGACCAAACCAAAGGAACATCCTATTAGACATCTGAGCACAACCTGACCTGATATGTTGTTAATGGTGTAAAAAGAGCTGGATATCAAGAGATTTTAAATTAAGTTATTAAGTGATGCTGTTCTCTTAGAATTCTGGATGAATTTTCTTCAAGATCCAATTGCTCCTTCGAAACTTAAAAAAATTTCTTAAAGATATAGCTGTTCCCTAGACATCTCCTTCAAGATCCAGCTGTTCAATAGAAATTTTAGTAAGGATCCAGCTGTTCTCAAGACATTTTGTAAGTTTACTTTAAGATCCAGCTGTTTTCTGGAAATTTTATTAAGGATCACACTGAACTAAAGAAATTTTGTAAATTTTCTTAGAGATCCAACTGTTCCCTTGAAATTCTGATAAAGATCTAGCTGTTCTCGAGATATCTTGTAAATTTTCCTGCAGATCTAGCTAATCCCTAGAAATTTTGTTGGAGATCCAGCTGTTCTCTAGAATTCTGTGTAAATCATCTTAAAATTCAGCTGTTCTGCAGAAATCTGGGTAAATGTTCTTAAAGGTGCTTTAGGCTTGGCAGATGTTAGGCATTGCAAGTTAATGCTGCAGAGTTGATTTCCTTCTATTCCTCCAGTGAGATTTGGAAGGTCTTGAGTGGGGACTGGCTTTCGCTCCTGTCTAATGGCTGGGTTTGGTATTAACATTCTTCAGACGTCTTGAGCACTGTACCTTGTGGCCTCACTCTGTGCTGCTTCCTCCTCCGCAGATGTCTCATCCTGGCAGTACTGATCAGTCCCATAGTTCCATGCAGAAAGGTATGCACGCACCTCACCCCAGCAGCCAATCAGGGCAGCCATTACATCACAGTGGTCCTGCCCAGCAACCCCGGCAGGTTGTTCCTAGCAACCATCCACACAGTGATCTGACCTTTCACCCGCCCTCCACCTTGGAAGGTCAGGCTGGTGGTCAGGGAGCGTCTGACATGCCGGAACCATCACTGGATGTAAGTGTGTGTCGTGCTCTCATTTGCTTGCCCATCCACTGCCAGCAAATTCCGGGCACAGAAATGCACCTCATGTCACACCATTGTGTCATACATTTTCACGTGTTACTTTGTACTGCAGCACTCTAGGGAGAGAATAGAATACTTGGCTGCTCAATTCACCTGTCTGTTGTTCTGTTAAAGAAATGACCGTTTATTGTACAACACATCAGAATGATCAGATGTCTAACGGGAAAGGAAGCAAAGTGATCAGGAAACAAGAATTGGTTCATACAGTGAGGCAAAGAGTCCAGCAGATTTTCTAATGACTGACGAGTCATCCTAAAAAACATAAAGAGCAGTTGGGAAGACAATCAAAAGGCTGGCTGGTAACACAAATGCTTTCTTAACGTGATCTGTTTTTAAATCATTTTAAGATTGATAACAGCAGGGGTTTAGAAACTGTCCAGAGTTGGTTCCTGGCATGGGACGGGACATTGGGTTCAATTTTAATTCCACCTCACCTCTTGTGGGGATCGGTGGTGTAGAAATGCAAATGCTGAGACTGCATTAGAGGCTCAAATGGTTCACTCTGTGTTGTGGAAGTTCTCATTCTGAGTCTTTCCTGGCGGAGGATGGGCACATCACTATAATTCGGCCCCGTTTTTGTCTCCGAGAAGTGATTAAGACTGGGTGATGTGAGAAGGGAAACATTATGTGTGATAGCATGAGGCTCTCCAATCCTTCGGAGGTGATTGTTCACATGGCACAACCAGTGAGTGGGTAGCAAAGAAATTGGAAATTGCCCTAGTTACAGAGGTTACGACCTCATCACCCTCCGTACACCCTTCCCATCAGCTTTAGCAACATCTCCCAAACTCACAACCTTTATCTCTCAGGCAACCTTCAAGTTCAGTGTCAGTCACACACTACCCCAACTTGGAAACAAAACTCCTGGATCACAATGTTGAAACTCCCCCTCCAAAAGCACTGTCCGAACACAATCATCACACAGGCAGCAAAGGCTCAAAATTACACCTCATCAGCACATTCTCAATGGCAGTGAGTGCTGGTTGTGCCTCGTCCCAATGGATTCAAAAATTTTCCAACTTCCAGAATGCTCTGGCACAATAAATTGCGATCATACAGGAAAAATGAGATCTCACTTACCTTTCCCACTCCACCACGTCCAGCCTATCTTATGACTTTCCTTTATCACCTTGCTTCATTCATCACTTTGGTTTGTTCTGCTTTCCTAACAAACTCCAGTGGTGCGGACTCATTGCTCATTGGCCCATTACTTGCTGCTGCTCGCTGGCCAAAATGCAGCCATGAATTTCCAACTTTGCTCCTTATCTTGGGGGTTTGGAGGGTGTAGAATAGGAAATAGGAAAAGCTCAAGTCCTAATTGGTGCTGAAAATGGAGCAATCTCTTCTTAAACATTTTGACCAACTGGAAACAACCTTTCCTGAGTAACACACACACAAAATGCTGGAGGAACTCAGCAGGTCTGGCAGCATCTATGGAGGGGAATGAACAATCAACATTTTGTACCAAGAATCCTCATCAGGACTGGAAAGAAAGGGGAAGGATTTTCAAGCTGCCAGGTGATAGTAAGAAGCTGAGAAGGGGATAGGTTTCCATCTGGGTAGACTCCAACCTGATGGCATAAACATTGATTTCTCCAACTTCCAGTAATTTCTTACCCCCCTATCCCAATTCAAGTTACCCTATCATTCATCACCTCCCTCAGTTCCCTTCCTCCTTTCCTTTCTTCCATGGTCCACTGTCCTCTCATCAGACTCCTTCTTCTTCAGCTCTTTACCAATTTCACCTATCACCTCCCAACTTCTCACTTCAACCCCCTCCCCACCCACCCACTTTCCCCTCATCTGGTTTCACCTGTTATCTGCCAACTTGTAGTCTACCTAGTTTCAATGAAAGGTCTCGACCTGAAACGTCGACTGCTTATTCCCCTCCAGAGATGCTGCCTGACTTGCTGAGTTCCTCCAGCATTTGGGGTGTGGGTGGGTGTGTGTGTGTGTGCATGCATGTCGTGCAAGATTTCCAGCACTTGAAACAACAGGACAGTTTTCCAAGCCTATGGAATGACTTGTGGACTCAGCTATGGCTAAGATTGGGATTAAATTGGTGTACAGAGAACGGGAAGAGCCAGTCTCAATGAGTTGGAGCAGCCTTACCAACTGGACTCAACCGAGACTGAGCCTTCTATACAGCTGAATTCCCTTCTTAAACTGCTCTTGACATTTGACTTCTTCACCTCCAACCATCAATCAAATTGTTCCGTATAATTTACGATTCATAGTAATGTCTGTAACATTCACCCCATTGCCCCTTGAAAGAAGAATTAATATTGTAAAACTGTGTTCAAATGGTTTCAAAACTGATCATGTTACAGAAAGAAACAAACTATTTTGTGGATAGTCAGCATCTGTGAGTATTTAACCTTAACTCCCCAGTGCGTTGGGTAATACTAAAGGGTAACTGAGTTTCCCAAACACACAGGAGTACAAATTTCAACTTAGTTTTCAGGTATAAAGCTGTTAAAGAAATGCTACACCTACAGGGTGCTGGAGGAACTCAGCAGGTCAGGTAGCATCTGTGGAAAAGAATAAACAGTCAACGTTTCAGGCCGAGACCCTTCTTCCAAAAGGAATGGCTAATTGTCCCATCCACTATAGGAAACAGCATTTGTGACACGATGTTTATGTGCAGGACACGAAGTCCACTCCAAAAATCTCCACTGATTTACATTAAATAGAAGTGTTAAGGATGTGGCACCCACTGAAAAAGGATCCAAGTTTAAAAGTGACTGCTGGAGTTAGTGTTTTTTTAATCTTTTTCCACGTTTCTTTCCTCCACATTACAATTGGAAATCATACACATAAGCATGCATCTTTAGATTTTTTGTTACATTAAACATAGCAAAAAATAATGTGCAAAGGATTCACGTGGTTTATCCCACGTTTGTACTGGAACCCGTGCATTCGCCATTATTCCTGTTTGTGTTTAATGCAGGAAGTGGCAGTATAATGTCAGGACAAGTGCCCTCAGCAAACATAAATATACACAGAACAGAGAACAATACACCACTACAACATGCTGTGAATAAATTAAGAAGGAAATTCTTAGCAAATTAAGCTAGTAATTAAACATCTAACTAAACTAACGAAGTTTGGAGAAGTACATGAATGGAAGGGGTACGGAGAATTATGGTCCAGGCGCAAGTTGATAGAACTAGGCAGAATAATGGTTTGGCGTGAACTGGTTGGGCCAAAGGGCCTGTTTCTGTGCTGTAGTGCTCTATGACTCTGACTGTAATCCTTTCTCCTGTATGAAGTCCATATCATTCCATTTTCTGCATATTAATGTACCTTTCTGAGAGCTGCTTGAATATCTTTATCCTATTTGACTCTTACGAGCACCCCTGAAAGCGCATTCCAGGCACCCAGTGCACTCAATCCAAAATAAAAAACCTGCACATCTCCTTTGAACTTGCCCCCTCTCACCTCTAATATGAGTCATTTCGACCCTAGGAGAACGAGACCAGCTGTCTATTCTTATCTATGCCCCTGGTAATCTTACAGACTTCTGTCAGGTCTCCCCCTGCCTCCACTGCTCCAGAGAAAGCAACCCAGGTTTGTCCAGCCTCTCCTTATAGCACATGCCCTCTAACCCAGGCAGCAAATATCTTGGTGACCCTCTGCTGCACCCTTTCCAAAGACTCCACGTCCTTCCTACGATGGGGCGACCAGAAGTGAATGCAAATTTCCAGATGCAGCCTAAGTAGAGGTTTATGAAGCTGCGATACATTTAAAAACATGTAAATATTTTAAGTGCATTTAAAAAACCTTGGATTTAATCAGCTCATGGGGCGTTCAATCTGTGTGGTCTGCAGCTCCAAATTTATTATTGGGAATACACTTCAAGAAGATTATTTTTTAAAACTTCCAGCATTTTATAACTTCAGACATATACCGACGGCAAACTGTGATGAGTATGCCCAATTCATTTTAATTTGTTGCAGGAATATTTACCACACTTCATTCATGCGGTCTAAATTGACTTCAGGAATCCCTAACTGCCACAATGCAAACCCTTCCTGCAAGGGAAAAACATTCAGTTTCACTTTTCAATCATGGCTCTCCCTTTATACTAGATTTTTGCAAATATTTTCAGACTGTGCACTTATACAGGTAATTTATTTTTGCAGATTTATAGTTAACATATTTTCAGTCAGAATCCTCCAAAAATATCAAAATGAATAAGATGTTCTAATTGAGAATTGTGGAAAAGCAAACATATTTTGAGTCTTCACTGATCACACAAAAATGAATCAGCTGACAAGGGCTCGATATATAAAATTTCCATGTGTCAGCAACAAGTATTCCCATCCTCAGGTTGCTGTTCAAGCCTCCTCCACTGTTATTCAAGATCAGGGCTCATTTCATCACCATTTTCTTGAGGTATCTCCATCTCATAGAAAATAGAACAGCACAGGTCCTTTCGCCCACAATGCCGTGCCATCATTTTCACTTACTTTAAGATCAATCTAACCCTTGCCTCCCACATAGCTCTCCGTTTTTCTATCATCCATGTGCCTATCTAAGAGTCTCTTAAATGTCCCACCCTTCCCCCTCACCTGGCTTCACCTATCACCTTCCAGCTTGTCCTCCTTCCCCTTCCCTCATTCTTGTTATTCTGGCTTCTTCCCTTTCCTTTCCAGTCTTGATGAAGGGTTTCTGCTTGGATCATTAACTGTGCTGAAATG
The DNA here is from genome assembly GCF_030028105.1 of Mobula birostris. Taxonomy (NCBI): domain Eukaryota; kingdom Metazoa; phylum Chordata; class Chondrichthyes; order Myliobatiformes; family Myliobatidae; genus Mobula; species Mobula birostris. Next base: position 65,191,831 of record NC_092387.1, read on the forward strand.
TGTTAGCTGTGTTAACATCCAATGCAACTTAAGGATGTGCTGGGGCAGTCCACAAAGTACAAGGGAACCTTCCTCCCTGCATCTAGCCTGTCAAATCCTTTCAGAAAGTTTTCAGTTTTGATGAGATCTCCTCTCATTCTTCTAAACTCTTGATCTACCCGTTCTCTCCTCCTCCCCAGTCTCTTTCTGTCCATATCCATTCTGTCTTAGGTGAAAAAACCAACAATTTATGCGTTCCTTCAGTTGTGGTCTGTATAATTACAATAAGACTTCTTCTTATTTGTATTTAAATCCCAGTAAGATCCAATGAAGACTAATCTACCATTAGACTTTTTAAAATTTTGATTGCAATACAGTGTGGAGCAGGCCTTTCCGGCCCCTTGAGCTGCACCACCTAGTAACCCCAATTTAACCCTACCCTAACCACAGGACAATTCACCCACCAACGGGTACACCTTTGGACCTGGGAGGAACCCGCATGGTCACGGAGACAACATGCAAGCTCCTTACAGACAGTGGCAGGAATTGAACCGGGGTCATCTGTACTGTGAAGCGTCGTGCTAGCCACTACACTGCCCTGCCAACCCTTGTTAATGATTGCTGAGCTTTCATGTGAACTTTCTCAGAGCACGTCCGAATCCTTCTGAGTGTGAATGTTATTTATTTAATTGTTTGTACATTCAGCACGGTAACAGGCCCTCTGGCCCAGTGAGCCCACGCTACCTAAATAGACCTGTGTGACCAATTAATCTACAAACCCGTACGTCTTTGGAATGTGGGAGGAAGGTGGAGCAATGGGGAGATGCACAAGCTCCTTCCGGGTAGCAATGGGAATTGAACCTGGATTGCTGGTGCTGTAATAGTGTTGTGTTACCATTCAGACTCTCATATGTGAATAATAGTCCACTCTTCTGTACATAGACTCATACAGCACAGAAGCAAGCCCTTCGGCCCTCCAAGCCCATGCTAGCCATTTTATTCTCCCCATCAATTCACCACAGTTTTTGCCACCGGAACGAAAGTCAAGTACCGACCGACCCGCAGGTCTTTGGGATGTGAGATGTAACTGGGATCATGGGGTGGGAGGGAGGACACATGCGGGAGGAATTGCACACTCCACACAGAGAGCAGTGGAGGGTCACTAATCCTGTGAGGCAGCACCTTCAGCAGAAGAACCTCAGTGCAGTCCCATCTTGATTTTTCCTTTTGTTCCTCATTATATTCCATCTGCCATGTTCCTGCCCACTCACGGTGCTGTCGATTTCTCCTTGAGTCTGAATCAGGTTTAATAGCACTGACATGTGCCATGAAATATGTTGGCAGCAGTCCAGTGCAATACATTAACAATTTACTATAAGTTGCTATAAGAAATACATATTTAAAAAGTGAAAAATGAGCAAAATAGTGAAGTAATGTCCATTCAGAAATCTCATGATGGAGGGGAAGAAGCTGTTCCTAAAAATTTGAGTGTGGATCTTTATCTCCTCCCTGAGAGTAGTGATGTCCCAGATGGTGAGGGTCCTTAGAGATGGGTGCATTGCCTTTTGAAGATGCCCTCTACTGGGGGGGGGGGAGGCTAATCCCTGTGATGGAGCTGGCTGAGTCCACATTCCTCAGGAGCTTTTTCCAATCCTGTGCATTGGAATTTCCATACCAGGCAGTGATGCAACCAATTAGAATGCTCTCCATGGTAAATCTGCAGAAATTTGCTGGAGTCTTTATGATATACCAATTGTCCTCCAACTCCGATTGAAGTATGGCCACTGATATGTCTTCTTTGTGATTGCATTAATGAGCAGAGAGGCTTAAAGTCCACTTACATCCTCCTTTCTTTTTAAATCTTTTTATTAATTTTCAAAATTATAAACTCAATAACAAATTTGGTACAAAGAGATTGGAATAATGTTAATCAGCATATATAAAACGAATTTTAAGTAACATAGATATAAAAGACTTCCAAACTCATAATGAAATTAGTCATTAAAAAAAGAAATAAAAAGAAAAAATATATATAAACAAAAAACACTTACATCCTCCTGTGTATTGACAGTTCCACTTAGCTTAGTATCATTAGGTAATTTGGCAGGATTTCAATCAAACCCCTCAGCAAAGTTGTGAGAAGCTGAACCCTGTCACCAGTTCCTGTGGTACCCCATCAGCTATCCTGAGGAAAATTAATTTCCCTGTTCCCTGTGCTTCCTTTGTGGCACAGTAGCATAGTCGTTAGTGCAACACTTTACAGTACCTTCATGCTGTTACCATGTAGATTTCCTCCGGGTGCTATGCTTTCTCCCCACAGTCCAAAACACGATGTATGGTGTAGGGTTAATTAGTTGTGGGCAGCGACTTTGTTATTGGAAACACGGCAATACTTGCAGGCTGCCCCCAGCGCATCCTTGGGTTGTGTTAGTCACTGATGTAAACGATGTAATTCACTGTATATTTTGATGTTTTGATGTACAAGTGACAAAGTTAATCTTCTGTCCTGTGACTAATTCCTACTGCATGTCAGTATACCACCCCCAAATATATGTGCTCAAACTTTGTTGACCAGCTTCTTATGTGGGATCTCATCACATGCCTGCTGAAGGTCCAACTACGTCACATCCATTCGTTTCCACCTTATCCGTTGGAACAGCCACATCCTCAAAAAACTGCAGCACGTCATTCCAGCATGATTTTTCTTCATCTCTCCATGCTTGCTCCGTTGGGTCCTATTATTTTTTTCTGCGTGTTCTTCTATGATATTTTAAGCACGAGAGATTTTGCTTATGCCAGAAATCCAGAGTAACACACACAAAATGCTGGAGGAACTCAGCAGGTCAGGCAGTATCTATGGAGGGGAATAAATGATCAATGTTTTAGGCCAAGACCCTTCATCAGGTCCAAAATGTCAGTAATTTATTCCCCTCCATAGATGCTTCTATGACATTATTTTAGATTCCAGAATGTTCCCTGACATTGACATTAAGTATCCCATCTCTATTCCCTTCTCAAGTAGTGAGATCACATTTGTGATTCTCCAATCACCAAAACAATCCCAGAACCTGTTGAACTTTGGAAGTTGAGAATCAGAGGATCACTCTCCCTGAAACTCTGGTAGCATAGAGGTGGCATGATAACATAGTGGTTAGCGCAATGTTAATACGGTTCAGGGCGTTCCGGAGTTTGGAGTTCAATGCTGGTACTATCTGTAAGGAGTTTGTACCTTCCCCCATGAACTGCATGAGCTTTTCCCAGATGTTTCAGATTCCTCCCACACTCCAAAGATGTACCAGTTAGCAGGTTAATAGGTCATTGTAAATTGTCCTGCAATTAGGCTAGTGTTAAATGGGTGGGTTGCTGGGCGGTGTGGCTCATTGGGCTAGAAGGGCCTGTTCCACACTGTATCTCTAAATAAAATATAATAAATAAAAATAAGCCAGCTCTTTCAAAAGTCTGCAATGTCAACCAGCTTTTAAGCTCACCAACTTCTCTAGTACAATGTTCTGACACCTATTTATTTCCCTCAATTCCTCATTCATGTTGGATCCTTGATTCTGCAATATATCTTTCATCAAATTATGAAACGTAGATCAGGACAAAGGTGCCCTTTTCCACTTAGTTTTCTGTATACATTTCCAATCTGGCTGTGTTTTGATATCCACCATTTGCCAGCTTATATCTGGGTAGAAGGAGGTGCTTAGTTCATGGAAGACATTGGTGTCACAAAAATACCAAGTAAGTGCAACAGGAGTAGGTCCCTCAACTCTGCTCCATCATTCTGTGTGATCTTGGCTGAGCTCCACTGATCTCATCTCCTCTTCTGCACCAGTTCCCCAGCCAGAGGCTCCAATTCCCCTATCTTTCAAAAATATCAACCTCAAATACTTCTAATGATCTAGCTTCCCTACTCTTTGGGGATCAAAGTAAATGTGCTATCAAAGTACGCATATGTCACCCTGAGATTGAAAAAGGAGCTAGGGCTTTCCCGACGGATATTACAAATAAACTCTTCTCGGACTTACAGCTGGGTACAGGTATCAATTTTATCTGACGTTTCAGTGACAAACCCTACCGCTGTCTCGCCTTGTTTACAATCAAATTCCAGTTCTTACTTAGAGCAAGATCTTCGTCTTTGTTAAATTTCTTTTCAATGGCTTCCTTTACCAGGCGGTCCCAAAAGCCTTTGGCATGGCACAGTAGTTTTGTGCCATTAAACTCAATGCTATGGGCATTGCGAATGCAATGTTCTGCTACCGCAGATTTCTCCAGATAACCCAAACAGATACACTTGCTGTGCTTCTTGATGCAGGAGCACAAGAACACGGGAGAAGGAAATTTGTAGGCACCTTCATTTGAAATCACCATTCCTTACTCTGTAACTTTGTCCCTCGTTTGAAACTCTCCCTTCCTGCCACCTCAAAACCTTAGGTATCTCAATGGGTTAGGGTTAGTAAGTTACGGGCACATACGGCCACCCCCAGTACATGCTAAGACTGTGTTGGTTGTTGATGCAAACATCACATTTCAATGTACTTTTCGATGTACGTGTGCCAAATAAAGCTCATCTTTTTAAATCTTTAAAATGACTTTTCTTACAGAGCCAATGCTCAAAACTCTCCAAGAGAGAACAACATAGGAACAGGCCATTCAGCCCACAATGTCTGCACCCAACACAATGCCAAATTCAACTGAATCCCTTCTGCCTGCACTTGATCCATCCCTCCTTTCCCTGCCTCACAGCCTCCTGAGCACCTCTATCATATCTGCATCTATCACACCCCTCAAACATTGCATCCACCCTCTGTGTAAAAAAAACAAACTTGCCCTGCTCATCTCCTTTGAACTTCCCCCATCACCTTAAGCACACGCCTCTGGTGCTTTAGTTTACTATGTCAAATTTTGAAAGTGGTTTGAACTGACAGGTTAATGTAAATCAAGTTTTTTTTTGTATTTTGTGATACAGCACGGTAACAGGCCCTTCCAGCCCAACGAGCCAGGTGGCCCAAGTGACCGATTAACCTGCTAAGCCACCTGTTTTTTGGATGTGAGAGGAAACCAGAGTAGCTGGAGGAAACCCAGGTGGTCATGGGGAGAGCGTACAAATGCCTTACAGTGACAGGAATTGAACTCGGCTTAAAGGCACTGTAAAGTGTTAGCGCTAACCGCTACGCTGTCGTGCCACCAGTATTATGTAGGTTAGACTACACCTTCACCCATCCAATATCTATGAAATTACCATGTTGGTTGAAGTTCCAGATAACAGGTAATCTGAATAAATTACCCACCTGTTTTTAAAATGAAATTGAGTGGACAAACTACAATGTTAATGAGGTATTTTACAATGAATCGAACAAACATTAGAACTGGGAGCGGAAATAGATATTTCGGCATCTCAACACTATGCTTGCTGTCCATCTCTCCCTCAACACCTACCCTGACCCCATATCCCTTGATTTCTATAAAAATCGCAAAATCCTTTGGTTTCAGTTTTCAATTAACTCAGCTGCTTTGGGATATTGAATTTTAAAAACTGACCACTGGGAATCAGGATTGGGAATTCTCAAGATTCATCTGGTTGTGTGAAGGAATATCTTTGCAGTTCTAAATGGCCAAACTGTACTTTTAACACCCTGATCACAATGTGTAAGTGCTATGATTAACCAGCGACATTTAGATTTTCCCAAATGCTCCCTGAACCAAGGTATTTTGGCCCTCAGATACAGCGTACTCTCAGCAGCACCTTGGAGCCACAACTTCATCGAACTAGCGCACTTCAGACTCAGACAAGTGAGCCACTTGATAAACTCACGTTAGGTAGTGTAGCGGTTAGCATGACGCTAATACAGCTCGGGACATTGAAGTTCGGAGTATAGTTCTGTCCCCATCTGTAAGGAATTTGTACGTTCTCCCTGTGACCATGTGGGTTTCCTCCAGATGCTCCAGTTTCCTCCCACAGTCCAAAGATGTACCAGTTAGTAGACGGATTGGTTATTGTGGATTGTCCTGTGATTAGGCTAAGGTTAAGACAGTATGTTGCTGAACAGTGTGACTCGTTGGACTGGAAGCGAGCATTCTGCAGTGTATCTCTAAATAAAATTTCAATCTCTGGATCAGTGGTCCAAAACTGTCTGATATCCCGCCAGACATTTCTTACCATCTCTTTTCAAAATGAAATGGGGTGAAGAAATTAAGGTGTTGATGAGGCCTTTTACAGCAGAACAGTTTCATCATTAACTCAATAAACTTCAAGATACAATTTAATCCAGTGAGAATACTACACTTTGCCCATTGCTGCAGTATGATGGGAGCAAATTTCTTTTTATAACTTAGTAAAATGTACTGTTTAATGGCTCTGGTAACAATCTACAATCAAAATGTATGGGTAGTCTACAGCCTTTCCGTTCTGATCATTTTTCTTTGATTAATGCTGTCTTGTTGTTGAGTTATGACTTGTGTTGTTGTACCCAGGATATCACTGAATGTTTGTTTTTTGATCTTGTTGCAGCTTATTCCAGAATTCACAAATCCAGATGAGCTCCTCTCCTACCTTGGCCCTCCTGACTTGCCCAGCAATAGCAATGATGACCTCCTTTCTCTGTTTGAGACCAACTGAGAGCCCAGCCCTTCGTCCATCCTTTGCCAGGTAGCCACACAAGAAGTCAAACACCCTTTTCTGCAAGCGTCCATACACTAGATGAAATGGTGCACTCCAGGATCCTAGTCCTTCCGGAATGATCTTCTTACACACTTCCACAGGCAGAGAGCAGCGTGGGCAGAGGGGTGGGGAAGGCAGCTTCTTAGGTCTTGCTACTGAGTTCCGGGTATTTGCCTTCATCAGAAACATTCTTGTAAGCTTTATCAAACCGGTGTTCTGAACAAATAGGAAGAGCTTCAGGTGCTAAATTTGAGAAAACAGCAACGAAGAGCGGGAAGAAATTATCTTCGCAGACCAGTCCCCAAGATGTTCCTTTCCACTACCACCACACCCACTCTTCTCCCCGTCCCGAGTCCCTCTAAATCGCCAGAAGCTGTAATCTTCCACACGGCAGCTCCTGCGGAAGGAGCAAATGACCTAAGGAGTCACAGGCGTAGAGTATTTAGGTCAGAATGCAACAAAGCACAAAACCACTGACCTGGATATCAAATTGGGAAATTGGTGCAAAAGCAGTGAATGAGAAGTCGTGACTTCCACACCCAGCAAGTCTTCTGTACAGAGATCTCCTCCAGCTTGCTTTTCTCATTGTTCGGCAATGCAAGGGGCCGCTGACAGCCTGCTGTCTGTATGCAAGCGCATCCCCTCCTTGCAGTATCTTAGAGCAGTCCTCAGCTGTTTTGCCAACAGGGTCTGACAAGCCAGCGTCCTGTCCTTCCCGAGAGGACGACGGACGGACCTCTCTCATTTGTGACTCAGTCTTCTTCAGAAGGCTCACAGTGACGGCAGCGATCCTAAGGCAGTTGGCTGCAGTGGACAGACTGACAACCAGACGGGATCCACCGGCAGAGCCGGGAGCCCTGATGATCAGGGACTGAAGGCATTGGCAACCTTTCCCTAGTCTCTGCTTTCCCTCGGAGACAGGTGCTCTCCTTGCAAGTTTGGGATTTGAAACAATACTGAAGTCCTTGCACCAGTGAACCTTTTCCTCTTTTGTCATGCAAGCCTCCAGTTTATCTGCATGAGCCACCTCTTCTCTCTAGTCCTCATTCTGTCCTGATGAACCTTCCTCAGCGTTGTTCAATAGCTGTCTGACAAGAAAGAGGAAAAACTGCCTGTGCGAGTCAATCGCCTGTACCCATGTAGTTGATACAGTCTGACCCTTTTTTACACCCACCAAGGAATCAAGTAACTACACTCCCAAAAGTCATATATTTTTTTAACCTGTGACACTATCATCTGCCAGTGTCAAAGGAATTTGTTGCATTTCCTTATAGTTATTCTGTTTTATTTTATTTTTCATTTTTATTGCGCTGATTTTTTTCCCCAACATAAAGCTTGATGCTGGAAGCCTGTTCGATGCTTTCACTTCCAAAGCTGCCTCCTGTTTCCCGTCCACCCTCTTTGCTCCCTTTCAAAGAAGATGACATCTGATCCATAACTGCTGTATATTGTATGCTAGTTTCCAGTATGCAGCTGTAGATATGAAAATGAATGACTATTTGCCTTTGCTAGTAGCAGTACTGAATCTGTAATCGTCCTGTAGAAACCTGCCCGGTAAATAAATACACCTGAAATGCCCCACCCCCCCATCTCCTGTAAAACACAATGTTCCGTATGCAAACTGTTTAAAATGCGATTGTAAATACCTTTGTGAATATTTTAGAAACGTCTTTGATAAGATTCAACATTTTTCCACGACCGGGACTGGTTGTCTTTTCCTGTGCTTTTTAAATTGTGTCCCGTCCATTCTTCCACAGAGCAGAGGAACCATTCTCCACCCTTCCCGAAATATAGAAGTAATGTTGCCATACCCTTTCTAGCCCTCTTAAATCTCAAGTGTGCTCGATTGAACTATAGGGAAGAACATGTCACTAGTGCAGTGTAGTTCACTTCTGTTAAATGAGTGATGTGTTTCACTTGCTGGCATTATAAGCAGCTTATGTTTTGTTACTTGGTTTTATGGTTTCTTTTAATGGAAAGAGAAATTGCGAAATATAATCTCTTCATTGGTCTTTGTAAATGTCAAAAATGTTTGATGAATGACAGGTTGTGTATAAAGGTACTCAATTTGCAGGGATTTATCCTGTTAAACATGTTAATGAATAAGGTGTACAGAAAGAAGGGAGGAAGTCAAAATGATCTTAAACATACGACAGTCATATGTTTCATCCAGGCATGAATGTTGGATAGTTCCTGGCATATTGGATGACAATTATTGAGAAGTATCCTATCCTTATAGTTTGAGACTATAATGTGATTGCCCAAGCTATAAATAAATCTACATTTTCTGAGAAGGTTACATGCGTGACCACGTCAGCAGTTGGCTCTCAGTATAACCTAACATCCTTAAGAATCCTCTTCCCCACTCACTGGGCTCAATTGACCCAGCAGGAAGTGACTCTTGTCCTGGCTGTGTGGCCATCACAGACTACTTCCTGCACCTTTCATTTCAATTTATCCCCATCTTAAGGGCAGCCAGTCTCTTGGTCCAGCAAGGTACTGGTTCCAAAGTGGGAGCGTGTTCATTTGAAATGGCTTCAACAAAATGCCTAGGATAAGCGAAGAGTTTCCAATGACAGATGATGCACTGCCAATGAGTTTTTTTTCCAGAAAAAAAATTCTAACATGTTGTAATGTTACTTTAAAACAAAGAAGAAGGCCAGTGAGTGAGCACTGGCATGTTTTGTGTTGATTTTTTTTTTAAAGAGCTGTTTCACACACGTAGTCTCCATGGTTTTACAAGTATCACTGTGGAAACCTGGCTGGGAAGGGACCTCGGTGATCTTTGAGTCCCTGCTCGGACTTCTGTAAGGACAAAGCAGACAGACATACAGAGACAGATAGCAGGGACTAAGGGACGTGTACATATGTAAATGATAAAGGGAGACATGTTCAATGTAAAGAAAAGTGCATTCATTTTCCTGAAATGTGCATTGTCTCAACCGGCTTGAAATTCATCAGAAGTGACTGTGTGGAAAGAGATATACTGTTTGTTATCTTACGTGAAGTCTTGACATTCATTCACCTCTGTAATATACGCTGATCCTTCAGATGAAACCTTTGTTTTACCTACGTGTAATATTTAGCTTCAGTGTATTATCAAGTAGATCACCTGCATATTTTTAAGGTGCTACGAAATTAATGAAGAAAATGGGGGGGGGGGGGGTTAAAAAAAAAGATTGTAACCAAATTCATAGTTTGTACAATTTTTGATATCATGATCATTCAGGAATTCAAAAAGGGTACAATCTCCTGTGTCACTTGCAAATATGGCCATTGTTCTTTTTCTGTTTGTACATTGTATGTACAATGCAATCATTTCATACTTTAAACTGGTCAGAAAACTAATTGTGATTTTTAGTCTTGCAAACTGTATGTAGTTAGATGATGTGACAACCTAATATTTATCTAATAAATATGTATTCAGATGAAACTGTGTGCAACTGTTTTAATTTTCATACCCAATGTTTTTGAGGAAAACTTGTTTAGCTGTCAAAAGTGGACACATGCGTAATCTGGACTCATAAGAGTTGGCAAATGCTGCAATCTGAAGCAACAGACAAACTGCTGGAAGAACTCAGTGTGTCAGGCAGCATCTGTGAAGGGAAATGGACAATGTTTTGGGTTGCGACCCTCTGTCTGGACTGAAAGTTGGAGAGGAGGGTCATTCATTCGTTATGTGCTGTGTCGTATGATGTGGGCAATCATGGTCTTTTCTTGACTCTGATTTCCCTTGGCAAATTTTCCAAGCAGAAAGTAGTTTCCAAACAGAAGTGGTTTGCCATTTCCTTCTTCTGGGTAGTGCCTTTTCAACACAGGTGACCCCATCGATTATCAATACTCTTCAGAGATTGCCTAAGCTGGACATGTGATGTTGTTATATGCACCAGCTGCTCATACGACCATCCACCACCTGCTCCCATGGCTTCACATGACCCTGATCTTGGTGGGGGGGGAGCGGAGGGCTAAGCTGGTGCTACACCTTGCCCAAAGGTGATCTACAGGTCAGCGGAGGGAAGGAGTGCCTTATGCCTCCTTTGATAGTGACATATCTCCACCCTGTCACCAGAGAGGGGAGGTAGCTACTATAGAAAGGTGGAGGGAAGGGATGAAACAAGAGCTGGCAGGCGATAAGTAGATCCAGGTGGGGAGTGGCGACAGGTAAATTCAGGTGAGGAAGATGCATGAGGGAAGAGTGGAAATAGCAGAGTTGGGGAGGTAATATTTTGAGGTAACAAAGGGCTCTCTAACAATAGACTAAAGTGGAGTAAAATAAGGGAACAACACATAAAAAATGCTCAAGGAACTCCGCAGATCAGGCAGCATCCATCAAGAAGAATAAACAGTCAATGTTTCTAACCAATACCCTTCATTAGGACTGGAAAGGAAGGGGGAAGAAGGCAGAATATGACAGTGGGAGAGGGAAAGTATAGCTAGAAGGTGATTGTGAAGTCAGGTGGTTGGGGAGGGGTGATGAAGTGAGAAACTGGGAGGTGATAGGTGGAATAAGTAAGGGGTTGAAGAGAAAAGATCTTAGAGGAGATGAAGGTGGACCATGTGAGAAAGGGAATGAGGTAAGGCATCAGGAGGATGTTATAGGGAGGTAAGGAAAGAGGGGAGCCAGAGTGCAGAAGGAAAAAGAGGAAAGGGGAGGGGGGAAATTACTGGAAGTTAGAGAAATCGATGTTCCTGCCATCAGGTTGGAGGCTACCCAGATGGAATTTGAGATGTTGCTCCACCAAACTCAGGGCAGGTAGATAGATATGGGCAATGACAACAGTAGAGGAACAAGACCCAGTGGGTCAGGTGGGGTGGTCGGATAGCAACAGTAGAGGGAGTAGACCTACTGGGAGAGATGGTGTGGTCAGATGGGAACAGTAGAAGGAATGGACCTACAGGGAAAGATAGCGTGGTCAGAAGGGAACAGTAGAGGGAGGAAACCCAGTGGGACAGGTGGGGTGTTCAGAGGGAGGGGACCTATGGAGACAGATGGCATGGTCGGATGGCAACAGTAAAAGGACAAGATCCAGTGGGACAGGTGGGGTGGTCAGATAGCAACAGTAGAGGGAGGGGAACGACTGGGAGAAATGGGGTGGGCCAATGGAAACAGTAGAGGAAGAAGACCCAGTAGGAAAGGGGGAAATGGGCAGCTGGGAACAGCCGAGGGAGGGGAACACACAGGAGAGGTGGGGATGGGGAGATAGACAATAGGTGCAGGAGTAGGCCATTCAGCCCTTTGAGCTAGCACCACCATTCACTGTGATCATGGCTGATCATCCACAATCAGTACCCTTTTCCTGCCTTCTCCCCATATCCCTTCACTCCAGTATCTTTAAGAGCTCTACCTAGCTCTTTCTTGAAAGAATCCAGAGAATTGGTCTCCACTGCCTTCTGAGGCAGAGCATTCCACAGATCCACAACCCTCTGTGTGGAAAAAGTTTTTCCTCAACTCCATTCTAAATTGTCTACCCCTTATTTTTAAACTGTGGCCTCTGGTTCTGGACTCCCCCAACATCGGGAACATGTTTCCTGCCTCTAGCGTGTCCAATCCCTTAATAATCTTATATGTTTCAATCAGATCCCCTCTCATCCTTCTAAATTCCAGTGTATACAACCCCAGTCGCTCCAATCTTTCAACATATGACAGTCCCTCCATCCCGGCAATTAACCTCATGAACCTACGCTGCACTCCCTCAATAGCTAGAATGTCCTTCCTCAAATTTGGAGACCAAAACTGTACACAATATTCCAGGTGTGGTCTCACCAGGGCCCCGTACAGCTGCAGAAGGACCTCTTGGCTCCTATACTCAATTCTCCTTGTTCTGAAGGCCAGCATGCCGTTAGCTTTCTTCACTGCCTGCTGTACTTGCATGCTTACTTTCAGTGACTGATGAACAAGGACACCTAGATCTTGTTGTACTTCCCCTTTTCCTAACTTGACTCCATTTAGATAGTAACCTGCCTTCCTGTTCTTGCTACCAAAGTGGATAACCTCACTTTGGTAGAGATGGAAACTGCAGAGGGAGGGAACCCAGTGGGAGAGGTGGAGATGGGCAGATGGGAACAGCAAAGGGAAGGAAGTCCAATGGGAGAGATGGGGATGGGGAGATGGGAACTCTGAAGGGAGGGAACCCAGTGGGAGAGGTGGAGATGGAGAGATGGGAACCGTAGAGGGAGGAGTCTCAGTAGGGATAGGTAGATGGTTCCAGTAGAGCAAGGGGAACCAAGACATGTATAATCTTCTAAGTGAAAAATAGAATGACCAAAGGAATTCTACAAGGTTCTCGGGCTTTGCATGCAATCCACATCAACGGGCTGAACGATCCACTCAATCTGAGCGTAATGCAGAAAAAATATCCAGTTATCCCCTTGGGAAGAACAGCAGAAAATATTTTAAATGGTGAACGTATGAAAAGAGATGGTCTTCAGAGGGGCTTCGGTGCCCCTGACAAATCACTGGTAGGTAAACATGCAGCAACTAGAAAGATAAAGAATGCAGTTGACCTTTATTGCAAGAAGTTTGAATGCAAGTAGTAATCTTGAAGACAATAGAGATTTCAGATGCTGGAATCTGGAACAAAAACAAATACACTGCAGATGTTGGAATTGGGAATAAAAATTAAACACTATGCTGCAGATGTTGGAATCTCGAACAAAAAGGCCCTTCCAGCCCTTCAAGCCCTTCAAGCAGCATCACCCCAGCAACCCCCGATTTAACCCCAATCTAATCACGGGACAATCGGAAGGAAACCTGAGCACCCGGGGAAAACTCACACATTCCAAAGAGAAGATGTACAGACTCTCTACAGAGGATGCTGGGATTGAACTCTGAACTACGACACCCGAGCTGTAATAGTGTTGCACTAACGGCTACACTACTGTGGTGCCCACTCAAGTAAAGTCATCTGCAGGTACAGGTACCATGGAAACTTACTGACAACACATCGAAGTTCAAAGGGAATTTATCTTCGAAGTACATATACAGTATCTTACCCAGATATTCATTTTCTTACAGGGAAAAAGAAATACAATAGAATTTATGGAAAACTACACATAAACAGACAAAGATTGACAAGCGGCCAATGTGCAAAAGAAGACAAAACAAGAAACAAATACTGAGAACACGAGTTGTAGAGTCCTTGAAAGTGAATTTGTAGGCCGTAGGATCTGTAGTTTTCTCATCTGTAACAATTTTCTGTTTTTGCACTGTACTGCTGCTGCAAAACAACAAATTTCACATCATTCAAGTCACTGTTAATAACGATAGTTCTGTGGTACATGAGTGGTGATCGATTACAGATAAGAGTGAAAAACAATCTTATTCTTAATGGCACAGAGAGACACACAAATACTAGTTTTCAATGCAACACACACAAGCTGCTGGAGGAACTCAGCAGGTCAGGCAGCATCTATGGAGAGGAATAAACAGTCAACATTTTGGGTCAAGACACTTCATCAGGACTGAAATGGAAGGTGGGTGGAAGAAACCAGAATAACAAGGTGGGGGTGTCCAGGTAGGTGGGTGGGGGGAGAGGGGAGGAAGTGAGAAGCTGGGAGGTGGTAGGTGGAAGAGGTAATGGGCTGGAGAAGAAGGAATCTGATGGGAGAGGAGAGTGGACCATGGGAGAAAGGGAAGGAGGAGGGGGCCCAGCAAGGGGTGATGGGTAAGTGACCCGAAAAGAAGGGGCGAGAGGGGAACCAGTTTTCAATGACTTATAATATCCTAAGCTTTAAGCATTTATCACGCAGTGGTGCCTCACTGTACAGTGGAGAGCATCTTCAATGTGAGGTCAAAGCCTTGTGTCTACATTGAGAAATGACGACTTCTACCAGTGTCCTTAGAGACAGACACATTTGCAACAAGTAGATCAGTGAAAGCATCACATGTACGATATATACTCCATAGCCTCTTCATTAGGTACCTTCTGTGCCTGATAAAGTAGCCATTGGCTATGTGTTCATGATCTTCTGCTGCTGTAGCACATCCACTTCAAGGTTTCAACATCTTGTGCATTCAGAGATGCTGCATCCATTCTGCACACCTCTGTTGTAACACGTGGTTATTTGATTTACTGTTGCCTTCCTGTCAGCTTGAACCAGTCTGGCCAATTCTCCTCTGACCTCTCTCATTAACAAGATGTTTTCACCCACAGAATTGCCACTTACCGGATCTTGTTCTTTTTTTTTTTCTCGCACCATTCCCTGTAAACTCTGGAGACTGCTGTGCATGAAAATCCCAGGAGATCAGCAATTTCGAAGATACTCAAACCACCCCATCTGACACAAACAATCATTCCTCAGGCAAAGTCACTTAGATTACATTTTCTTCTGGTACCTGGTCTGAACAACTGAACCTCTTGACCATGTCTGCATATTTTTATGCATTGTGTTATTGCCACATGATTGGCTGATCAGGTATTTGCATTAACCATTTGGTGTACAGGTGACCTAATAATGTGTAGAAGCAGGTGGTCAAAGGTGGTCCATGAACCTGCTCTGCCATTCTAATGAGGTTGCAGCTGATTAGCTACTTCTATGTTTGAGACTATAACTTGAGATCACAGGTTAAGTGTGAAAGGTGAAATTTTAGGGAGAACACGAGGGAGGATATCTTCACTCAGAAGGTGGTTGGAGTGTGGAACAATCTGAACAACCTGCCAGTGGAAGTGATAGATGTGGGTTTGATTTCAACACTTAAGATCACTTGGGTAAGTACAGTGCATGGATGGGAGGGTTACAGAGGGCTATGGTCTAGTTGTGGGTCAATAGGACTAGGCAGAATAATAGTTTGCCATGGACTAGATGGGCCAAAGGGCCTGTTTCAGGGCTGTAGGGCTCTATGACTACACCATTTGCCTTGAATCAGAATCAGGTTTATGATCACTGACATACATCATGAAATTTGTGTTGTTTTGTAGCAGCAGTACAGTGCTAGATATAGAAATTACTGTAAGTTACAGGATTAATAGATCAAAAGCCGAAAATCAAGGTAGTGTTTCTGGGTTCATGGTCCATTCAAAAATCTGATGGGAGGGGGAAAGAAGCTGTTCCTGAAACACTGAGTGAGGGCCTCCAATATCCAGAAATCTAATCCACAGCTTAACTGCAGTTAGTGAATATACAGCTATCCAAGTCAGAGAAATGCATTACAGAGAAAATTTACAAGGATGTTGCCAGGTCTGAATTATAAGGAAAGATTGAATAGGTTAGGACTTTATTACTTGGAAGATAGAGATTGAGAGGAGATTTGATAGAGATATACAAAATTACGAGGGATATAGATAGGGTAAATGCAAGCAGGCTTTTTCCATTCAGATTGGGTGAGACTATAACTAGAGGTCATGGGTTAAGGGTGAAAGGTGGAATGTTTAAGGGGAACATGAGGGGATACTTCTTCACTCAGAGGGTTGAGAGAGGGTGGAACAATGCTGCCAGCAGAGGTGATGCACACGAGCTCGATTTCAACATTTAAGAGAAGTTGGGATAGGTTCATGGATGGTAAGGGAACGGAGGGCTATGGTCCCAGTGCAGATCAGTGGGAGAAGGAATTTTAGATGGTTCGGCATGGACTAGGGCCTGTTTCCGTGCCATACTTTTCTATGACTATTTGAAAATAATGAATGTAATTCAGTAGTGTAGTGGTTAGCGTAACATTATTACAGTGCCAAAGACCCTGATTCAGTTCTGCTGCTGTCGGTAAGGAGTTTGTACCTTCTCCCCATTGCTGCATGGGTTTCCTCTGGGTGCTCCAGTTTCCTCCCACATTCCAAAGACATTCAGGTGAGTAGACTAATTAGTCACAGGGGTGTAATTGGGCATCATGCGTTCATTGGCCAGAAGGTCCTGTCACCAGGCTTTATCTCAGATTCAGGTTCAGACTTACTTATCACATGAAAATCAAAGCATACAGCGAAATGTGACAACACATCCAAAGATGTTCTGAGGGCAGCCAGCCTGTAAGTGTTGCCACATATTGCAGCACCTGTATAACATACTCTAAATAAATAAATCCTTTACTCGTGAGAGTTCGACACAAAACAGGAAACTACAGAGCAGCTGGCTTAACATCTGCTGGTGAAACTGTTAAAAGCTATCATTAAAAATGTTACATCAATACTTTTTTTATATTTTAGAGATACAGCATGGTAGCTGGCCCTTCCAGCCCAGTACGCCCGCGCCGCCCAATTTTACCCAATTGTACCGGTAAAGCTGCACCTGGAGTATTGTGTGCAGTTCTGGTCTCCAGACTTGAGGAAGGATATACCGGCTTTGAAGGCAATGCAGGTTGATTCCAGGGATGAAGGGGTTAACCTAAGAGGAGAGATTGAGTTGTCTGGGACTATAATCTCTGGAATTCAGAAGAATGAGAAGGGATCTTATAGAAACATACAAAATTTTGAAGGGGATGGATGAGATAGAAATAGGAAAGTTGTTTCCATTGGTAGGTGATACTAAAACTAGGAGACATTGCCTCGATTCAGTGGAGAAGATTTAGGACGGAGATGAGGAGAAACTGTTTTCCCAGAGAGTGGTGAACCTGTGGAATTCTCTGCCCAGGGAAGCAGTTGAGGCTTCTTCACTAAATATATTTAAGATACAGTAAGATAGGTTTTTACATAGTAAGAGAATTAAGGGTTATGGGGAATTAGGCAGGTAGATGGAGCTGAGTTTATAGATAGATCAACCATGATCTTATTGAATGATGGGGCAGGCTCGATGGGCCAGATGGCCTACTCCTGCTCCTATTTCTTATGTTCTTATGTTCTTATGTACCCAATTGTACCCAGTGTGCCCATGCCACCCAATTGTACTCAACTGTACCCAGTGTGCCCGCGCCACCCAATTGTACTCAACTGTACCCAGTGTGCCCGCGCCACCCAATTGTACTCAACTGTACCCAGTGTGCCCGCGCCACCCAATTGTACTCAACTGTACCCAGTGTGCCCGCGCCACCCAATTGTACTCAACTGTACCCAGTGTGCCCATGCCACCCAATTGTACTCAACTGTACCCAGTGTGCCCGCGCCACCCAATTGTACTCAACTGTACCCAGTGTGCCCATGCCACCCAATTGTACTCAACTGTACCCAGTGTGCCCATGCCACCCAATTGTACCCAACTGTACCCAGTGTGCCCATGCCACCCAATTGTACTCAACTGTACCCAGTGTGCCCGCGCCACCCAATTGTACTCAACTGTACCCAGTGTGCCCATGCCACCCAATTGTACTCAACTGTACCCAGTGTGCCCATGCCACCCAATTGTACTCAACTGTACCCAGTGTGCCCATGCCACCCAATTGTACTCAACTGTACCCAGTGTGCCCATGCCACCCAATTGTACCCAATTGTACCCAGTGTGCCCATGCCACCCAATTGTACTCAACTGTACCCAGTGTGCCCGCGCCACCCAATTGTACTCAACTGTACCCAGTGTGCCCATGCCACCCAATTGTACTCAACTGTACCCAGTGTGCCCATGCCACCCAATTGTACCCAACTGTACCCAGTGTGCCCATGCCACCCAATTGTACTCAACTGTACCCAGTGTGCCCATGCCACCCAATTGTACTCAACTGTACCCAGTGTGCCCATGCCACCCAATTGTACCCAGTGTGCCCATGCCACCCAATTGTACCCAATTGTACCCAGTGTGCCCATGCCACCCAATTGTACCCGTGTCGCCATTTATTTTAGAACGTAGGAGAAAACAGGAGCACTTAGAGGAAACCCACATGGTCATGGGGAGAACATACAAACTCCTTACAGACAGTGGAAGGAATTGAACCCTAGTCGTTGGTGTTGTAATCACTCAGCAGTTTCACCGATCAACTAGCTTCCTTCCCCTCCCTCCATCTTTTGATTCTGGCATCTTCCCCCTTCCTTTCCAGTCCTGAAGAAGGGTCTTGGCCTGAAACATTGACTGCTTGTTCATTCCCATGGCACCAGAAGTGTGGCAAAACTTGCAGGCTGCCCAGCACGATCCTTGCTGATTTTATTTGATGAAAAAGATGCACTTCACTGTATATTTCAAATAACATGACAAATACAGCTAATCTTTAGATTTTTAGATCTAATCTGGTTGGCAAGAATTCAAACAGAGTGCTACAGCACTCAAAATAATCTGCAGATGCTGGGGTCAAAGCAACACTCACAACATGCTGGAGGAACTCAGCAGGTCGGGCAGCATCCGTGGATCCTGACGAAGGGTTCCGGCCCGAAACATTGACTGATCTTTTCCACAGATGCTGCCCGACCTGCTGAGTTCCTCCAGCGTGTTGTGAGTGGTGTTACAACACTCAGTGTATCAGGCAGCGTCGAAAGAAAATTTAAAATTGAAAGACCCCAAAAGTACTGGGAAACAGAAGGAGCAAGTTAGTGACTGAGGCCGAGTTAGAAACTGTTCTGCAACAATCTCCTGCCCCAATAAACCAGTATAGTGTCCCAAATAAACAAAGGCAATCAATCAGAATCAAGTTTAATATCACCGGCATATGTTGTGAAATTTGTTAACTTTGTGACAGCAGTACAATGTGATACATGATAAATATAGAGAAAAAACAAATTACAGCAGGTATTTAAAAGTATATTAAAATAGCTAAAATAAATAGTGCAAAAACAACGATACAGAAGTAGTGAGGTAGTGTTCATGGGTTCAATGTCCATTTAGGAATCGGATGGCAGAGGGGAAGAAGCTGTTCCTGAATCGCTGAGTGTGTGCCTTCAGGCTTCTGTACCTCCTTCCTGATGGTAACAATGAGAAGAGGGCATGTCCTGGGTGATGAGGGTCCTTAATAAAGGACATCGTCTTTTTGAGGCACCATTTCTTGAATACTACAGAGGCCAGTGCCCATGATGGAGCTGACTAAGTTTACAACTCTCTGCAGCTTACTTCAGTTGTGTACAGTAGCACCAACAACCCCCTTCCCCATACCAAACGGTGATGCAGCCAGTCAGAATGCTTTCCACAATACATCTGTAGAAGTTTTTGAGTGTTTTGGGGACAAACCAAATCTTCTCAAACTCCTAATGAAATATAGCCACGGTCTTGCCTTCCTTATAGCTGCATCAGTATGTTGCAACACACATAAAAGTTGCTGGTGAACGCAGCAGGCCAGGCAGCATCTGTAGGAAGAGGTGCAGTCGACGTTTCAGGCCAAGACCCTCCGTCAGGACTAACTGAAGGAAGAGTGAGTAAGGGATTTGAAAGTTGGAGGGGGAGGGGGAGATCCAAAATGATAGGAGAAGACAGGAGGGGGAGGGATGGAGCCAAGAGCTGAACAGGTGATTGGCAAAAGGGATACGAGAGGATCATGGGACAGGAGGTCCAGGAAGAAAGACGGGAGGTGGGGTGGGGGGGGTGACCCAGAGGATGAGCAAGAGGTATATTCAGAGGGACAGAGGGAGAAAAAGGAGAGTGAGAGAAAGAATGTGTGTATAAAAATAAGTAACAGATGGGGTACGAGGGGGAGGTGGGGCATTAGCGGAAGTTAGAGAAGTCGATGTTCATGCCATCAGGTTGGAGGCTATCCAGACGGAATATAAGGTGTTGTTCCTCCAACCTGAGTGTGGCTTCATCTTTACAGTAGAGGAGGCCGTGGATAGACATGTCAGAGTGGGAATGGGATGTGGAATTAAAATGTGTGGCCACTGGGAGATCCTGCTTTCTCTGGTGGACAGAGCGTAGGTGTTCAGCAAAGCGGTCTCCCAGTCTGCGTCGGGTCTCGCCAATATATAAAAGGCCACATCGGGAGCACCAGACGCAGTATATCACCCCAGTCGACTCACAGGTGAAGTGTTGCCTCACCTGGAAGGACTGTTTGGGGCCCTGAATGGTGGTAAGCGAGGAAGTGTAAGGGCATGTGTAGGTGTGGGAACTATAAGGTTGGTAGCAGTGGATGGGAGATCCCCTGAGCTGATAAAGTCGGTGATGGTGTGGGAGACAATGGCCTGGTGCTCCTTAGTGGGGTCACGATCGAGGGGTAAATAAGAGGAGGTATCCGCGAGTTGTCGCTGTGCCTCGGCAAGGTAGAGGTCAGTACGCCAGACTACAACAGCACCCCCCCTTATCGGCGGGTTTAATAATGTTAGGATTAGTGCGGAGGGAGTGGAGAGCAGAGCGTTCCGAAGGAGTGAGGTTGGAATGGGGACAAGGTGCACCTCGATCTCCCATCCACTGCTACCAACCTTATAGTTCCTACACCTCGCACTTCCTGTTTCTACCTCCTACCCAAGATCCACAAACCTGCCTGTCCTGGCCGACCTATTGTCTCAGCTTGCTCCTGCCCCACCGAACTCGTTTTTGCATACCTCGACACGGTTTTATCCCCCCTTGTTCAATTCCTTCCTACCTATGTTCGTGACACTTCTCACGCTCTTAAACTTTTCGATGATTTTAAGTTCCCTGGCCCCCATCACTTTATTTTCACCGTGGATGTCCAGTCCTTATATACTTCCATCCCCCTCAGGAAGGTCTCAAAACTCTACGCTTCTTTTTGGATTCCAGACCTAATCAGTTCCCCTCTACCACCACTCTGCTCCGTCTAGCGGAATTAGTCCTTACTTTTAATAATTTCTCCTTTGGCTCCTCCCACTTCCTCCAAACTAAAGGTGTAGCTATGGGCACCCGTATGGGTCCTAGCTATGCCTGCCTTTTTGTTGGCTTTGTGGAACAATCTATGTTCCGTGCCTATTCTGGTATCTGTCCCCCACTTTTCCTTTGCTACATCGACGACTGCATTGGCGCTGCTTCCTGCACGCATGCAGAGCTCGTTGACTTTATTAACTTTGCCTCCAACTTTCACCCTGCCCTCAAGTTTACCTGGTCCATTTCCGACACCTCCCTCCCCTTTCTAGATCTTTCTGTCTCTGTCTCTGGAGACAGCTTATCCACTGATGTCTACTATAAGCCTACTGACTCTCACAGCTATCTGGACTATTCCTCTTCTCACCCTGTCTCTTGCAAAAACGCCATCCCCTTCTTGCAATTCCTCCGTCTACGCCGTATCTGCTCTCAGGATGAGGCTTTTCATTCTAGGACGAGGGAGATGTCTTCCTTTTTTAAAGAAAGGGGCTTCCCTTCCTCCACTATCAACTCTGCTCTTAAACGCATCTCCCCCATTTCACATACATCTGCTCTCATTCCATCCTCCCGCCACCCCACTAGGAATAGGGTTCCCCTGGTCCTCACCTACCACCCCACTAGCCTCCGGGTCCAACATATTATTCTCCGTAACTTCTGCCACCTCCAACGGGATCCCACCACTAAGCACATCTTTCCCTCCCCCCCTCCCTGCATTCTGCAGGGATCGCTCCCTATGCAACTCCCTTGTCCATTCGTCCCCCCCATCCCTCCCCACTGATCTCCTTCCTGGCACTTATCCGTGTAAGCGGAACAAGTGCTACACATGCCCTTACACTTCCTCCCTTACCACCATTCAGGGCCCCAAACAGTCCTTCCAGGTGAGGCAACACTTCACCTGTGAGTCAGCTGGGGTGATATACTGCATCCGGTGCTCCCGATGTGGCCTTTTATATATTGGCGAGACCCGACGCAGACTGGGAGACCGCTTTGCTGAACATCTACGCTCTGTCCGCCAGAGAAAGCAGGATCTCCCAGTGGCCACACATTTTAATTCCACATCCCATTCCCATTCTGACATGTCTATCCACGGCCTCCTCTACTGTAAAGATGAAGCCACACTCAGGTTGGAGGAACAACACCTTACATTCCGTCTGGGTAGCCTCCAACCCGATGGCATGAACATCGACTTCTCTAACTTCCGCTAATGCCCCACCTCCCCCGCGTACCCCATCTGTTACTTATTTTTATACACACATTCTTTCTCTCACTCTCCTTTTTCTCCCTCTGTCCCTCTGAATATACCTCTTGCCCATCCTCTGGGTCACCTCCCCCCGCGCCCCCCCGTCTTTCTCCCTGAGCCTCCTGTCCCACGATCCTCTCATATCCCTTTTGCCAATCACCTGTCCAGCTCTTGGCTCCATCCCTCCCTCTCCTGTCTTCTCCTATCATTTTGGATCTCCCCCTCCCCCTCCAACTTTCAAATCCCTTACTAGCTCTTCCTTCAGTTAGTCCTGACGAAGGGTCTCGGCCTGAAACGTCGACTGCACCTCTTCCTACAGATGCTGCCTGGCCTGCTGCGTTCACCAGCAACTTTGATGTGTGTTGCTTGAATTTCCAGCATCTGCAGAATTCCTGTTGTTTCAGTATGTTGGGTCCAGGTTAGGTCCTCAGAGATATTGACACGCAGGAACTTGAAATTGCTCACTCTCTCTCCACTTCTGATTTCAGCATGAGGATTGGTTAACTTTTCTGAAGTCCACAATCAGCTCTTTGGCCTTACTGATGTTGAGTGCAAAGTTGTTGCTGTGGCACTGCTCAACTCGCTGGTTAATCTCACTCCTGTAGGCCCTCTTGTCATCATCTCAAATTCTGCCAACCTTAGTCGTATCGTCAGCAAATTTATAGATGGCATTTGAGCTGTGCCTGGCCACAGAGTCATGGGCGTAGAGAGAGCAGAGCAGTGGGCTAACCACACATTCTTGATTGTTCAGCGAGGTGGAGATGTTTTTAATGTTTTATTTTATTATACTGACATGCAGCATGAATAGGCCATTCTGGCCCTTTGAGCTATGCCGCCCAGCAATCTCCCAGTTTAACGCTAGCCTAATCATGGGACAGTTTACAATGACCAGTTAACCTACTAACTTGTATGTCCTTGGACTGTAGGAGGAAACTGAGGCACCCGGAGGAAACCCACACAGTCACAGGGACAGCGTACAAACTCCTTACTGGCAGCAGTGGGAATTGAACCCGTGTTGCCTGTACTGTAAAGCATTGTGCTAACCACTACACTACCATGCCACCACAATCCGCACAGATTGTAATCTTCCAGTTAGGAAGTCAAGGATCCACTTGTAGAGAGAGGCACAGAGGCCCAGGTTCTGTAGCTTTTCGATCAGAATTGCAGGAATGATGGTGTTAAATTCTGAGCGATAGTCAATAAACTGTATCCTGGCATGGGTATTAGTATTGTCCAAGTGATCCAAAGCCACTATTTTAAAAATCCCAGCTATTTTCTCATTTGGTTTTTGTTATTTAAGAGTTGTCCCAAATAAGCAGTTGCCCGATTAACCAAAGGCCCAATGCATTGCCTGGCATTGATCAGATCATAACTGAAGAATAGAGTAACCATATTGTAACAATACTTATTGAGAAAGTAAGGAGGCATGGGATCCAAGGGGACATTGCTTTGTGGATCCAGAACTGGCTTGCCCATAGAAGGCAAAGAGTGGTTGTAGACGGGTCATATTCTGCATGGAGGCCAGTGACCAGTGGTGTGCCTCAGGGATCTGTTCTGGGACCCCTACTCTTCATGATTTTTATGCATGACCTGGTTGAGGAAGTGGAGGGATGGATTAGTAAGTTTGTTGATGACACAAAGGTTGGAGGTATTGTGGATAGTGTGGAAGGCTGTCAGAGATTACAGCGGGACATTGATAGGATGTAAAACTGGGCTGAGAAGTGGCAGATGGAGTTCAACCCAGATAAGTGTGAAGTGGTTCTTTTTGGTGGGTCAAATATGATGGCAGAATATAGTATTAATGGTAAGACTCTTGGCAGTGTGGAGGATCAGAGGGATCTTGGGGTCCAAGTCCATAGGACACTCAAAGCAGCTGTGCAGGTTGACTGTGTTTAAGAAGGCGTACGGTGTATTGGCCTTCATCAATCGTGGAATTGAATTTAGGAGCCAAGAGGTAATGTTGCAGCTATATAGGACCCTGGTCAGACCCCACTTGGAGTACTGTGCTCAGTTCCGGTCACCTCACTACAGGAAGGATGTGGAAACCATAGAAAGGATGCAGAGGAGATTTACAAGGGTGTTGCCTGGATTGGGGAGCATGCCTTATGAAAACAGGTTGAGTGAACTCGGCCTTTTCTCCTTGGAGTGACAGAGGATGAAAGGTGATCTGATAGAGGTGTATAAGATGATGAGAGGCATTGATCATGTGGATAGTCAGAGGCTTTTTCCCAGGGCTGAAATGGCTGCCACAAGAGGGCACAGGTTTAAGGCGCTTGGGAGTAGGTACAGAAGAGATATCAGGGGTAAGTTTTTTACTCAGAGAGTGGTGAGTGCGTGGAATGGGCTGCCGGCAATGATGATGGAGGTGGATACGATCGGGTCTTTTAAAAGACTTTTGGATAGGTACATGGAGCTTAGAAAAACAGAGGGCTATGGGTAACCCTAGTAATTTCTAAGGTAGGGACATGTTCGGCACATTTTTGTTGTAGGTGTAGGTTTTCTATGTTTCTGTGTTTCTAATACTCTCCGCTGCACACTTATAGAAGTTTATAAAAGGTTTAGATGTCAAGTCGAATCTTCACAAACTTCTAGGAAAGTAAAGGTGCTGCTGTGTTTTCTTCGTAATGGTATTTACATACTGGACCCAAGACAGGTCCTCTGAAATGATAACACTGAGGAATTTAAAGCCGCTGACCCTCTCCACCGCTATTCCACTGATGATGATCAGCTGATGGACCTCTGGTTTCCCCTTCCTATCGTAAGTAATCAGCTCCTTGGTCTTGTTGATATTGGGTAAGAGTTTTTATTATGGTGTTACATAAACAGCAACAATGAATATCAATCGAGACAGGGTATATAAAAACAACCAAACATTTATTAAACACAGATAAACAATAAGGAAAAAAATAAACGAAAACTTTAACCGGAAGTTAACAGATAAGCAGCCGTCCACCAACTCGTCACTCGGCTCTGGTTCTTAAAGCGTTAAATGCGAAGACAGTTCTTAAAGCAATACAGTCAGATACAGTTCTTAAAGCGATACTTCGAAAGTCCAACAGATTTACACGTTCAATTGGGAGCGACTTCTCTGAAGAAGGATTTCTTCACAGACGCAACTTTCCTGCTGGTTCTGTCCACAGGATTCATGATGCTGAAAATAAACAGTTTAAATCAACTGACCTTAAATTCCTTTAGAGAGAGAGCACACCTTTGCATGAACTCCTTGCTCTTTTTGGCAAGAGTTATCCACAATGCAAATCATACTCCTCCAACGAAGACTCAATAAGGTCGATCCTTTATTAAACTGCCAAACGATGCCGACTCCTCTCGATCCTTTGATCCTGCACTTCGATAAATTCTTCACTCTCCCTTCTACTGTTGAAATTGGGTAAATCAACACATCTAGCAAAAATTTCCAGTCCAATAATATAGTATCTTGCAACAGAACGCAACACTCCGTTTTAAAAATGAAACTGCGTCACAAAAACAAACACGCAACAGAAACGGAGATACAGCACGTTCTACCTGGAAATCTACAAACTAAAAACCAACTGCGTCACCTGGGTTGACCCTTATATACTCATGGTGCACGTCATCATGTGACCTCACATCGGCGGGAAAATTACATCAGGTGACCTCCAAAAGACCATTACATCATTCTCACAAAACAATCAGATCTCCTTGAGCATGTAACAATGGCACCATTCAGCCAATTTTTCAATCTCCCTTCTATATACTGATTCATATCCACCTTTGATTCAGCCCACAACAGTGGTGTCACGGTGAACTTGGAGCTGTGCTTGGCCATGCAGTCACAAGTGTAAAGCGAATAGAGCGGGGGGCAAGCACATAACCTCTTGATGCACTTGTGTCGATGAAGATTATGGAGGAGATGTTGTTGTCAATCCGAACTGAATGGGATCTGCAAGTGAGGAAATTGAGGATCAAATTGCACAAGGTGGTTTTGAGGCCAAGGTCCTGGAGCTTATTGATTAGTTTTAAGGTGATGATAGCATTGAATGATGAAATGTAATCAATAAAGAGCATCTTGAATAACTAATGGCTCAGTTAACGGGAATCTATTGTACAGGACATTGATCAAATCATAACTGAAGTACAGTGTAACAATATTAATCTTCTTACCTCAGAGATGGTTTACTAGGCTTGCACCAGGAACAGATAGGTTGTCCTAGGAGCAATTATTGGACAGTCTGAGCTTGTTGTTGGTGCTTTGCAGACCAAGAGGGAACTTGACTGAAGTATATAAAATCCTAAGGCTTCTGAGCAAGGTAAGTGTGAATGAGAATGTTTGCAATTGTGTGAGAATCTAGTATGAGGAGTCATTGATTAAAATAACTTTTCCTCAAGGTAATAAGAGCAGAATCTTCACAAATTGTCAAGGCAGGGCTAGACAGTCTGGTGAGGAGCAAGAAGAGAGAAATTACTAAGGGTGGATCCTCGACTTCCTAACTGGAAGACCACAATCTGTGTGGATTGGTGATAACATATCCTTCTCGCTGACGATCAACACTGGTGCACCTCAGGGGTGTGTGCTTAGCCCACTGCTCTACTATCTATATACACATGACTTGTGGCTAGGCACAGATCAAATACCATCTATAAATTTGCTGACAATACAACCATTGTTGGTAGAATCTCAGGTAGTGACAAGAGAGTGTACAGGAGTGAGATATGCCAACTAGTGGAGTGGTGCCACAGCAACAACCTGGCACTCAACATCAGTAAGACGGAAGAGCTTATTGTGGACTTCAGGAAGGGTAAGATGAAGGAACACATACTGATCCTCATGGAGGGATCAAAAGTGGAGAGAGTGAGCAGTTTCAAGTTCCTGGGTGTCAAGATCTCTGAGGTTCTAACCTGGTCCCAACATATCGATGTAGTTATAAAGAAGGCAAGACAGCAGCTATACTTTACTAGGAGTTTGAACAGATTTGGCATGTCAACAAATACACTCAAGAAGGCTATAGAAAACCACTTCTGTAGAAAACTTTACCAAGAACAATCATGGTTATGGAAAGACCATGATTGCCCATGTCATATGACTCGACACATAACGAACAAATGAACATGTTATTGGAAACAACAGGAATTCTGCAGATGCTGGAAATTATCGGAGTGGGTTTGTTTCCCATGTCCCACTGTCCCAGTCTGACAACTATATTTTGGGATAGGGTATCTCAATTTGTTGTACTGGCAGTGTCTTTGGTCAGGGACGCCAAAGTACTGAACCCCAGGTAAAGAGTGTTGTATCCCACTACACTCTTTGCTTCTTCACAGAGGTGTTCAAGGTGGAAATCCTTGAATCAGAATCAGATTAATTATCACTGTCATATGTCGTGAAATGTTGTTGTTTTTTGGCTACAGTACAATGTGTAAAAATTACTATAACATACAATAAGAATATATTTATTTATTTATTTATTTATTTATACACAC
This sequence comes from Mobula birostris, assembly GCF_030028105.1. NCBI lineage: Eukaryota > Metazoa > Chordata > Chondrichthyes > Myliobatiformes > Myliobatidae > Mobula > Mobula birostris. The sequence continues at coordinate 65,219,751 of NC_092387.1, forward strand.
AAAAAATAATGCAAAAAGAGAGCAAAATAATTAAGGATTTTCACCATCCAGGACTTGCCCCCTTCTCATTACCTCAGGTAGTGTTCATGGGTTCATTGTCCATTCAGAAATCTGATGGCAGAGGGGCAGAAGCTGTTCCTAAATCATTGAGTGTGTGTCTTCAGGCTCCTGTCTCTCCTGTCTGATGGTAGCAATGAGAAGAGGGCACGTCCTGGACGGTGAGAGTCTGTAATGATGGATGCCGCCTTCCCCAGGCGTTGTCCTGGAACGTGCTGATTCCGTAAATAAGAGTGGCAGGAGGTGGTAATGATCTGAAGTTTGCACGTGATCTGATGCGTTGAGTCTTATTAGCTTCCCAACCCCCTCGGGCCATTCTCTCCATCACCAGCACTGGGGCAGTTTCCCAGTAGCTTAGGGCAAACGTGGAGCAACACACAAAATGCTGGAGGAACTCAGCAGGTCAGGCAGCGTCTATAGAGGGGAATAAACAGTCAACGTTTCAGACCAAGGGCCTATCACCTGCCAGCTTATACTCATTGCCCTCCCCACACCTGCTTATTCTGGCTTCATTCCCCTGAGTAGGGTATTTCGTCACCCAAAGGGTGGTGAGAGTGTGGAATGAGCTGCCAACAGAAGTGGTGGAAATGGGTTCAATTGCAACACTTAAGTGAAATTTATATAGGTACCTGGTTGGGAGGGGTATGGACTTCTAATCGAACCTGCATCCACTGCTTCCACTGGCACCATGCGCCACACTCTCACCACCCACTGAGTGAAGTAGATACCCCTCAGGTTTCCTTTAAACATTTCACCTTTCACCCTTTGCCTATGACCTCTAGTTCTAGTGTCATCCAACTGCAGTGAAAAAGCCTGCTTGCATTTATCCTATCTGTCATCATTATCATCATCAGGTGCCGTGCCCAGTTTGAGCTTTGACTGCCATGGCCCACACACTCCTGTTTCAGGTCAAGTGGATCAATTCATTGGTATTCATTTCCAGTTCTCTGGCTGCTGTCTCCATCATCATTTGTCTTTGTCTTCCTCTTGCTGTCTTCCCTTCAATCTTTCCCATAATTACCGTGTATTCTAACTCCTCTTTCCTAATCACATGTCCAATGAAGTTATATTGCCTTTCCATGATCTCATACGTTATTTCTCTTTTTGTGCTTGCTCTGTTCATGACATCCTCATTAGATATTTTTTTTGTCTTTCGAATCTAGATCTAGTTTTCTGTAATATTTCAAATAACTTATTGTATTTCACTTTATCAAATGCTTTTGTGTAGTTGATAAAAACAAACAAATCTTTTTGCACTTGAATAGCTCGTTCTGATAATACCCTTAACATCAATATCATATTTCTTGTACCTTTGTCTTTCATAAAATTACATTGTTCTTTACCTATTTCAGCTTGTATCTTACTTTTAGCTCTTGTCGTCAAAATTCTTAGAAGTATCTAAGTATCCTATCTATACCCCTCATAATTTTGCATATCTCTATCAAATTCCCCCCCATTCTCCTATACCTATTCAAAATCCCTAATCTATTCAGTGAATTTTGTTCTTTCCACCTTCCCCAACTCTCTCTGTGATTTAAATGTAACTTGCTTTCCTACAGATACATTACTGATAAAATACTAATTCTGTTTCTCTTTCCATAGGTGCTGCTTCATCTTTGTTATCCAGCATGTAATATTAATTATTAATAATAACTTATTTACGGAACACTTTTCATACAGGTGATGTAGTTCAGAGTGCTTTACAATGGGATAAAGAGCAAACATGAAAATAAAAGACTGAAGGATGTTAATTAAAAGCAAGGTTAAATAAATAGGTTGAAGCTGGTGTTCGAAAGTGTTAACTCAGTCTGAATCCCTTATAGTTTTAGGTATTGACTTCCACGGTTTAGGAGCATAGTTCAGAAAAGCTGACCTGCCCATTATCTTATGAGGGAGATTGTTTAAATTTAAGAGGACCTGAGAGCTCGAGCAGGATTATGAAATGAAAATGATTCTGCGATGTACTCTGGTCTCAGACCACAGGGAGCTTTAAGAACTGGTAAGAGAATTTTAAAATCAAATCTAAAAGATGCAGGGAGCCAAAACAGTGTTGTTTGTATGAAAGTGATGAAGGTCTTTTTATTAATGCAACACACACAAAATGCTGGTGGAGGCCAAGGGAGAAAGAAAGGGGAAGGGGAGTGCCAGAGGAAGATGGAGAGCAGGCAAGGAGTAATTGTGAGAGGGACAGAGAGAGAAAAGAGAGAGAGAGGAAATAAAGGAAAAAATAAAAAAGAACAAATAAACAAACAAACAAATAAATAAATAAATAAGGGATGGGGGTAATATTTAACTTTTTCCCTTTTTTCCCTCCCTCTCTTTTTTCTCTGTCTGTCCCTCTCGTAATTACTCCTTGCCTGCTCTCCATCCTCTGACGCTCCCCTCCCCCTTTCTTTCTCCCCAGGCCTCCCGTCCCATGATCCTCTCCCTTCTCCAGCCTTGTATCCCTTTTGCCAATCAACTTTCCAGCTCTTGGCTCCATCCCTCCCCCTCCTGTCTTCTCCTATCATTTCGGATCTCCCCTGCCCCCTCCCACTTTCAAATCTCTTACTATCTCTTCTTTCAGTTAGTCCTGACGAAGGGTCTCGGCCTGAAACGTCGACTGTACCTCTTCCTAGAGATGCTGCCTGGCCTGCTGCGTTCCACCAGCATTTTGTGTGTGTTGCTGAAATTTCCAGCATCTGCAGATTTCCTCATGTTTGCGAAGGTCTTTTTATTCTTTTCCCTCTCTGACCAGCAAGGAAAAGGAGGGAGAGTGGGTGGGAAACATGTGGAGAGTAAAATGGATTAACATAGAATGAGAAACATTTTGGGTTTAATAATCAGCACTGTTCAGTTGGTCAAATAGCCTGTTTCTGTTCACTCTATAATTAGTTGTAGAATGAACAAATTAGGAAATAAGACCATAAAATATAGGAGCAGATGTCAGCAAACTGTTTTAGTGCAGAATAGCTTTGATATCTCCATTTTATATCGCAGTTCTATAAAACTCCGGTTAGATCACACTAAGCAGTATTGTGTTCAGTTCTGGTCACCTTATTATAGGAAGGATGCAGGCCGCAGAGATTTACCATTGCCGCTTGGGTTAGAGAGCAAGTCTGATGAGGAAAGGTTGAGCAAGCTAGGGTTTATCTCTTTGGAGAAGAGGATTAGAGGTGACTTGATAGAGGTGTTGGTGCGTGGCCAAGTGGTTAAGGCATTTGTCTGGTGATTTGAAGGTCGTGAGTTCGAGCCTTGGCTGAGGCAGCGTGTTGTGTCCTTGAGCAAGGCACTTAACCACACATTGCTCTGTGATGACACTGGTGCCAAGCTGTCTGGGTCCTAATGCCCTTCCCTTGGACAACATCGGTGTCGTGGAGAGGGGAGACTTGCAGCATGGGCAACTGCTGGTCTTCCATACAACCTTGCCCAGGCCTGCACCCTGGAAACCTTCCAAGGCGCAAATCCATGGTCTCATGAGACTAATGGATGCCTGTAAGATAGAGGTGTACAAGATAAGAAGCATAGAGTGGACAGCCAGACTTTTCCCAGGGTGGAAATGGCTAATATGAGGTGACATAATTTCATGACGTGTGGAGGAAACTACGTGGGGGGTGGGTGGTAGTGGTCAGAGAAAGGTTATTTTGCACAGAGAGTGGAAGGTGCATGTAACGCACTGCCAGAGATGGTGGTAAAGATAAATACGTTAGGGATAATTAAGAGACTCTGTGGCACATGGAAAAACAAAAATGGGGCTATGTAGGAGGGGCAGGTTAGATTGATCTTAGAGTAGATTAAAGGGTTGGTGCAGCATTGTAGGCCAAAGTGTCTGTACTGTGCTCTCTTGTTCTATGTTCTTGTTCCATACATTTATCATGATTCAGTGAATGAAAAGTGGATTTACAGGTATCTTCCAGCTATTTCATCTACAGTGAAGCAGAACTGAAATGTGATCTCTCTTTCAGTGTTACAGGGCATTTGCCTTTGAAAGGAATAAAGGGTGGAAAGAGTTTGAAAAAGGATTCATTCCAAAAGTGTTACAGTAGTAGGTTAATTGGTCACATGGGTGTAATTGGGCAGCGTGGGTCGTTTGGGCTAGATGGCCCTGTTACCATAAAAAATGGCCTGATGTAACATTTTCAATAACAGCTTCAAGATTCAAGATTGTTCAATGTCATTTCCAGTACACAAGTGTGAAGGAGAACAAAATAATTCTTACTCCAGATCAGATGCAACACAAAAGAACACAATAAGACAAAATAATTGTTACTCCAGATTCGATGCAGCACAAAGAGAAACACAACAAGACAAAGAACACAATAATAAAAAAACACAATAAATATAAATACATAAAATAGCTGATATACATAGACTGATTGTAGTCCATAGAGTGATGCTAGGCACCGGAGTAGGACTGAGATGAGGAGGAATTTCTTTAGCCAGGGGATGGGAAATCTGTGGAATTCATTGCCACAGGTGGCTGTGGAGACTTATTGGGTGTATTTAAAGCAGGTTAATAGATTCTTGATTTGTAAGGGCATCAAAGGTTATGGGAGGAAGGCAGGAGAACAGGTTTGAGAAAGATAATAAATCTGATATGCTGGAATGGCAAAGCAGATTCAATAGGCTGAAAGCAAGATTTCTCAGTGACTATCCATTTTAATTCCAATTCTCATTCACATTCCAACATGTTGGTGTATGGCCTCCTCTACTGCCTCAATGAGGCCATTCTCTAGGTGGAGATTGGAGAGGGTCATGAGGAGGTTCACAAAAATGATTCCTCATATTCCCTCATATTCCATCTAGGTAGCTGCAACTGAACATTGATTTCTCCGACTTCTAGTAATTTTTCTTAATCCTCCTTCCCTCTTCTTCAATTCTCCATTCTGGCCTCCCTCTTACCTCTTTCTTCTCCTCTCCTACCTATCCTTCCTCCTTCCCTCTCTCCCATGGTCCACTCTCCTCTCCTGTCAGATTCCTTCTTCTCTAGCCCTTCACCCGTTCCATCTGTCACCCCCCGGCTTTTTACTTCATTCCCCTTTCCTCACCTGCCTGGCTTCACCCGTCACCTGCCTGGCTTCGCCCGTCACCTGCCTGGCTTCGCCCGTCACCTGCCTGGCTTTGCCCATCACCTGCCTGGCTTGGCCTATCACTCGCCTGGCTTTGCCTATCACTCGTCTGGCTTCGCCTATCACCCGCCTGGCTTCGCCTATCACCTGCCTGGCTTCGCCTATCACCTGCCTGGCTTCACCTAACACCTGCTTGGCTTCGCCTGTCACCTGCCTGGCTTCACCTATCACCTGCCTGGCTTCACCTATACCTGCCTGGCTTCACCTATCACCTGCCTGGCTTCACCTATCACCTCTTTGCTTGTACCTCTTCCCCTTCCCCACCTTCTTTTTCCAGCTTCTTCTCCTTTCCTTTCCTTTCCAGTCCTGATGAAGGGTCTAGGCCCATAGATGCTGCCTGTCCTGCTGAGTTCCTCCAGCATTTTGTGTGTGTTTCTCTGGATTTCCAGCACCTGCAGAATCTCTTATGTCTTTGAGTTGATGGATATTTGAGGGAGAATATGTTTTTAGAAAATAGGTAATTGGTGATTAACTTTATATTATTGGATTAAGAGTTTCTTCCTTCAGGCAGTTAATCTGATCAACAATTTTAGTTACCTTCCCACACCCTCCACTATCTATTACCTCAGTCACTGCACTGTAAACACTTTAAAACCACTTTTACTAATGCTGTTTACATTGCAAATACATACTGGTATTTATATATTTATGCACATTTTATTCCAGAATCAGGTTTATTATCACCAGCATGTGTCGTGAAATTTGTTCACGAATTTGATCCATATTTATATTTTAACTTCTGACTTTAGTTTTTTTTATATAATTCTTTATCCTTCACAATTGTTGAATATTATGGGTTTTTTTTGTAGTTGCATGTTGCACCAACACACCACAGCAAATGTTTGATATATGTATTTATTTATTTATTAAAATACAGCAGGGAGTAGGCCCTACCAGACCTTCGAGACACATTGCCCAGCAGTTTCTGCATTGATCCTGACCTAATCAAGTCAAGAGTATTGTCATTTAACTGTAGACATGTACATCGCAAAACAAGACTATGTTTCTCCAGAGCAGGGTGTAAAGCATAGTTGTACACATAACATGCAATAACTTAGGAAATAAGAATTAGATCTACAAATGAATTATGCATAGATAAACAAAACAAATACAGCAGGGTATTTAATCATTATTTAACGCCTTGGTAAAGATTTCAGTGCTTGGATCTTTGGGCTTTTGTTAGAGATAAGGTGTGTTTAGAAATGTGGGCCATCCAATCAGGAGAGAAGACTGGGGGGGGGGGGTTTGTGCCTGACACCGGTGGGAGTCTTTGTCTTTGTTCGGCGTGAGATAAAGAGAGAAGACGCTGGGCAGCACCAGTCGTAGGACATGATCCGGTGAGGACCTTGATTCAATGGAGGCAAAGTGCGGAATTTCACTGGGGGTCAGTGAAGATGGCCTTTGGAAAACTTGAGCTCCAACCTGCACATTTGACTGTTTCATTATAATAGAGCCTTTCTGTTTTCCTCTTTCTTTTCTCTACTAACTCTTTAGTTAAGTTAATATTCATGAATATGCTTCTTTTAATTGTATGCAGCGTGCAATCTGATATTTCCTGCGACGCGCTGTAACAGGGTGGCAAATCACACAGCACTCACGCAAACTGGTACGTGGGTGGGTGAAACATCCCAAACTCTGTATAGTGTGTATACCATAGATAAATGAGGCCGGAGAAAGGTGTGTGTCTTGGCACTGAGCTATACTTGTGCGTACTAGCTTACGCCATAGCCTACACAAGTGGGCTACGACGTTGTGAGCATTTATACTTGTGCGTTGGCGTGTCTGCGTCGCTCTGCAATTCACTGCCAAAACGCTAGTTGGTGGTGGGGTTTCTATGCCACTGTGTTGAGTTTCTTCGTGTTGAAACTCAACACGAAGAAACTCAAACTTCAAACAATGGTGACTGAAATTGAAGGAGGGTGAATTTTCTGTGCTTGTCCGGCCACTGAGAGACATGGACGAGGAAATGCATTTCAAATATTTTCCGATGTCAGCCGGTGGACTTGACGATTTGGTTCATTGTCTCCAACTGTTTATTTCGCATCAGTGTATGCACAGTATACTCAGAGACTGGCAATCACCATTCAAGTTTTAGCTTCAGGTGGAAGTCAACAGGCTGTAGCAGCTAGCTACAAACTGGCGTCAAGCACAGGGTCCTCCATAATTTCGGAGGTCTGTAAAGCTTTATGGAAAGCATTGCAGCCAGAGTTCCTTCCCTGCCCTTCAGTTGCCCATGGCAAGCTATTGCAGCGTAGGAGGAAATGCGATGCTACCAAGCGGACCAATCACAGTTGTTGCGGTCTGCGACACCACGATGCGCAGTTACATTTTGGGAGAGGTGTGCGTCAGGCTACGGCATAGGGTATGGCGTAGGGTATGTGGCTACGCCGTACCTATGGCGTCGATTTGATGCACAAGTATAAATTGGCCTTTAGGAGACTGCTAGCAAGAGCTAACGAGCTATTTCCTGAGATGCCTGAGAAGAAAGGGGCTTTCAATTATATCACCATTGGACAATTTACAATGACCAATTAGCCTCCCAACCAATATACCTTTGTTCTGTGGGAGAAAACCGAAGCACCCAGAGGAAACCCACACGGTCATGGGAAAAACGCACAAATTCCTTACGGAAAGCAGTGGGAATTCAACATAAGTCTGTATATATGTAAATGTATTTGGCAAATAAAGTGGATCCCTGACTGTTGATATTGTGACACATAATGAAAAGGCTTGTTTTCATGTCACCTAGTCAGGTCATTCCACACAAAAGTACATCGAGGTAGTTCAAAAAGAAATCAATAACAGAATATTTAGGATATTGTTACAGAAGAGGTGCAGGTAGACAAGAAAGGTGCAAAGTCCATGGCAAGGCGCCTTCGGCAGGTCAATTCCACTGCCTCTTTGGTCAAGAAAGCACAGCAACATCTCCACTTCCTGAGCAGACTGATTCAGGTGAGGCTCCGGTGCCCCCCAGTTCTAACCGATTTTCACGGGAGCACTTTCGAGAGTGTCCTGACCACCTGCACCAGCGTCTGTTATGGGAACTGCAAGGCATCTGACCACAGGCCCTACAGAGAATCATCAGAGTCTGTTTTCCACCTATCAGAGATATTTATCATGAGCACCACATACGCAGGGCACTTAGCATTGTCAGTGATCCCTCCTGTCCGTACAGCGATCTCTCTGACCCCCCTACCATCAGGCAGGAGGGATCATACCATTAGGACAAGGTTTGTAAGAGTGGGAAGCGGCTCCTTCCCCCAGGCCATATGACTACCGAACTTCCTGCCACCACCCAGGTCTCATTGCACATCGAGCACTATACTGTTTAGTTTTTACCTTGTGTCATAAATGCACCTTATTATTTGTTAATTTACTTGTGGTAATATTACTTTATGTGTTATGTGCGTGAGTTATATGCATTGTGTTGTGCCCCTTGGTGTAATCTTCTGGGTCTGATCTTCTTGGATCAGACCCAGAAGACCCAAACCAATTAAGTGTCCAGGAGATATGGTAATAGGTGTACAAACACAACAAAGTAACTTAAGCCTAATTTATTATCATAAAACAGAAAGCACAAATAAATTACACTAACCACTACATAGTAAGTTACAAAGATTTCCACAAAGAGTTCAGGGTTCGTGATAATTAGTCTCCACGTAATTGTTGCTGTCGTCGGGGGACTTGATTGTTGCTGCTGTCAGGGGAACTCAGAAGCCTGATTCATGAAACCACCCTGGGTCAGTCCTAGGAACCGACGATTATTATTCCTCGGTATTTCTGAGGTGAAGTACCAAGAACTGAGCGCGATGTGTAAATAGGGGTTCAATCCACAAGTATTGAGAGACACACAGAGGCAGATAAACTCTTTGGTCTTTTGCTGTCACGCCACTAGTGCTTGAGGCCAAAAAGAATTCAGCTGCTACTAGCAAACATTTAACAAATCTGCAGTGTTTAGCTTGTACCAACACCTCATATGCTGTGAGCTCACAAAGGGTTAAAGTGTCACTTGGCATTGTTCTGACTTTCATCGAATAGTTTTACAAAATTTTATACACCACAACATGTTTGGTCTGGAGGAGTGTTGTTAAATTGGGCAGGATGTGTGTACACTTTGAATGACAAACAGAGCTTCAACTTAAACTTGAATAGGATTGCTCTTTTTGCTTTTAAAGATAAAAGTAATGTTTTCTCAGATTGGGCTCTCCATCTGTTGTATAACAATGGATAGTCAAAATAAATGTAAATTCCATGTAAATTTATTATCAAAATACATATACTGTATGTCACCATATACAATTCTGAGGTTGCATATGAGGGAACACATACCAATCCTCATAGAGGGATCAGAAGTGGAGAGAGTGAGCAGTTTCAAGTTCCTGGGTGTCAAGATCTCTGAGGACCTAACCTGGTCCCAATATATCAATACAATTATAAAGAAGGCAAGACAGCGACTATACTTCATTAGGAGTTTGAAGAGATTTTGGTATGTCAACAGAAACTTCTATAGATGTACTGTGGAGAGCATTCTGACAGGCTGCATCACTGTCTGGTATTGGGGGGGGGGGGGGGCGCTACTGCACAGGACCGAAAAAAGCTGCAGAGGGTTGTAAATTTGGCTCCATCTTGGGTACTAGCCTACTAAGTCCACAGGTCACCTTCAAAGAGCAGTGTCTCAGAAAGACAGCGTCCATTATTAAGGACCTCCAGCACCCAGGACATGCCCTTTTCTCACTGTTACCATCAGGCAGGAGATACAGAAGCCTGAAGGCACACACTCAACGATTCAGGAACAGCTTCTTCCCCTCTGCCATCCGATTCCTAAATGGACATTGAATCTTTGGACACTACCTCACTTTTTTAATATAATTTCTGTTTTTGCATGATTTTTAATCTATTCAATATACATATATTGTAATTGATTTACTGATTTATTTGTTTATTTATTTTTCTCTCTGCTAGATTATGTATTGCACTGAACTGCTGCTGCTAAGTTAACAAAGTTCATGACACATGCTGGTGATAATAAACCTGATTCTGATTCTGAGATTCACTTTCTTGCAGGCTTTCACAGTAGAAAAGAAATACAATCCAAAATCAAATCAATCAGATCAAGTTGAATGATTGTTTTGACTATAGATGGATATAGTCGAATGAGATAGAGTTCCTCTGGTGCCAAAGTGCATAACATGCATTCAAAATGGTGAGAGAGAAAAAACAACACACGCATATTGTTATGCAAGACAATACATGTATAGTCCAAATCTGTAAGTAACATACAGATTGATGGTACAGCTCCCGGTAATCCAGCCTGCCATTCCACCAGTCGAACAATGGAGGGCAGTACTTATGGGAGAGACCAGCACCCAACCGAACACAATGCCATGCGACACCACCTTCAGCATCTCCTTACCTGAGCTGCAGTAGCAGGCAAGCCCATGGCTTGAGGCCTAGTCCTAGCTACAACCAAGGCCACACTGCTGCCTCATCGCCTGTTTCACCACCAAACAAGGGAAACAGGCCTGCAGCATCTTACGTTATCAATGTCCAACATGGTCTTGTAATCACAAGAGAAACGTCCAAGACAGTCACTCACAGTTACTCTCACGCTACTTTCGCGCACCAGATCAGCTGCCTTCATGTAGCCGGCAGCAGCATGGTCTGCATTCAGCTAAGCTCCTCCGAACACTCTCCGATCCAACTGCTGGCTTCTTCTTCTCCCAGCTGCCCACCGGGTTCTCCTTCTCCAACCTGATCACCAGCTTCTCCTTCTCCACCCCAACAACGAGCTTCTTCTTCTCTGACCTGACCACTGGCTTTTCCTTCTCTGTCTTCAACACCTGGGCCAGCAGCTCTGAACAGCAAGCAGATCACTGATGTGGTAGACCTGCTGTACCCATAGTTCTTGGAGTCCAGTATAGTCATACGATCATTAAAAAAAACATTTTAAAAAGAAAAATGCCCAAGAAAAAATACTCACAAACAAAAAATAGCAAACAACCAACGTGCAAAAGAAGACAAAACGTGTAAATACAAAAAAACAAATAATACTAATACATACATACATACATACATACATACATAAATAAATAAATAAATGATGCTGATAAAATAGGAGGGTGCATGATGGGCTCACACTTGATGTCAACCTGTCAATCTTCAGGCCACTCCATTCAGGGACTTGTGGGGATATCATTTTATGACTGTGCTGGATTGTAATTGTATGTGCAATGTGTGACTGTATGTAAGGTGTTTTTTGCACATTGGCCCCAGAGGCACATTGTTTTGTTTAGCTGTATCCATGTGTATGGTTGAATGACAATAAATTTGAACTTAAAGTAATCTCTTCCTATGTCAGAAATATGAGAAAAGTGAAGTCTATGGGAGATTAGCTTTGCTTTTGTTGAGCTTTTATGTGAAGGGAGTTTTGCTTACTTTTCAGTTGAGGGTAATTGCACATTGGAAGCTGACAGTGAATTGATATTTAACGTATGACGTATCCACTTGCTCCAAATTACAGTGCAGACTGTGGGGGTAGGGTGACCTGCCTATGTACAGTTTTTTTTGCAGCGGCTCATTAATCATTCCAGTGCCTGCATGTACTTGCCCACTTACTTTCCAAATTGTTCCAATCAACTTTCTGCATTCATTCTTCCCTTCAGCTTTACGTTATTTCCCGCCACTGTGGTTGCCATTAAGGGCATGCGAATTTTTAACAACTTTTGTTCAAGGGGATTTATTAACTGCCAAGTTGTCACATGTTCCAGACAGGCTATTGTACAGCACGCAAAGTTAGTTTGTAGAGAAAATGGAGTTCATACGGGCGCAGCTGTCAGATGCCTCTGCACTCTCTCTCTCTTTCTCTTGATGCTGACTCACTCGCGAGTCAGCGTAAGTTAAATAAGCGTCGCTGCAGATTGTAACGTTAAGGCAGCGAGCTGTTGGCCACCCCTCTCACTGATATACCGTATCTCTCCTTTGCTAGTGAGAGGGAGGGCCTGTTGAGAGGTCAAAGTGTTGGGATAGAAATATAGGAACATAGAAAATAGGTGCAGGAGTAGGCCATTCGGCCCTTCAAGCCTGCACCACCATTCAGTACGATCATGGCTGATCATCCAACTCAGAACCCTGTACCTGCCTTCTCTCCATACCCCCTGATCCCTTTAGCCACAAGGGCCATATCTAACTCCCTCTTAAATATAGCCAATGAACTGGCCTCAACTGTTTCCTGTGGCAGAGAATTCCACAGATTCACCACTCTCTGTGTGAAGTTTTTCCTCATCTCGGTCCTAAAAGGCTTCCTCTTTATCCTCAAACTGTGACCCCTCGTTCTGGACTTCCCCAACATCGGGAACAATCTTCCTGCATCTAGCCTGTCCAATCCCTTTAGAATTTTATACATTTCAATAAGATCCCCCCTCAATCTTCTAAATTCCAGCGAGTATAAGCCTAGCCGATCCAGTCTTTCATCATATGACAGTCCAGCCATCCCAGGAATCAATCTGGTGAAACTTCTTTGTACTCCCTCCATGGCAAGTATGTCTTTCCTCAGATTAGGGGACCAAAATCGCACACAATACTCTAGGTGTGGTCTCACCAAGGCCTTGTACAACTGCAGTAGTACCTCCCTGCTCCTGTACTCGAATCCTCTTGCTATGAATGCCAGCATACCATTCGCCTTTTTCACCGCCTGCTGTACCTGCATGCCCACTTTCAATGACTGGTGTATAATGACACCCAGGTCTCGCTGCGGTAGTTTTTGATGGACTCTAGATCACGGTCTCTGGGGGCTTTGCTATTACTTGCATGGTGGATGGTGAGGGCACTGATGTTTTTGCTGAACAAGTTAGGGGAAGGGTTGATGCTGGTGCAAGGGAGGGGAGAGGGGGCTTTGTGGTTCTAATGTTTTTCTGCCATTCATTCTTTGGGTTCTATTCTCTCTGTTTTGTGCATGGCTGCAAAGAGTAAAAATTTCAGGTTGCAAACTATATACATTTTCTAATATTAAATTGAACCATTGGACCATCCAAAGAGCTGAAGAAACCGAGACTACAGTAATATTTCCCAATGAAAGTGGAAAATTTCTCCAAAACAAAATGTACAGTAAAAAAAAATCAGTGTCTGTACTTTATAGCAGCGTTGTCCCCAAAGTTGGATTCACCCTTTCACCTCATATATATCACCAAATAATACCCTGAAATACATTTTGTTGCAGGCACTCACAGTAGAACAAAAGATAAAATAGAATCAGTTGAAAACTACACACACAGGTGATAACTTAATTCAATTTCACTCACCCCCATCACTGAACTCTTCCCACAATGTGGACTCACTTTCAAGGACTCTTCATCTCATGTTCTTGATACTTATTGCTTATTTACTTACCTACTTACTGCCCATTAACTGGCGTTTAAGGCAGCAATGAAGGTCCTCTGTCCCTGGCGGTGCTCAGGGCTTCCTTCGTCATGTCAGGAGCTTCCCCTCAGTTTTCACTACTGTCAGTCATGCACGTCCCAGGTGGAGACTCAGGACCACCATCACACTCAGAAGTAGAAGGATTCTTCATTGCTGTTTCTGTAGGGGCTTTGTTTTGTTAGCCCTGAGCTGAACCCCCAAATCTGGAGGACTAGTGGACCACTCTTAGACCTGCCTCTACCATTTGCCCTGTTTGGCATGGATGATTCTACCAAGACCCTGAATCCAGCCAACAGAGTTCTCTGGGACATTGAGGCATGCCGTCCTCCAAACCCTACAACAAGGTAGTGGTCCTCTTGGAGGTTATTTCTTTTTTTTTCATTTTGTACTTGCACAGTTTGTCTTTTGCACATTGGTTGTTTCTCCATCCTGTTGGGTGTGGTCTTTCATTGAATATATTGTGTTTCATGTGTCTACTGTGAATGCCCGCAAGAAAACAAATCTCAGGGATGTATATGGTAACATGTATGTACTTTGATAGTAACTTTACTTTGAACTTTAAACAACGACTGACAAATGAAAGACTTGTTTGGCTGTAGTCTTCTTAACCATGTACAGCCATTATCTCTTGTGTTATAGAGGGATATAGCAGAGAAATATTCCTTTTGACCCCCCCCCAACTATCAATCATCCATTGACACTAAACCTACATTCATCCCATTTTTAAATCTCCCTACATTCTCATTCACTACCCCCCAGATCCCACCACACATCCTCTACATGCAAAGGACAATTTACAGTCGGCCCACAAGCCACTTAGTCTTGAGATGAGGGTTCAAGGGAGGCTGACGAAAATGATTCCAGGATTGAAAGGCTTGTCATATGAGGAGTATTCGATGGCTCTGGGCCTGTACTCACTGGAATTCAGAAGAATGAGGGGTGACTTCATTGACACCTATCAAATGGTGAAAGGCCAGGGGATTGGGGCTGAGAGGGAAAATTGGATCAGCCATGATGAAATGGCAGAGTGGACTTGATGGGGCAAATGGCCTGATCCTGCTCCTATATCTTCTGGTCTTATGGAAAGGAGAGCTCCCAGGGGAAACACGCACATACAGCCACGGAGAGAATGTGCAAAGTCTACACAATCCTCCACATACCCAAGGACATGGTTGAACCTATGCCTCTGTCAACAGGACTGACAGAAGATGTAATGCCACACATACTGTATAGCACCTGAGGGCAGGACTGAACCTTAGTGTCTGTGAAGTCGCAACTCTACCAGCTTCACCATTGTTTCTCCGAATTACAGATTTCTAAAGAAAGATCTGACTTTACAAAATGCCTTTCTTGTTCTTTGAAAACCTCCTGGAGAAGTCCTTTGAAGTGTCACTACAAAAAAAATGTTTTAATGAGGGAATTAAGATTTTTGATATGTCGCTCCCTTGATTTGCCATTGCGTGCAGACAGCAATCATTAACCTTTTGTAAAAGAAGTATTTAGATATTTCTAATTTAATAAAAGACTGTTGGATACTGACCTACAGCCCTCAATTAGTTACGTAGTGTTACATGATCTACCAGTGCAAACACTGATATTCTCAGAATACTTTGCTTTTAATGTATTTTATCTGATGCTTTTAATTAATATTGCATAGTTTGATGGAAAGTACTGGAATATATCATTTGATGTGCAATGGTAGTAAAATTAAATCTTTGCTGGCAAGTCTGGAAATCGACAGAATGGACCCGTTGGGCCGAAAGTCCTGTGTCCATACTCTATGACTTCATGGCAGCAGCCTTCAGGAGAAGCTATACAGAGTGCTGAAATGGGAAGTTTCCAGCTGATGTATTTAAATTTTAGGCTTTTAAATGAGGGAGATGAATGGGTGTATCCTACTCTAAGACGCTGACACATTGGGACGCAACGGCCAGTCCAGGCCCGATCAAAGGTGCTTTTGCTTGTCTTCTACGTCTTTTGTATGATCCAAAGTCACCGCTGTATGCTCAGAACATCAAGTACTGAATCAGAATCAGGTTTGATATCACCAGCATGTTTCGTGAAATTTGTTGTCTTTGTGTAAGCAGTGCGATGTAATAACTAATAACTGAGAAAAACAGTGAATCACAGTAAGTACATATATATTAAATAGTTAAATTAAACAAATAGTGCAAAAATAGAAATAAAAAAGTAGTGAGGTAGTGTTCATGGTTTCAATGTCCATTCAGAAATCGGATGGCAGAGGGGAAGAAGCTGGTCCTGAATTGTTGTAAGTGTTCCGTCAGGTCCTTCTTGATGGTAGCAATGAGAACAAGGTGACCTGGGTGATGGGGGTCCTTAATGATGGATGCCGCCTTTTTGAGGCATCACTTCTTGAAGATATCCTGCAGACTACAGAGGCTAGTGCCCATGATGGTGCTGACTGAGTTTACAAGTCTCTGCAGCAGCCACCCCACACCAGACAGTGACGCAGCCAGATAGAATGCTCACCACCATACATCTGCAGAAACTTGCAATTGTTTTTTGCTGACATACCAAATTTTCTCAAACTCCGAATGAAGTACAGCAGCCGCCGTGCCTTTCTTGTAGCTGTGTCAATAGGTTGGGTCCAGGTTAGATTCTCAAAGATCTTGACACTCAGGAACTTGAACTTGCTCACTCTCCACCTCTGAGCCCTCTACAAGGACTGGTGTGCGTTCCTTCTTCTTACCCTTTTGAAAATCACAATCAGTTCTTTGGTCTTACTGACGTTGAGTGCAAGGTTGTTGCTTTGACATCACTCAACTAACTACATGTAGTATATCTCGCTCCTGTATGCCCTCTCATCACCATCTGAAATTCTGGCAATAACTGTTGTGTTGTCAGCAAACTTATAGAGGCATCTGAGCTGTCCCTGGCCACACAGTCATGAGGGTAGAGAGAGCAGAGCAGTGGACTAAGCACACAACCCTGAGGTGCACCAGTGTTGATTGTCAGCGAGGTGGAGATGTTATCACCAATCCACATAGATTGCGGTCTTGCAGTTAGGAAGTCGAGGGTCCAATTGCAGAGGGAGGTACAGAGGACCAGGTTCTGGAGCTTTTCAATCAGTGCTGTAGGAATGATGAAGTTAAACACTGAGATGTAGTCAATAAAGACATTCTGACATAGGTATTTGTATTGCCCAGGTGATCCAAGGCCACACGAAGAGCCAACGAGACTGTGTCCGCCTTAGCCCTATTGTGGCAACAGGCCAATTGCAGTAGGATTATCTCATCAGCGAGTTGCCTAAGAGCAATGGAGCTGGACTTAGTGCATACCGCTATTGTGTTGTCACTTGGATTTTTTGTGTACCATTCACCACCGAAAAAGAATGTGGCAGTGATTGTCTTGGAATCGCAAGACCCTGTTGGACGTCGGTAATGTAGAATAATGCAAGTCCAGTTCACCGGTTCATTGGTAGACCAATGGCAGGGGAGCTGTATTGCCTCAGTTGTGGCGTGAACTAGGCCGAGGCCATGGGATCACCTGTGGCGGTCACTCAGGAGAGGAGATGCTAAGGCGGTGCTGCTCTACGGTGTTCACTGGTGTTTGCAGAGTGGAAGGACGTGCTGGACCAAGGCAACTTACCATCAGTCTGGTCATACTGCACAGGGACTTTGGTTATATATATTTTTAATCTTTGTGACTATATGTTTTTTTCTGAAATTGCAACTATACGTGCTATTTGTGTTACATGTGTGTGCTGTGTGCTGTTGGTAATGTGTTTTGCACTTTGGGCCCAGAGAAACACTGTTTTGTTTGGCTATATTCAGCTTGAACCTGAACTTGAAATTCTTGTTCATAAATATATACTCAACGGCCACTTTATTAGGTACCTCCTGTATGTTTGTGGTCTTCTTCTGCTGTGGCTTATTTGACAACTGAGGCAAACCACTGCTGTAGCGCGTGGTTATTTGAGCCACTGTCGCCTTCCTTTCGGCTTCAGGTCATTCTCCTCTGACCTCACTCATTAACAAGGTGTTTCCTCCCAATGAACTGCCACCCACTGGATGTTTTTATTTTCTTTTTCTCACCATTCTCTGCAAACTCTGGAGGCAGTTGTGTGTAAAAATCCCAGGACGTCAGTAGTTTCTGAGATACTCAAACCATGCCATCCAGCCCAACAAGCCCAAGTGACCAATTATCCTACTAACCTATACATCATTGGATTGTGGGAGAAAACCAGAGCACCCGTGCGTTCTCAGGGACAATGCACGAATTCCATACATGCAGTGACAGGAATTGAACTCCAATCACTGGCACTCTGCTACTGCACCACCCCTGATGATGTAGAGAACTAATTTTAGTTAAGTTTATATCCCATTCACATATTGAACCAATTACTAGACAGTGATTTGCCAGCAGGCCTTTTCATCACTGAACAAGCATGATCGTGTTATAAAAGCCGAAATTCTAGATGTATTCACCAAGGCAGAGATATGCGTGACTCATGAAATTCAGCCCTAACTCTGTAAGAGATGCTCCCTTTGTTTTATCTGTCCCTCCCCATCCTCTCTGTAATTTAAAACCAGCTTGTTTTCTCTCTTTCACAGTTCTGACAAAGAGCCTTTGACAGTAAACTCCTTAACTCTGTTTCTCGTTGTCTGATCTGTTAGGCTTCTTCCTGCATTTTCTCTTTTTGCTTCAGACTTCCAGTCACGGCAGTTTTTTTGACTTTGAAGTACGGTCCTGTCCCTGCCCACATTGTGCGGCCAAGACCACCCAAATGCAAGTACTTTGTGTAGAACATAGAACGTTACAGCACAGCACAGGCCCTTCAGCCCATAATAATGTGCTGGCCTTTTAACTTACACTAAGATTGATCTAACCCCTCCCTCCCACATAGACATCCATGTGCTTATCTACGAGTCTCTTTATGAATATTGTGTGCTTGCTTTTATTGTTTTCTCTCTCTGCACACTGGGTATTTGGAAGTTCCTTTTTTAAATGGGCTCTACTAGGATTCTTTGTTTCGTGGCTGCCTGCGAGGAGATGAATCCAAGGTTGAATAAAGAACACATACTTTGATAATATAATGTACTTTGAACTTTGAACTTAAATGTCCTCTGCCGGAACCCCTGGCAGCACATTCCATGCACCCACCTCTCTCTGTGTGAAAAAACCTACCTCTGACATTCCCCCATATTTTCTTCCAACCATGTTAAAATTAACTCCCCTTGCATTAGCCATTTCTATCCTGGGGGAGGGGGGACATCTCTGGCTGACATTAATCTTTAAAAATTGAGCAACACACACAGAGGAGCAGGAAAACTCAGCAGATCAGGCAAGTTGTTTCAGGTCAAAAACCTCTCCGTGATAGAGGAGCCTGTGCAGAAGATGAGGCTGAGGCATTTGCAATAATCTTCAGTCACAAGTGCCGAGCAGATGATCCAGCTTGGCCTCCTCCAGAAGTCCCCAGCATCCCAGATGTCAGTGTGCAGCCAATCCCATTCACTCCATGGGATATCATCAAAGAGCTGAAAGCACTGGATACTGCGAAGGCTATGGGCCCAGACAAAATCCTGGCCATGGTCTTGAAGACTTTGCTCCAGAACTTGCCTCGCCTCTAGCCAAACTGTTCCAGCACAGCTGCAATACCGGCATCTACCTGGCAATGTGGAAAATTGCCCAGGTATGTCCTATTCACAAGAAACAGGACAAGTCCAACCTAGCCAATTACCGCCTTATCAGCCTACTCTCAAGCATCAGCAAAGTAATGGAAGGGGTCATCAACAGTGCTATCGTGCAGCACCTACTCATAGTCATAGTCATAGCCATACTTTATTGATCCCAGAGGAAATTGGTTTCTGGAGTAACCTGCTTACGGTTACCCATTTTGGGTTCCATCAAGGTCACTCAGCTCCTGACCTCATTACCTCCTTAGTCAAAACATGGATCAAAGAGCTAAATACTAGAGGTGAAGTAGAGTGACAGCCCTTGACACCAAGGCAGCATTTGGCCTAGTATGGCATTAAGGTGTCTTGGCTAAAATGGAGTCAATGGGAATTAGGGGGAAACCCTCAGCTGGTTGGAATCATACCTGACACAAACGAGGATGATTGTGGTGGTCGGAGGTCAATCATCTCATCCTCAGGACATCACTTCAGGAGTTCCTCAGGGAAGTGTCCTAGGACCAACCATCTTCAGCTGCTGCATCAATGACCTGTCCACCATCTACAAGGCTCAGGTCAGGAGTGTAGTGGAATACTCACTACTCACCTGGATGAGTACCGCTCCATCAACACTCAAGAAGCTTGACACCATCCAGTACAAGGCAGCCCACTTGATTGATAACCCTTCCACAAGCATCCGATCCCTCCACCATCAATGAACAGTTGCAGCAGTGTGTACTATCTACAAGATACACTGCAACAACACACCAAAGTTCCTAAGGCAGCACCTCCCAGATCCACGACCACTACCATCTAGAAGGACAAGAACAGCAGATACCTGAGGACACCACCACTTGGAAATCACTATCCACTCACTATCCTGACTTGGAAACATATCACCCTTCCTTCATTGTCGCTGGGTCAAAAATCATGGAGTTCCCTCCCTAAGAGTACTGTGGGCGTACCTATGCCTCAGGGACTGCAGTGGTTCAAGAAGGCAGCTCATCACCACCTCCTCAAGGGCAGTTAGGGATGGGCAATAAATGCCAGCTTAGCTGGCGTCGCCCGCGTCCCATAAATGAAAAAATAATTTTAAAAACCTGAAACATCGATGGAATTCTTCTGGCTTTTTGAGTGTTGCTCCAGATTTTTGTTGTCTGCAATCTCTCGTGTCTCATCTTAATCTTAATAAAAGTCAGTCTGCTCATTAGAGTTTCTGCTTAAAAGTTCAAAGTTCGAAGTAAATTTTATTATCAAAGTACATATATGTCACCATATACAACCCTGAGGATCATTTTCTTGTGGGCATACTCAACAAATCTATAGAATAGTAACTATGACAGAATCAATGAAAGACTGCCCAACTAGGGTGTTCAACCAGAGTGCAGAAGACAACAAACTGTGCAAGCACAAAAAGAAGAAACAATAATATAAATAAACAAACAATAAATATTGAGAACATGAGATGAAGAGTCCTTGAAAGTGAGTCCATTAGTTGTGGGAACATTTCAATGATGGGGCAAGTGGCTTGAGCGGAGTTATCCCCTTTTGTTCAAGGGTCTGATGGTTGAAGGGTAGTAACTGTCCCTGAACTTGGTAATGTGAGTCCTGAGATTCTTGTGCCCTCTTCCTGTGGCTGCAGCGAGAAGGGAGCATATTGTGGGTGGTGGGGGCCCCTGACGATGGATGCTGCTTTTATGCAACAATGTTTCATGTAGATGTGCTCAATGTTTGGGAGGGCTTTATCCGAGATGGTCTGGGCCGTATCCGCTACTTTTTGTAGAACATTCTGTTCAAAGACCATGGTTTTTCCATACCAGGCCACGATGCAGCCAGTGAATATACTCTCCACTACCCATCTATAGAAGTTTGTCAGAGTTATTTATCTATTATTTTTATTCATTGATTGAGATACAGAGTGGAATAGGCCCTTCCATGCCACCCAGCAATTCCCAGATTTACTCCTAACTTAATCACGGGACAATTTACAATGACCAATTAACCTACCAACCAGTACATCTTTGGACTCTGGGAGGAAACCAGAGCACCCGGAGGAAACCCCACGCGGTCACGGGGAGAGCAGACAAACTCCTTGCAGGCAGCGGTGGGAATTGAACCCAGTCACCTGTACTGTAAAGCATTATGCTAACCATTACGCTACAGTGCCACTAATGGGCAGAGTTTAACAAGATAAAACAGAGGAAGACCAACCCAGAACAGCTCTGAGCGAAGATTGTAAACTTTAAATTAAAGTAGCCAACATAACACCATTGAGTAGTCCCCTACTATGATAAAATGGATTGATGGCCTCACAATCTACCTTGTTATGACCTTGCACTGATTGCCTGCCTACACTGCACTTTCTTCTTTATTCCATGTGATACTTTATTCTGCATTCTGTTATTGTTTTACCTTGTATTACAATTTTATAGAACTCTGGTTAGGCC
The DNA here is from genome assembly GCF_030028105.1 of Mobula birostris. Classification (NCBI taxonomy): domain Eukaryota; kingdom Metazoa; phylum Chordata; class Chondrichthyes; order Myliobatiformes; family Myliobatidae; genus Mobula; species Mobula birostris. The sequence continues at coordinate 65,241,411 of NC_092387.1, forward strand.
AAGGGAAGGATGTTGAGGCATTGGAGAGGGTGCAGAAGAGGTTTACCGAGATGCTGCCTGGTTTTCAGGTTTGTGCTATTTTGAAAGGGTGGACAAACTTGGGTTGATTTCTTTGGAATGCTGGAAACTGAGGGGAGAGCTGATAGAGGTTAACACGATTATAAGAGGCATAGATAGAGGAGACAGGGAGTATCTTTACCCCAGGGTAGAAATGTCTAACACCAGAGGGCATGCATTGAAAGTGAGAGAGGGTAGGTTCAAAGGGGATGTGAGGGGTAAGTTTTTTGCTTAGTGAGTGATGGATGCCTGGAATGCGCTGGCTGGGTTGGTGGTACAGGCAAATACATTAGAGGCTTTTAAAAGACATTTAGATAGGCACGTGGATGTGAGGAAGACAGGCAGATATGGAAATGATGTAGGTAGGAGGGATTCGTGTTTGGATTGTTTTGATTTACTTTTTAGCTGGTTCGGTACAACATTGTGGGCTGAAGGGCCTGTTTCTGTGCTGTACTGGTCTATGTTCTATGATCCTCAATGTACAGATGTAATGAATTGATCTGTATCGATAGTATGCAAGACAATTTTTTGACTGTACCTTGGTACATGTGACAATATAAACCAAATTACTAATTTACATCATATCACAAAAGACACTGAGTTCTTAAAGTTACACTGACATTATATATGTGACAAATGGCAAATGACAATACATTAAAAAAAAGAGAAAATGGCAGTGCTTGGATGACGAGGATCTTTGACGATGGATGGGGCCTTCTTGTGGCAGCACCTCTTGTACTGACAGTGGGGAGGTTTGTGACTGTGATGTATTAGGCAGAGTCCACAACTCTCTGTAGTTTCTTACATTCCTGTACATTTGAATTGTTGTACCTGACCATGTTTCAACCAGTCAGGATACTTCCAACAGTACATCTGTGGAAGCTTGTTAGAGTGCCATTTAAGACATGGTCATAGAAATGTTGCTCTGTTAACCAATACTTCAGATCTTCTTCTTCTTAAGTCCACCATCTCTACTGGGCCACAGGCCACTGACAGCAGCTTGCCAGAGTCCACAGTCCTGGGCCAAAGTTTGATTGGCCTTGTGGCTTCCACCTTCACCACACGATTTCAAACGAAGATCCTTCCTCTCGCAGGGATGAGGTCTTTGGAGCTTCTGCTGGCGTTTCTATAGCACTGGGTTTTTATGGCATGGGGTTGCTGGCCTCACAGCTATCCCTGCTCCTTTCGCAGCCAGGCTTGGGGCTGTCAACAGCAGAATTACTTGGGTATCAATCAATACTTCTGTGATTCAGTATTTGATGTTGTGTTAATCAATACTTGCGTTGTTGGTGAATCTAGAGAGCCAGGATAAAACAAAGTCTAATTTGGATGTCAGGAATCCCAACAGATGTGCTCGAAAATTCAGAGGTATCTTGTCTTTTGAGCTGTGCTCCAATTGCAATTATGTTGTTCTATGGAACCAAAGTTCAAGGTTCAAAGTACATTTTGTTATAAATTATACAACCTTGAGATTCGTCTGCTTACAGGCAGTCAACAAAACAAGAAACCTGAAAGGACCCAATTAATAAAAAGACCAACATCTCATGCGCAGAGAGAGAGAAAAAAACAAATCAAATCAAATCATGTGAACAGTAAAGCAAGCATCTACATTCAGAACAAAACTGAGTCCATAAACCAATGCCCAGAGTGGCCCGGACATGACACAGCCTCAGCCTCCACGCCAGAGAGAGGGGAGTAAAACATTGCTGAACAGATCTGTTTGACCCTTGGCTCCGGTCCTGACAATTTGACTTTTCAGTCCATCTGGCCTGGTGTTTAAACTGGCCAAGCACCATCTCATCCCCCAGATTTGGACCTGAGCCCAACCACAGCAATAGGCTCCAGGGCACTTCCGGCCATTCCTTGACCTTTCCATATTGGCGCGGCATTTAGATGGATCAAACCTTGCTCCTGGTGTAAGTGGATGAGTTCCAAAGCAGCTTTCCTCCACTCCACATGATCCAGCTTTGTCTCCGAAGTTCCAAATTCTCCTCTTCTCTCCAACACCTCCGGGAACATGCCTCAACCTCATTCCGACTCCGTCTCACAGCCGCACGCCCCGACCCTCAGATTAGCCTCGCCTTTACTCACTTCTTCATTGTTTGTGGTGATCACTTACCACAACTTCCCATATAAAAAGTGTTATTAATAGACTACATAGTCAAATTTCTTGCTCTGAGAACCACCAGCAAGCTGAAGCCCATGTTCAGTAATGCCATCTTAAACCAGAAATTGCTTGTACTCAAAATTAACAATGCAATTGTAACCATTGAAACTAATTGATCACTTCTGTTATGCTGGTGCTTTAATAGTGTAAAACTTTGACGTACTGTACATTGAGATTCTTCTGATGAATTTTCCCAGGGGATTCTTCCACTATATCTTCTCTCTAAAAGTCTTCATGTTCTGCTGAATGCATAGCTACAGTCTCCAGCTGGTGCATTTAAATCCCCACAGCTTGTTATAGAGAACATCTGAGGGTTCTGCATGAGAAACAGTTTGGATGCGTTTTACTTGTGGTCATAAGACCCTGTTGCACATTGGTAACATAAAATACTGCAAGTCCAGTTCATTGGTTCATGAACGTGACAGACAGTGGGGGGGGGAGCTGTCTGGCCTTGGGTTATTGCGTGGACCAGGCCCTCATTCTGCAGTGTTGCCTGTGACAGCCATCTGAAAGCACAAGAGAGGATGCAGGAGAGAACAGTGGCACACTTGGCACACTGGAATCATGTTGGATTCAGTGTTGACTCCTGCAGATCAACTTTCCCATTGGTGCTGCTCCCCAGTGTTTGCTCCTTAGAAGACCAGCTGGATTGGCTTTGCCTGTGGCTGACCCAAAGCGAGATCAGGAACTGCTATCTACTTGTTCTTGCAGAAACGTGGCTTCAGGAGATTGTCCCATGCACCATCGATCTTCATGCTACACAGGGACTTGGGCTATATTACTTTTTAGTGATTGTATGTGCTATCATAACTATATGTGTTGTGTGCTGGTTGCTTTTCAACTTAGACCCAAAGGAACAATGTTTTGTTTATCTGTATACATGTGTATGGTTGAACGACAATTAATTTTGAACTTGAACTGGACCTTGAACAGTGATTTTCCTGCCATCATGCGCTAGGTGAGGAGGAATAATATTCTGTGAATATTTCTGAATTCATCTGACAGAGATGACAATGCTCTGTCAATAGGTTAAATGGTCATTGTAAATTGTCTTGTGATTAGGCCAGGGTTAATTAGGTGGGTCGTTGGGCAGCATATCTCTGTCTTGTGCTATATCTCTAAATATATAAGTAAATGACATATTCAGCTTTAAATTGGACAAGATCATGGGTGTAATTTTGGAAAGCTCATCAATGGTACAAACTTGACTGTAAGAATCTCAAACTGAAGCCTATTAGACCCAGTGAATTGTATCTCAATCTGATTCTACTGCTGATTTGTAGGACGAGGATGGGAAAAGCAAAAATGTTCTCTTCAGCACCCTCCTGCCACCCAGCACACATGTACACTCTGTCTGAATGTCCTGCCACAACTCCCTGTCTCACAGACACACTCACGTCCGGCTCTACTTTTCATCTTGTATTGCTGTTGCTTCAGATATTGATACGACTGTGGATTTTATTATGATAGTGACAGTAACAAGGTCCTTGTGTTCGAATGATCTCCCTCTCCCTAGAAGCTTTGGGCAGACGGTGCCAGAGCAAGGTTTGATCGACATGGATTGTATATTTGGACTCTATTCCAGGTTTATGATGTGTTCTAGCTCTAGTCTGTTCATTCCTTTTGTTTCTACCTTTGGGCAATTTTTGAATCGGGGTGACCTACAGACAATGAACACTGTGCTGGACTGAAATACGCCTTTTGATATTGTGTTTTATATTCTGTGTTTTTGCTCACTTTTTTTTGTTGTGTGGGGTGAAGGGAGTTTGATGTTTTTCTTTGAACAGGTTGGTTCCATGGTTTTTTGTTTCATGACTATCTGTGGAGAAGACGAATTTCAGGTTGCATACTGCATACATACTCTGATAACAAATTTACTCTGACTTCTGAAATTTTTGAACATTATACTGTCTTACATAATGCTCCTGGCCCTCTATGTCAACCTGTCAAACTTTAGGCCTTGCCATTCAGAGGTTTGTGCTAATATTTATTTGGTGACTGTATGTGCTGATTTGTAACTATATCTGCTGTTGTGTGACTATGTGCACTGTGTTTTGTGCTTTGGACCCAACTGAACAAAGTTTCATTTAGCTGTATACATGACATAAACTTGAATTAGCAACAGGGAATGGTTTGGAATTAAAATATATTGTATGGGTATGTGGATTAAGAACAGAAGTGTATGATTTGCCATTTCTGACTTAATTTAACTTAAATCAAAAAAATTTTGGGGTGCAGGCTAAATGTCCAAGATTCAAGCTGGTACTACACCCTAACACTGGACAACAATGATTTGTATTCCTGAATACTTTTTGGTGTATCTTATAGATTCCGGGCTGCCAATCATGAAAATCACCATGAAATTTCCCTATCGTGCACCATTTTTTGAAACTGCCTTTATTATTTATTTCAATACATAACTCAAGTCAGAATAACCTTTGCCAAGGTTAAGGAAGGCTTTTATTTTTGTCCACAAATCAAACAGGTTATCAGTGACAGGCATTTCGAAGAACTTCTATTGGGACCGGAGAAAATTACATGGAAGGCATTCAAGGGGTCCTGCTGAAGGGTTTCAGCTTGAAACATCGACCATACTTTTTTCCATAGGAGCTGCTTGGTGTGTTGAGCTCCTTCAGCCTTTTGTGTGTGTTGCTGGAGATGTTGTAATGGGGGACTAGGAAATGGCGTTTGAACTGAGTAAGTATTTTGCATAAATTTGTTGAAGTCATAAGCTATGTTCCCTCTAAGCTGAGTGCATGTGCGCGTGCACATGTTTTTCAACCAGTGCACAAAGGAAATTAATGTGCGCACAAAAGGTTAGTTACCTAAAATAATGTAGTAATTAATAATTATACCTATTGAAAATAATCTTTTAGCTAGATGTTTCCGTTAACTATTTAGTCAGTTTTTCAACTACCACAATGCACGTCACTAATTTACGTCACCTCACCTTTCCTGTTCCGGTTTGTACAACTGCATCACGGTGGCAGCCATCTTTGGCGGACAGTGTTCATATTGTAAAGTTTACAAAGATCTGCTTCAAATCCTGTAGATAGCTTACTAAGTTTTTATTAAAAAAGATCATTCAGATGACCCTGTGGCTAAATACTGTCACAAGAAATTGATAAGCATCACATACAAAGTAGCTTTACAGGTTTTAAGTGATGTCTTTGATGGACTGGCTGCACTGTGCAAGATGCTGCAAAAGAGTGGCCTGACACCAATTGATTCACTTCATTTTGCGCGAGGCAAAATTAACAAGATAAGAAAGCAGTATCTGGGAGACAACGTTTCGTGGAGTGACAAAGTTAAAGTTTCGCTAAACCAACAACGTGAAGAAAATGTTACAGTAGATACAAGTTCTTCCCCCAAGTCATCAGACTCCTCAATACCCAGAGCCTGGACTGACACCAACCTACTGCCCTCTACTGTGCAAATTATCTTGTTTATTATTTATTGTAATGCCTGCACTGTTTTGTACACTTTATGCAGTCCTGGGTAGGTCTGTAGTCTAGTATAGTTTTATGTTGTGTTGTTTTACGTAGTTCAGTGTAGTTTTTGTATTGTTCATGTAGCACCATGGTCCTGAAAAACGTTGTCTCGTTTTTACTGTGTACTGTACCAGCAGTTATGGTCGAAATGACAATAAAATGTGACTTGACTTGACTTGAAGTTCACAGTTGACTTTTATAAATAGTCTTTGTGTTCATTTAGAAGAAAGGTTTCCTGATGATGAGGTACAAGAATGGTCAGCTTTTGATTTCTCCGCAATTGCAGATTGTGACTTCACATTTGGCGATGAACAAGTTAATGCCTTATGTCTAAAATCATGCTTTTCTAGCTGAAAATACTGTAATAGTTAGACAGTTTAATGATTTCAAATTTTTCGTGCAAGAAGAAATTAAATCCAAACTGATTTCAAACTTTGCTCAAATGGTGGTATTTGTACTTCAAAATGAACGGTTTTGCAACCCTGCACAGTTGATGGACATTGGGGGAACCTTTCTTGCATCTAGTGTGGACCTTGAGCGAGGTTTTAGCTTAATGAATCAACTCAAAAACAAGCCGAGAAACCACTTAGGTGAATGTCATTTGGATATGTTAATGAAAATCAAAAGCTATCAATTGGATGGAAGTTCTATTGGTCTAGATAGAATTTACAAAGAATGGGTAATTGCCAAAGACACGAGAGAGAAAAAATAACTGAGTGACTTAAATATGTATGTTATTTTGTTGTTATTCTGTGCAGTTTTATGTCAAAAATATTTTGTAAACCTACATAAACTGTGCCATGTGTGCATTCAGTGCGCACATACAGGAAATAAATTTGCACAACGTAAGATTTTTGCGCACACTACTAAAAATGAGAGGGAACATTGGTCATAAGGATCTTAATTTAAAATGGTGACTGTTCATTTCCCTCAGAAGATGCTGCCTGACTCAACGAATTCCTTCAGCAGCTTCGTGCCTTGCTCCACATCCCCAGCATTTGCGGTTTTCCTGCGTTTTCGTATGCAATTAACGATGATTTATCAATAAAAACCTTTTCCACTGTCGTCCATTTATTTAATATCATAAAGTCTCGCAGATACGATGCGGGAAATCTGAAAAACACAAAATGGTGGAAAAACCCAGCAACTACAAACTTTACCGCATTTTGAAAGTGATCCGACATTTTAGCGTATTTAGTATTTTGCTTCTGCGCTCGTGTTGATTATCGCAAAATATAAACCACTTTTCATCAATACGAAATTCAAACATTTAACTGCATTTGATTTCCGCCCTGATGGGAAGGTTGCAGAAAAGCACGAAGAAGATGTCACCAATCGGCTGGCACTTAACAGCGATTCGGTTTCTATTGGCATGTCGCGTCCCGCCCAGTGTGATTGAAGGCACTCTCCGGATTTCTACTGGCCTGCCGCGAACCCGCCCAGTGTGATTGGCGGCACGCTCCATGTTTCTATTGGCCTGCAGCGTTACGCCCTCTGTGATTGGCGGCGCGCTCCACGTTTTTTACTGGCTGGAAGCGTCCTGTCCAGTGTGATTTGATAGCGCGCCCCAAGCATTTACTGGATGGACGCCTCTACCCGGTATGATTGACAGCGCGTCGGCGGCTTCTATTGGCTGGCCGCGACCCGCCCACATTCCGGGTTCACCGCGTGCGCAGTTTGCAAGGAAGTACCTAAAATGTTTCTCGGCTCAGCCCAATACTTCCTGCATTGTCGCAGAGTGACAAAGGCAGTGTACAGCTTGTCGCTTGCGTTTCTCTCCGACCTCAGAAACTGCAGCACCATGGCCGGCAACAAACCCAAGGTTTTTATGGACATCTCTATTGGGGATAAACCCCAGGGTCGCGTAGTGATGGAGGTAAGTGACGTATGAATAATATTCCCAAATAAAAGAACAACTCCGAACCGGTTTCGAGGTCAGTAGAGGAAAATAAATGAAAACGTTGTAAGAAGATCAAAGGGAAAAAAATCAATATTTGCAGAAAACTATGAAAAAAGTGAGAGCATTCGGTGAAACGTTAAGGTCTGAAATAAACCGGAAATGTCAGACAATTGGAGCCAAACCCGCCAAAATGAGTCACCGAACAATGCAAGAGATTTAAATTTTGAAATAAGAAATCTGGATGTTTTTGCAGATTATTGGAGTTAAAGTTGAACATTTAGCAGAAACTAATTGTTACTCAGTGTTCCGCCACCTAGATGTAACTTTAATGGGACGAATGTACAGCTCGAAAGCGGGTTAGGTATTTTGCAGGAGCGGATTTTCTAAGTTGATATTTCACCAAGAGGGTGGTTAATGCGATGATTTAATCCGATTGTGTGCGTTGGGACGTGTAGGCAGGCTTGGTGAACGTTAGACGGCCGCGATCGCCTCCGGAATGGACGGGCCACGCTCAACGCTGGTTTATTTTTTGCGGTCGCTTCGGGAGGAAATGGCTGCCGTGCCGAAGCAAAGCTGAGCCTCGAGAGACCGGGACAGGGAGGGAGGGGAGGCGGAGTCACTGCAGAACTTTCAGAACTTGCGGCGACCTTAGGGCGTGGTGGGCTGGCTCCGCCTGAAGTACCGAGCAGCTTCTGTGGGGAGGGAGAGAGGGGAGGAGATCCAGGGGCCGCGGGGCTCAGTCCCGGTGCGGCCGGGCCGAGGGGCCGCGGGTCCCGTACTACCGGGTTAAGGAGCCGCTGGTACTCTTCAACTATCAGGATCCCGAACCGCCGTGGACAATTTCACACCAATACTAAACCGATTCCACAACCTATGGAGTCGCTTTCAAGGACTCTACAATTAATGTTCTTAATATTTATTACAAATTTATTTTTGTTGTATTTGCACATTGGTTGTTTGTCAGTGTTTGTGTGTAGTTTTTCATCAATTCTGTTGTATTTCTTCTGTGAATGCCTGCATAGAAACGGTGTCGAGGTAGTACAGTATATGGTGACATGTACTTTGCGTGGCGGTCAGAGCGACGCTATTAGAACTTCGGCGGAGTTCACTTTCCGCATCGTCTGTCAGGAGTTGATACGCCCTCTCTGTGAGCACATTAATTGATCATTTTAAGTTGCCCTGTGCAGGGGTTAGATGGGTGGGTTGCTGGGTGATGTGGTTCATGGGCCATAAGGGCCTGTTCTGCGCTTTATCTCTAAATCAAATACATTTACTTTGAACTTTGGGAGAAGCTTCTTCAAAGGCCTTTGATTGGTTCATTGTTTCTCTACAGATACAGCCCGATCTACCAGTTTACAGCATTGTCCAGCTTTCTCGAACTCCCACTTGTTTCTCCAGCGCATATTTTCTGCATGCCTCCTAACAAACCACATAGGAACTGAATCAACTTGCAGAGCAGCAGGAAATCTGCAGGAAGAACACTGATGCTGTTTGCCTGCTGAATTCCTGCTGCAAATTGTATCTTCCTCCAGGCTTTTAGCATTAGCAGTCTCTCGTGTCTCTGTGTGGGTTTCCTCCGGGTGCTCTGGTTCACCCCCATTAATTAAGGCATCTGTTAGTCTTGCAAGACCATGGATCTGCGCCTGGAAAGTCTTCACAAAACAGGGCGCAGGCCTAGGCAAGGTTGTATGGAAGACCAGCAGTTGCCTGTGCTGCAAGCCTCCCCTCTCCAGGACACCAGTGTTGTCCAAGGGAAGGCCATTAGGACCCATACAGCTTGGCAGCAGTGTCGTCGCAGAGCAACGTGTGATTAAGTGTCTTGCTGAAGAACACAACATGTTCCCTCGGCTGGGGCTCGAACTCACAACCTTCAATGCCTTAACCACTTGGCCACGTGCCCACTTCCAAAGATATACAGGTTCATAAAGGTTAATAAAATGTGGGCATGCTATGTTGGCACCAGAAGCATGGTGACACACATGAGCTTCCCCCAGCACATGGAGCCATGAAGCATGGCTCTTCTGCCCATCTAGTCCATGCTGCCTAGTCCATTGACCCACGCCTGGAGCATAGCCCTCCAGCCCATGTATTTATCCTAACTTCTCTTAGATGGTGAAATTGAGCTTGCACCCATCACTTATGGTGGCAGCCTGTGTCTCCCTCACACCACTCCCTCTGAGTGAAGAATTTCCCCTGAATATTTCACTTTTCACCATGACCACTACTTCTAGTCTCGCGCAGCCTCAGTGGAAAAAGCCTGCTTGCATTTACCTTCATAATTCTGTAAACCTGTCGAATCTCCCCTTATTCTAAGCTCGACATCCTTGGTCTATGTTGGTCATTAACACAAAATGAGGCCTTTCACTTTAGTTCTCAATGTATATGTGACAACCTGATCTTTATCTTTTGCGCACAAAGGTGGAGGGTGGGTTTGCTATTCTTGTTGCAGTCTGCGTGATTTGTAATTTTTTTTGCATGGGGGGGTTGATGTTTTTGCCATTTGCACAATTGTTTCATTTTTGTGCATGGGGGGGGGGGTTTGATATATTCCTTTGAACAGCCTCCATGGCTTTCTTTGTTTTGTGGCTGTTTGGAGAAGACGAATCTCAGGGTTGTATGTACATTGATAATAAATGTACCTTGAATCTTTTATTGAGTTGTAGAACCCAACTGGACTTTTTGATTAATTTCATTTGTAAAAGTGTTGCAATCACACAGAATTGATAATCTGTTGCTGTCTCTCTTTTGTCTCTTCCAGCTAAGAGCAGATATTGTCCCAAAGACTGCAGGTGAGTCTCAGGAACTGGCTGTTGAATTGAAGATCAGTTTGTATCAAAGTCAAGTTTATTTTGTCATATGCACAAGTACATGTATGCACAGATGCAGTTAAAAGGCTTGCTTGCAGCAACATCAGTCACAGAAATCACTAACAGCATTCACAAAAACTTGTATGTAACTTTTAAAAAGGGAATGCAATTAAAACAAAAAAGGTGATCTATTTTAATGCAAAGTGGTCATAGTGTTGCTAAACTGTAGTGATGAGGGTTGTAGTGTAGTGGCTAACACAGTGGTCTAGGTTCAATTCCCCCCGCTGCTGATAAGTTCTCCTTGTGATCACGTGGCTTTCCTTTGGGTGCTCCCAATTTCCTCCTGCAGTCCAAAGATGTACCGGTTGGTAGCTTAACTGGCCATTGTAAATTATCCCATGATTAGGCTAGGATTAAATCGGGGGGAGTGGGGGGGATTGCTGGGTGGTGTGGCTCAAAGGGCTGGAAGGATCTATTCTGCATGGTACAGTCGGCCTTCCGGATCTGCGGGGGATTGGTTCCGGGACCCCCCGCGGATACCAAAATCTGCAGATGCTCAAGTCCCTTTTATAAAATGGAATAGTATTTGCATATAACCTGTGCACATCCTCCTGTATACTTTAAATCATCTCTAAATTACTTATAATACCTAATACAATGTAAATAGTTGTTATACTGCATTGTTTAGGGAATAATGACGAAAAAAAAAACGTCTGTACATGTTCAGTACAGACGCAACCATCGTAGCTCTTCTGGGAACGCTGATGCTGCGTCGGCATCAGCCGATGCCAATTCTCCCGTGATCTTTAAGCTCTTGAGGCTGTAGCGCTTTACGTAGCCAGCCAGCCATCCCTTACTAGCCTTAAACTCCATCCTCTCACTCACAAGTAGCGAACGAACGAGACGTGAGGCAAACAATGCTCAAACAACGAATGCTGGAGAGAGACTGAGGATCTGTGAATTGGCGGGAGGCTACAGCAGGGTACGCCAACACATCATTTCATTCGCGTGGATTCAACGTAGTGCTTGGCGCAGGGCAAATTCAAGTTTTGCTTTTTGGAACTTTCTGGAATTTTTTTTTCAAATATTTTCCATCCGCAGTTGGTTGAATCCACGGATGCGGAACCTGCAGATACGGAGGGCCGAATGTATTTCAAAATAAAGATGGCATGGCCTGGATTGTGGGGATCTTTGATGGGTGCTGCCACCTTGAGGTAGTGATACTACCAGTAGTGGGGAGGGGTGTGCCTGCAATGTCCAGTGCTCTACTTTCTGCAACCGTTTATGTTTCTGTGCATTGAACTTGCTGTAGCAGACTAGGATGCAATCAGTTTTGATATTTTAACAGTACATCTGTAGAATTTGCCACGCACTAACAAAGAAGCCATACCTCCTTAACCACCAAAGGAAAGTGTGTCTTTTTCATTACCCTCTGCATCTGGGTTTAGATGTGCAGTCTTACTCTGGATGGCTTTGTTGCAGAAAACTTCCGTGCATTATGCACAGGCGAGAAGGGTTTCGGTTACAAAGGCTCAACGTTCCACAGAATCATTCCTAACTTCATGTGCCAGGTGAGGACCAATGTTCAGGGACACATCCCTGTTCTGATCTTGATCCAGCCGCTGCAATGATGACACATTCAACTTTGAATCTTCTAGGGTGGCGACTTCACAAAACATAACGGCACCGGAGGCAAGTCCATCTATGGGGAGAAGTTTAAAGATGAGAATTTTCAGCTGAAGCACATAGGGTCAGGTAAATGGGATGTTTGCTCTGATTGTATTGGTGCTTTCCAAGGTTGGTGTGGTGATGTAGGGAGTAACATATTCAACCTCAAGTTAATTTTCACAGGTGTACACGCCCAGCATATAAATGCCATGAAAATGAGCTTTTTGCAGCAGCACAGTACTTTACAAGGACAAACGTGTAGACAAACTTAAATTAATATACCTTTTTCAGGAGGGGGGGATTTGGTGAATCACTTGTCACTTTAGATCTTTATTGTTGGCATCTATTTCCCCTCTGCTTTTGCCCAATGCCCATTAAGGAGAACATCAGCATTACTGTAATACATCATCAAGTCTGTTTTAGAACATAGAGCAGTACAGCATGGGAATAGGCCCTTTGATCCACAGTGTTGTGCCGAGCCAGCTAAAAAGTAAAGCAAAGAAAATGAATCCCTCCTACCTACACACTGTCCATATCCCTCCAGCTTCCTCACATTTGCGTGCACGTATCTTAAAAGCCTCTAATGTATATGCCTCTACCACCATACCAGGCATTTTCTTAAAATACTTAGCCCTCACATCCCCTTTGAACCTAGGCCCTCTCACCTTTAATGAATACCCTCTGGTATTGACATTTCTACCCCAGGAGCGGGTGCTGTGCCCCTCGTAATTGTATAAACCTCTATCAGATCTCCCCTCAGCCTCCAGTGCTGCAGAGAAAACAAACCAAGTTTATCCAGCCTCATGATAACATGTGTCCTCTAAACTAGGCAGCATCCTGGTAAACCTCCTGCACCCTCTCCAAAGCCTCAACGTCCTTCTGACAGTGGATATTGAACTGTGTGCAATACTCCAGATGTGGCCTAACTAGAGCTTTGTGGCAGTGCAATACATTAAAGAAAATCTATGTTACCCTGAATATATAAAAATAAGTAGTGCAAAAACAGCAAAATAGTGAGGTAGTGTTATTGGACTATTCCAAAAAACCAATGGAGTGGAAGAAGCTGTTCCTAAAATTTTTGAGTATTTGTCTTCAGGGTCCTATACTTTCTCCCTGATGGAGGTAATGAAAAGAGGGCGCGTCCTGGGTGATGGGGATCCTTAATGATGGATGCCGCCTTCTTGAGGCATCGCCTTTCGAAGATATCCTTGATGGTGGGATGGGTAATTCCAATGATGGAGCTTGTTGAGCTTTTTCCGATCCTGTGCAGTGGCTCCTCCATATCAAATGGTGAGGCAACCAGTTAGAATGCTCTCCACAGTTGGAATGTGCTAGTCTTTGGTGACGTAACAAATCCCCTCAAACTCCTAGTGAAATGTAGCTGTTGCTGCCTTTGGCATTGCTGTAGATCTGAACACATCTGCCATTTCCCATTGCAGGCACCCTGTCCATGGCCAATGCTGGACCAAATACAAATGGTTCCCAGTTCTTCATATGCACCGAACAGACCAGCTGGTAGGTGGTGTTCTTATTTACTTTGTTCTGTTTTTCACTGAGAATTTTGGAAGTAAATAATGTTGCCTGCTTGATGTTACAGGTTGGATGGGAAACATGTTGTGTTTGGATCAGTGGTAGAAGGAATGGATGTGGTAAGGAAGATGGAGAGCCATGGCACCAAGAATGGAACACCCAGTGCCACTGTTAAAATCACTGAGTGTGGGCAGTTGTCCTGAAGTATTTGAATTTGGAATTGTACGGTTTAAATAAAGTGTGATTGTTTGGAACTCCAATTTTGAGTTTTAAAGACCACAATTTTTGGCAAATCATTCAGGTATCTTCTCAGGGATTTTCCATTATTCGATCCTGGTTGTTCTTTCAACTTCATGCAGTGTGCTGGCTGAAGAAAAATGTTACATTGAAATTTTTGGTTTGATATAGAAGAGTAGTGGGTCTTTTAATTGCACTGGGTAGTAGTGGTTAGCACATTGCCTCACAGTGCAGGCTGTACATTACTGCCCCCCCCCCCCCCCCCCCCATAACCAGATGGGTTTCCTCTCGGTACTCCCATGTTCCTGCGCCTTACAGGTTAGGGTTACATAGAAAACTTGCAGCACAATACGGGCCCTTCGGCTCATAAAGCTGTGCTGAACATGGCCTTTCCTTAGAAATTACCTAGGGTTACCTTTAACCCTCTTTTTTTCTAAGCTCCATGTACAATTGGATTAAATGTTTCTAAATCTGGAAGATAATTAACTAACTTGGCCAAAATGTGTATACTCAGTAAGTATAAGCTCTGGGGTGGCAAACTGCATGGAACAGGTACTAGTACAATTCAATAGGATATTGTTTACAACATAGCCAAATGCATCCAGAGCAGCAACAAAAATGTTAACATCACTATGTTCTTGATCTGGCCATAATAAAGAAGAAAAATTGGTAAAATTCAAAAAGGTTTGTATCAAGAAATGTTAGTCTCCTTGGGAGGCTAAAATAAAGATGGCAAATGCTAAAACTGCTCTTTGACTTTAAATATTGGCCCTGTTTCTCTCCCACAGATGCAAGTTAACTTGCTGAATATTTCTAGCAATTTCCATTTTTATTTTAGACCTGCAGGTTTTTTAAAAAATCTTCATTTAAAATCACTCAATCTTCAGTCATCTTGACCATGTGATTCATGATTTCCCCATATTATCCTGACAATAGCATTTCTTAATGTCCAAATGCGCTTGAAATCAGGGACTGAAAATAGACATCTCATTCTCTACCCAGATAGAATAAATGCCTAATTTGCCAGATGTCTATGAAAAAGCTCATTAAGTGGCTACTAATAAACAAAAATTGAACTTAAAACTAAGTATAATAAAAGTAATTTGCATTGACGGACTGGTTGATTTTCTATACTAATATTCTCAACACTCCAAGACAATTTTATTTTCCCAAGAGGATATATGAGCAGAATTGGACCATTTGGCCTATTGAGTTTGCTCTGCCATTTCTGCAGGGCTGATCCATTTTCCCTCAGCCTCAAGTGAGTTGTGATGACTCCAGAAGCATAGCTTCACTTGTGAGCCACTCAGCGCAATACTCATGTCATTCATTCATTTCACTGTCTTCTGAGTGTTTCACTATGGGAGAACCACCTGATGGTTGTTTCTGTCAATCATTATGCAAGATATTTTGGCGGCCCTTGCATAGTTCCAATCCACTCTGTGACTGCTTTTTTTTTTGCAGTAATTTATATTTTCAAATTATTTTTCACATGTATGAGTGCAAACAAAACATTAAAATATGATCGAAGATACATTCTCGTTCACCAATACCCAAATACCACTCAGCTGGTCCCGCCTCCGGCGTTGTAACCACCAATGAACACACAACATTGGGCCATGGACGATCGGTCCCCGCCCTCTATTGCGATTGACAGCCCTGTTTCACCAATCATTTGGTGAGTCGAAGCGTACGGACCGGGTATTAAATTTGCGGCTGACAATCGACGCTAACTCAACCCGAGCCCCCCACAGCCGTTACCCGACACACTAGGTTGCAACAGCCCTTGGCCTTTTTTTCATTTGCTTCAGATTCCTGTATCGGCTGGTCACAGTCACGAACGCCCCCCTGACGCCTTATCTTCCGTGACGCCTGTCAGTGCTCCGCCCCGTGATTGACATCACGGCGCCACGCTCTATATTCAGTGACGTCAACCGTCGCCCCGCCCTGATGAGCAGCTGACAGCCCAGCCCGCCCACCACCGTCACTTGGTATTTATTGTGCATGGGAGTTTGAATTAATTATACCTGTTCCCTCGGATATAGGCGAGAAACGGCAGATGGAGTTTAATCAGGCCTTTTGGGTGGGCAGATGTACAATTGATAGCCAGACCCCCTGTGCAGAGGAATCTTGGGATCCAAGTCTACAGTTCCCTGAAAAGTTGATAGTGTGGTAAAGAAGGCACATGGTTCTCTTGCCTTTACTAATGATTTTTTTCAAACATATTAGCTTTATTTGTCACTTGTACATCGAAGCATAAAGTGAAATATGTTGTTTGTATCAACAATCGATGCAGTCTGAGGTTGTGCTGCACAGTTCCCAAGTGTTGCATACATTCAGTGCCAACATATTACACCCACATCTTACAGCTCTAACGCGTAAGTCTTTGGAATATACGAGGAAACTGGAGCACCCGGACGAAATCCACGCAGTCAGAGGTAGGTGAAAGTACACACTTCTTTACAGACAGCAGTGGAATTGAACCCCAATAATACAACTGGGCCTCTAAAAGACCACAACCTTGTCATAGGGTTGGAGGCTTGCATGCCTCAATGACCCAGAGAGTTTTGTACGTCGGCTGGGGTCAGGGCCTTGCTGTTTTGGCTCTTGGTAGGGTCACCCATGCCAAACAGGTCAAAGGGTAGAGGCCAGCCTAAGAGGAGTCCACTAGTCCTCCAGGTTCGGGGGTTCAGCTCAGGGCTAACAAGACTGTTACGGAAACACCAATGAAGAATTCTTCTACATCTGAGTGTGATGGTTTTCCTGAGTCTCCACCTGGGACTTGCATGACTGGTGGTAATGAAAACCATGCTGACTCTGACATGATGAAGGAAGCCCTGAGCACTGCCAGAGATGGAGGATCTTCATTGCCACCCTAAGTGCCAGCAGCGTAATGGGCAGTAGGTAGGTATGCAGCTAGTGCTGTAAAATGTGATGCTACAGTGCCCTGTTCACTGTACACTACTAATGGCAAGACCTGTTAACAGTGTTACATAGAACATAGAATAGTACAGCACAGTACAGGCCCTTTGGCCCACAATGTTGTGCCGACCCTCAAACCCTGCCTCCCATATAACCCCCCACCTTAAATTCCTCCATTTACCTGTCTAGTAGTCTCTCAAATTTCACTAGTGTATCCGCCTCCACCACTGACTCAGGCAGTGCATTCCACGCACCAACCACTCTCTGAGTAAAAAACCTTCCTCTAATATCCCCCTTGAACTTTCCACCCCTTACCTTAAAGCCATGTTCCTCTTCTATTGAGCAGTGGTGCTCTGGGGAAGAGGCGCTGGCTATCCACTCTATCTATTCCTCTTAATATCTTGTATACCTCTATCATGTCTCCTCTCATCCTCCTTCTCTCCAAACAGTAAAGCCCTAGCTCCCTTAATCTCTGATCATAATCCATACTCTCTAAACCAGGCAGCATCCTGGTAAATCTCTGTACCCTTTCCAATGCTTCCACATCCTTCCTATAGTGAGGTGACCAGCAGTGGACACAGTACTCCAAGTGTGGCCTAACCAGAGTTTTATAGAGCTGCATCATTACATCGTGACTCTTAAACTCTATCCCTCAACTTATGAAAGCTAACACACCATAAGCTTTCTTAACTACCCTATCTACCTGTGAGGCAACTTTCAGGGATCTGTGGACATGTATCCCCAGATCCCTCTGCTCCTCCACACTACCAAGTATCCTGCCATTTACTTTGTACTCTGCCTTGGAGTTTGTCCTTTCAAAGTGTATCACCTCACACTTCTCCAGGTTGAACTCCATCTGCCACTTCTCAGCCCACTTCTGCAACCTATCAATGTCTCTCTGCAATCTTTGACAATCCTCTACAGTATCTACAACACCAGCAACCTCTGTGTCATCTGCAAACTTGCCAACCCACACTTCTAACCCCACATCCAAGTCGTTAATAAAAATTATGAAAAGTAGAGGTCCCAGAACCGATCCTTGTGGGACACCACTAGTCACAACCCTCCAATCCGAATGTACTCCCTCCACCACAACCCTCTGCCTTCTGCAGGCAAGCCAATTCTGAATCCACCTGGCCAAACTTCCCTGGATCCCATGCCTTCTGACTTTCTGAATAAGCCTACTGTGTGTAACCTTGTCAAATGCCTTACTAAAATCCATGTAGCTCACATCCGCTGCACTACCCTCATCTATATGCCTGGTCACCTCCTCAAAGAACTCCATCAGGCTTATTAGACACGATCTGCCCTTCACAAAGCCATGCTGACTGTCCCTAATCAGACCATAATTCTCTAAATGCCCATAGATCCTATCTCTAAGAATCTTTTCCAACAGCTTTCCCACCACAGACGTAAGGCTCACTGGTCTATAATTACCTGGACTATCCCTACTGCCTTTTTTGAACAAGGGGACAACAATCACTTCCCTCCAATCCTCCGGTGCCATTCCTGTAGACAACGAGGACATAAAGATCCTAGCCAGAGGCTCAGCAATCTCTTCACTCGCCTCGTGGAGCAGCCTGGGGAATATTCCGTCAGGCCCCGAGAACTTATCCGTCCTAATGTATTTTAATAACTCCAACATCTCCTCTCCCTTAATATCAACATGCTCCAGAACATCAACCTCACTCATATTGTCCTCACCATCATCAAGTTCCCTCTCATTGGTGAATACCGAAGAGAAGTATTCATTGAGGACCTCGCTCACTTCCACAGCCTCCAGGCACATCTTCCCATCTTTATCTCTAATCAGTCCTACCTTCACTCCTGTCATCCTTTTGTTCTTCACACAATTGAAGAATGCCTTCAGGGTTTTCCTTTACCCTACTCGCCAAGGCCTTCTCATGCCCCCTCCTTACTCTCCTCAGCCCCTTCTTAAGCTTCTTTCTTGCTACCCTATATTCCTCAATAGACCCATCTGATCCTTGCTTCCTAAACCTCACGTATGCTGCCTTCTTCCACCTGAAGAGATTTTCCACCTCACTTGTCACCCATGGTTCCTTCACCCTACTATTCTTTATCTTCCTCACTGGGACAAATTTATCCCTAACATCCTACAAGGGATCTCTAAACGTCGACCACATGTTCATAGTACATTTCCCTGCAAAACCATCATCCCAATTCACACCCGCAAGTTCTAGCCTTATAGCCTCATAATTTGCCCTTCCCCAATTAAAATTTTTCCTGTCCTCTCTGACTCTATCCTTTTCCATGATAATGCTGAAGGCCAGGGAGTGGTGGTCACTGTCCTCCAGATGCTCACCCACTGAGAGATCTGTGACCTGACCTGGTTCATTAACTAATACTAGATCTAGTATGGCATTCCCCCCTCGTCAGCCTGTCAACATACTGTGACAGGAATCCGTCCTGGATACACTTAACAAACCCTGCCCCGTCCAAACCCTTGGAACTGATCAGGTGCCAATCAATATTAGGGAAGTTACAGTCACCCATGATAACAACCCTGTAATTTTTGCACCTTTCCAAAATCTGCCTCCCAGTCTGCTCCTCGGTATCTCTGCTGCTACCAGGGGGCCTATATAATACTCCCAATAGAGTAACTGCTCCCTTCCTGTTCCTGACTTCCACCCATACTGACTCAAAAGAGGATCCTGCTACATTACCCACCCTTTCTGTAGCTGTAATAGTATCCCTGACCAGTAATGCCACCCCTCCTCCCCTTTCCCCCCTCTCTATCCCTTTTAAAGCACTGAAATCCAGGAATATTGATAATTCATTCCTGCTCTGGTGCCAGCCAAGTCTCTAATGTCCACTACATCATAATTCTATGTATGTATCCAAGCTCTCAGTTCATCACCTTTGTTCCTGATGCTTCTTGCATTGAAGTACACACACTTCAGCCCTTCTACCTTTCTACCTTTACACCCTTTATTCTGCTTCTCTTTCCTCAATGCCTCTCTGTCTGTTAGATCTGGCTTTACTCCGTGCACTTCTTTCACTGCTCTATCGCTCTGGGTCCCATCCCCCTTGCAAATTAGTTTAAACCTTCCTGAACCATGCTAGCAAACCTGCCTGCAAGGATATTGCTCCCCCTTGAGCTCAGGTGCAAACCATCCAATCTGTACAGGTCCCACCTTCCCCAGAAGAGATCCCAATGATCCATAAATCTAAAAATCTAAAACCCTGCCCCCTACACCAACTCCTCAGTCACGCATTCAACTGCCATCTCCTCCAATTCTTACCATCACTATCACGTAGCACTGGCAGCAATCCTGAGAATGTCACCCTTGAGGTCCTGTTCTTCTGCCTTCTGCCTAGTTCCCGAAACTCATACTTCAGGACCTCATCCCTCTTCCTGTCTATGTCGTTGGTGCCAACATGTATCACGACTTCTGGTTGCTTTCCCTCTCGTACCAGGATGTCATGCACCTGGTCAGAGACATCCCGGACCCTGGCACCCAGGAGGCAACAAACCATGCGGGTGTCCTTCTCATGTCCACAAAATCTCCTGTCTGCTCCCCTGACTATAGAGTCTCCAATGACGACAGCTCTCCTCTTCTCCGTCCCACCCTTCTGCACCACAGGGTCAGACTCAGTGCCAAAGGCCCTGCCACCGTGGCTCACACCTGGTTGGTCGTCCCCGCCAACAGTATCCAGGACGGTAAACTTATTATTCAGGGGAATGGCTACAGGGGTGCTCTGCACTACCTGTCTGCTCACCTTCACTTTCCCCCCTCTGTCATCCAATGACCTGCTTCTGGCAGCTTAGGTGTGACTGCCTCCCTGTAGCTCTCATCTATGACTGCCTCATTCTCCCTTATGAGTCGAAGGTCATCCAGCTGCTGCTCCAGATTCCTAACACGGTCTTCCAGATCGTCCAGCCGCATGCACTTCTAGCAGATGTGACTGCAGGAGAGGAGAGCTCCCCCACGACTGCCACATCTCACATGAGAGGCACGTCACCATCTCAGGAGGCAGTGTAAAGACTAACTGGGAATAAGCTCATCCTCTGCCTCTTCTCGTCGAAGCCTCTCGAGTCAAAGCCTCAGAGCTCCATTCCTTCACCGGCCCACTCACTCACTGGCCGCTTTCCACAGCGGAAAGCGGTGTTGTGCTGTATGTTGATGTGTCGTAGAGTACAACAGCACACAAACAGGCCCTTTGGCCCATCTAGTCAGTGCTGAACTGTCTATTCCTATTAGACCTGCACCAGAACCAGACCTGTCTATACTCCCTCCCATCCATGTACTTATCCGAACTTCTCTTAAATGTTGCAATGAAACCCAAATTCGCTGGCTGTTCAGTAGACAATAGGCGCAGGAGTAGGCCATTTGGCCCTTCGAGCCAGCACCGCCATTCACTGTGATCATGGCTGATCATCCACTATCGGTATCCAGTTCCTGCCTTATCCCCATAACCTTTGATTCCGCTATCTCTAAGAGCTCTATCCATCTCTTTCTTGAAAGCATCCAGGGACTTGGCCTCCACAGCCTTCTGGGGCAGAGCATTCCACATATCCACCACTCTCTGGGTGCAAAAGTTCTTCCTCAACTCCGTTCTAAATGGCCTACCCCTAATTCTTAAACTGTTCCACACGCTCACCAACCTCTGAGTGAATATAACACCTTCAGTCCTGTATTTGTAACTCTTTCTGATTTTGTCCTCTTGTTACACTGCAGCTCCACCCAATGACTGCTGTTTTGACCTATCATCTGCCTGTCCTTCCTGATCATCTCACTACACATTGCTTACAACACTCCTGTAAATTTTCTATGTACTCTTTCAGTCTTTCCCGTAGGTATATGTCTGGAACTGTACACAATAATCCTAATTACGCTCACCAATGTGTTATACAACGTTGTTACTTCTTGAGCTGACCGTCTTGCTGGAAAATTGTTGTTTGCAGCAGCAGTACAATGTAAAGATACAGAATTCCTATAAATTACGGAAATACATTAGCAGCAAAATAATGAGATAGTGTTTATGAGTTGATGGCCCGTTAAGAGATCTAATGGCAGAGGTGAAGAAGCTGTATCTGAATTATTGATTGTGGGTCTTCAGAATAAGAATTGGATTTCACTGTCTATGTGATAAGAACTTCGTTGTTCTGTGGCAGCAGTGCAGTGGAAGGACATAGAATTACTATAAATTACAAAAAAAAGTGCAAAAAAGGAATAACAAGGTAGTGTTCATGGGGTTTTGACCGTTCAGAAATCTGATGGCAGTGAGAAAGAAGCTGCTTCTGAATGGTTGAGTGTGGGTCTTCAGGCTCCTTGCCTCCTTCCTGACAGTAGTAACGAGAAGAGGGGGTGTCCCGGATGGTGAGGGTCTATAATGACGGATGCTGCCTTCTTGAGGCACCGCCTGTTTACAATGCCCCTGATGGCTGGGGAAGGTTGCGTCCATGTCAATCAAGGCAAGTCCGGTTTATTGTTGTTCTTTTCAGAGCCTCATGGCACGTTGGGCATCAACCTTATCATTTCTTTAGAATTTTTCGCTTTTTTTTGAGGCCAAGTTCCTACCTCAATGCTCAACCCAGCATGGATGGAAAGCATGCAGGGATCCAGTCGGATTCGAACCCAGGACCATTCGCCACAAAGTCCAGTGTGTATGCTACATCACTGGCCAGATCAAGTTCATTGTCATTGAACTATATACATGTACACTGTCAAACGAGATAATGTATTTCTGTACCACGGTGTAAAGCACAGGAGTACACATAATACACAATAACTTTAGGAAAGCAAGAATTAAATCTACAAGTGAATTACACATAGATAAACAAAGTAAAGTGCATAAATTAAATATTGTAAGGTACAGGACAGATTAACCAGTGACACTTCGAATGTGATGTGGCAGGGAGTTCAGAGGCTTACTGGCCTGAGAAAGGAAACTGTTTCTCATCCTGACCGTTCTTGTTTTTCTGTATCGGAGTCTCCTGCCTGATGGTAGAAAGTCAAAGAGGATGCTGGATGGATGGGTGGGATCCTTAATAATACTAAGGGCCCTGCATATGCAGCACTCCTGATAAATGTCCCTGGTGGATGGTAAGGAGACCCTATGATCCTCTCAACCATTCTCACAGTATTTTGTAGGGACTTCCAGTCCGATGCTTGGCTGCTCCTGTACCAGATGGAGGTGCAACTTGTCAGAACACTATCAATGGTGCTCCTATAAAATGCAGTTAAGATGAAGGAGAGCTTCTCTTGTTTCAGTCTCCTTAGGAATTGGAGGGGCTGCTGTGCTGCCTTGCTCAGGGACAAGCTGAGGTCATCCGAGATGTGAACTTCCAGGAACTCGGTTGGAGCTAAGTCTACCACTATGGAGCCTCCATACCAGTGATGTAGCCAGTTAGAAAGCTGACTGCACCATACATCTGTAGAAATTTAGAGACAAATCGTTTTGTCTTGTACTAAAGTCATAGATTCCAGGCAACATCCTGGTAAATCTCTCCTGCACTCTCTCTACTGCTACCACATCTTTCCTATCGTATGGTGATCAGATCTGTGGTCTAACCAATGTTTTAAAATCAGAATCAGGTTAGATATCATCAGCATATGCCATGAAATTTGTTGTCTTTGCAGCAGCAGCAGTACAATGCAATATATACTAATAGAAAAAAGTGAATCACAGTAAAAACATACATGTATAACGAGCCCCCACCCCATACCAGATGGTGATACAACCAGTTAGAATGGTACATAGTTATCAGAATCATTTTATTGCCAGTGTGTGAAACATACCAGAATTAATTTTGGTTTGGTGCCAAGCATAAAACTCAGGACAATACCATAACAGACAACACAACAGCAACCAACAATTTATAAGACAATAGTGCAAACAACCATAAGCAATCAACAAATGTCAATAATCAGACTTAAATAAATGTGACCATATAATCAGAGTCAATAATTATCAAGAGAACAAGAAAAAGTAGGAAAGACCATTTAATGGATATTATATAGGCCCTTTGTTCCTTTATTCCTTTATTATTGCATTAGCACACTTGTGGATTGCATCATGAGGTCATGTGGATGGTAACAGCCTTTTTCCAGGTTAAAACTAGAATGCAAAGCTTTAATTAATTAATTAGTTAGTTTGTTTGTTTACTTAGAGATAGAGCCTAGAACAAGCCATTTCAGCCCAATGCGCTGCATCACCCAGCAAACTCCTGATTTAATCCTAGCTTAATCACAGGACAATTTTACAATGACCAATTAACCTACTAACCAGTACATCTTTGAACTACGAGAGGAAACTGGAGCACCCGGAGGAAACCCACACACTGACAGGAAGGACATACAAACTTCTTACAGAAATGTGAGAAGGGTAACTAGGACTTGGGCAACTTTTATCACACACAAGGTGATGATGACCTGCCAGTGAAAGTGGTAAAGTGGGTACAATTACAACGCTTAAAAGACATTTGGACAGGAAAGGTTAAGTAGGATATGGACCAAACACAGACAAATGGCCTAGAT
Organism: Mobula birostris; assembly: GCF_030028105.1. Lineage (NCBI taxonomy): Eukaryota > Metazoa > Chordata > Chondrichthyes > Myliobatiformes > Myliobatidae > Mobula > Mobula birostris. The sequence goes on from NC_092387.1 coordinate 65,265,692, forward strand.
AGAGTAGACCTGGAGAGGATATTTCCAATAGTGGGAGAGTCTAGGACGAGAGGGCACAGCTCAGAATAGAAGGACGTCTTTTTGGAACAGAGATGAGGAGGAATTTCTTTAGCCAGATGGTGGTGAATCTGTGGAATTTATTGCTATAGACGGCTGTGCAGGCCAAGTCATTGGATACACTTAAAGCGGAGGTTGGTTGGCTCTTGGTTAGTGAGGGTGTCAAAGTTGAATGGGGGTTGAGAGGGAAAATAAATCAGACATGATCAAATGGCGGAGCAAACTCAATGGGCTGAGTGGCCTAATTCTGGTCCTTTGTCTTATGGTCTTATTAAAGATTGTTTAATGTCATTTCCAGTACACAAGTGTAAAGAAGAAAGAAATAATTATTGCTGTGGTTCTGATGCAGTACAGAAAAACACAACACAGTGTAATAATGAAGAACCCAATAATGAAAATAAACACAATAAATATCAATATATGTGACTCTATATGATAGTGTGTGTGTGTATGTATGTGTGTGTATATATATATATATATATATATATAGACTGACAGCTAGGAAAGACCCTAGGGTTGATCGATTTAAGCGCCAGGCCAGATGGAGAAGGTCAGGATGTTGGGACTGGAGGTGAGGCATAGGCTGGGTCTGCTCATTGCTCTGTGACATTTATTCGGCTCTGCTCTGCGCTGAACTGATGCTGTGGCCTGTTCTGACAGCAGTGATGTCTGGCTCCATGACTTTTATAAAACTTCAGTTCTGAATGCTGTTTGCTTACTGTTGTTGTTTGCACAATTTGTTTTTTTCTCTCTGCACATCGGGTTTTTGATAGTTTTTTTAATGGGTTCTTTTGGATTTCTATTTTTTCGTGGCTGCCAGCAAGGAGATGAAACTCAAGGTTGTTTAATGTACACATAATTTAATAATAAATGTACTTTGAATTTTGTATGTACATAAAGTGATGCTTGGTACAGCTGTGTCCTCATGAGGTGACTGACAAAGTAGTGCCTGCTGCGTTCACCAGCAACTTTGATGTGTGTTGCTTGAATTTCCAGCATCTGCAGAATTCATCGTGGTTAAATAGTGGTGCCGGGTGGGTTAGCAAGTGAAGGTATTGATCAACCTTATGGCTCGGGGAAAGTAACTGTTTTGAGTCAGGTGGTCCTGACGTGGACCCTACGTAGCCTCCACCCTGATGGGAGTGGGACAGACAGTCCAGGAACAGAGAGGGAGGGATCCTTTGTGATATGACTGGCCTTGCTAGTACCTTTCTGTATATATATCCTTGATAGTCTTGATTGAGTCTAGCTTAGGTAGACATCAGGGTCAAAAGGTTATTTCTTCAGCAGTTTGAACGGGGCACGACTGCGCAAGCACATGGATGTCAGCCAGTGAGAACAGTGAGACGAGTTCAAAATGTGATGGTTATTTCTTCAGCAGTTTGAACAGGGCACGACCGCATAAGTGCGTGGATGTCAGCCAGTGAGAACTGCGAGAAGAGTTTAAGACGGGTTTATACAGCGGGCATCAGAGTAGAGGGAGACAGAGTAGGAAGGCTTTGGCTCACCGAGGCTTCGGTGATAAAGGGTCGAGGCAAGATAGGTTACTTGTGTAGAATACATACAGAAAATATGTGTGTGAGGCCGGTTTTCTGTGCTCGGTGTCAGGTGTGGGAGGTCCTGGAGACTCCCAGCCTCCCGGACAGCCACATCTGCACCAGGTGCATCGAGCTGCAGCTCCTTAGGGACCACATTAGGGAACTGGAGATGCAGCTCGATGACCTTCGTCTGGTCAGGGAGGAGGTGATAGAGAGAAGCTATAGGCAGGTAGTCACTCCGGGGCCTGGGGAGACGGGTAAGTGGGTAACAGTCAGGAGAGGGAAGGGCAAGAGGTAGATGCTAGAGAGAACCCCAGTGGCTGCCGCCCTTAACAATAAGTACTCCTGTTTGAGTACTGTTGGGGTGGACGACCTACCTGGGGGAAGCAACAGTGGCTGCGCCTCTGGCACAGAGTCTGGCCCTGTGGCTCAGGAGGGTAGGGACAGGAAGAGGATGGCAGTGGTGATAGGGGACTCTATAGTCAGGGGGTCAGACAGGCGATTCTGTGGCTGCAGGAAAGAAACACAGATGGTAGTTTGCCTCCCAGGTGTCAGGGTCTGGGATGTTTCTGATTGCATCCACGATATCTTGAAGTGGGAAGGAGAACAGCCAGAGGTCATATTGGTAACAACGACATAGCTAGGAAAAGGGTGGAGGTCCTGAAAACAGACTACAGGGAGTTAGGAAGGAAGTTGAGAAGCAGGACCTCAACAGTAGTAATCTCGGGATTACTGCCTGTGCCATGCGACAGTGAGTATAGGAATAGAATGAAGTGGAGGATAAATGCACGGCTGAGGGATTGGAGAAGGGGGCAGGGATTCAGATTTGTGGATCATTGGGACCTCTTTTGGGGCAGGTGTGACCTGTACAAAAAGGACGGGTTGTACTTGAATCCCAGGGGGACCAATATCCTGGCGGGGAGGTTTGCAAAGGCTATTGGGGAGAATTTAAACTAGAATTGCTGGGGGGTGGGAACCGAACTGAAGTGACAGAGGAAAGGGAGGTTAGCTCACAAATCGAGAAAGCTTGTAGACAGTGCAAAAGGGAAGATAGGCAGGTGATAGAGAAGGGACGTGCTCAGACCGATGGTTTGAGATATGTCTATTTTAACGCGAGGAGTATTAACCAATTAACTATATAACAATTACAGCGTGAAAACAGGCCATCTCGGCCCTTCTAGTCCATGCCGAACTCTTACTCTCACCTAGTCCCACCGACCTGCACTCAGCCCATAACCCTCCATTCCTGTCCATATAGCTGTCCAATTTAACTTTAAACGACAACATTGAACCTGCCTCAACCACTTCTGCTGGAAGCTCGTTCCACACAGCTACCACTCTCTGAGTAAAGTTCCCCCTCATGTTACCCCTAAACTTTTGTCCTTTAACTCTCAACTCATGTCCTCTTGTTTGAATCTTCCCCACTCTCAATGGAAAAAGCCTATCCACGTCAACTCTATCTATCCCCCTCATAATTTTAAATACCTCTATCAGGTCTCCAAAGTGAACAAAGTGGATAAGCTTAGAGCGTGGATCAGCACTTGGAGCTATAATGTGGCCATTACAGAGACTTGGATGGTGCAGGTTCAGGAATGGCTACTTCAAGTGCCAGGCTTTAGATGTTTCAGAAAGGACAGGAAGGGAGGCAAAAGAGGTGGGGGCGTGGCACTGTTGATCAGAGATAGTGTCACGGCTGCAGAAAAGGAGGAAGTCATGGAGGGGTTGTCTACAGAGTCTCTGTGGGTGGAAGTTAGGAATAGGAAGGGGTTAATAACTCTACTGGGTGATTTTTTTTTTATAGACCACCCAATAGTAACAGGGACATCGAGGAGCAGATAGGGAGGCAGATTCTGCAAAGGTGTAATAATAACAGGGTTGTTGTTGTGGGAGATTATAATTTTTCAAATATTGATTGGCATCTCCCTAGAGTGAGGGGTTTAGATGGAGTGGAGTTTGTTAGGTGTGTTCAGGAAGGTTTCTTGACACCATATGTAGATAAGCCTACAAGAGGAGAGGCTGTACTTGATCTGGTATTGGGAGATGAACCTGGTCAGGTGTCAGGTCTCTCAGTGGGAGAGCATTTTGGAGATAGTGGTCACAATTCTATCTCCTTTACCATAGCATTGGAGAGGGATAGGAACAGACAAGTTAGGGAAACGTTTAATTGGAGTAAGGGGAAAACTAGGTAATGATAGAGATTTAGATAAGGCTAGCAGGAAGGAGCTTAAGATGAAATTAGGAGAGCCCGAAGGGGCCACGAGAAGGCCTTGGCGGACAGGATTAAGGAAAACCCCAAGGCATTCTACGAGTATGTGAAGAGCAAGAAGATAAGGCATGAGAGAATAGGACCAATCAAGTGTGACGGTGGAAAAGTGTGTATGGAACCGGAGGGGATAGCAGAGGTACTTATGAATACTTTGCTTCAGTATTCACTACGGAAAAGGTTCTTGGTGATGGTAGTGATGACTTGCAGTGGACTGAAAAGCTTGAGCATCCAGATATTAAGGAAGAGGATGTGCTGGAGCCTCTGGAAGGCATCAAGTTGTATAAGTCACCAGGACCGGACAGGATTTACCCCAGGCTACCGTGGCAATCAAGGGAGGAGATTGCTGAGCCTCTGGCGATGATCTACGCATCATCAATGAGGACAGGAGAGGTTCCGGTGGATTGGAGGGTTGCGGATGTTCTTCCTTTATTCAGGAAAGGGAGCAGAGATAGTCCAGGAAAACTATAGACCAGTGAGTCTACTTCAGAGGTTGGTAAGTTGATGGAGAAGATCCTGAGAGGCAGGATTTATGAACATTTGGAGAGGCATAATATAATTAGGAATACTCAGCATAGCTTTGTCAAAGGCAGTTCATGCCTTACGAGCCTGATAGAATTTTTTTGAGGCTGTGATTAAACACATTGATGAAGGTAGAGCCATAGATGAAGTGTATATGGATTTCAGCAAGGCATATGATAAGGTACCCCATGCAAGGCTTATTGAGAAAGTAAGGAGGCATGGGGTCCAAAGGAATCTTGCTTTGTGGATCCAGAACTGGCTTGCCGTGGTTGTAGACGGGTCATATTCTCATGGAGGTCAGTGACCAGTGGTGTGCCTCAGGAATCTGTTCTGGGACGCCTTCTCTTTGTGATTTTTATAAATGACCGGGATGAGGAAGTGGAGGGATGGGTTAGTAAGTTTGCTGATGACACAAACGTTGGGGGTGTTGTGGGTAGTGTAGGTGGCTGTCAGAGGTTACAGTGGAACATTGATAGGATGCAAAACTGGGCTGAGAAGTGGCAGATGGAGTTCAACCCAGATAAGTGTGAGGTAGTTCATTTTTGTAGGTCAAATATGATGGCATTAATGGTAAGACTCTTGGCAGTGTGGAGGATCAGTGGGATCTTGGGGTCCAAGTCCATAGGACACTCAAAGCTGCTATGCAGGCTGACTCTGGTTAAGAAGGCATACGATGCATTGGCCTTCATCAACCGTGGGATTGAGTTTAAGAGCTAAGAGGTAATGTTACACCTATATAGGACCCTGGTCAGACCCCACTTGGAATACTGTGCTCAATTCTGGTTGCCTCACTACAGGAAGGATGTGGAAACCATAGAAAGTGTGCAGAGGAGATTTACAAGGATGTTGCCTGGATTGGGGAGCATGCCTTATGAGAATAGGTTGAGTAAACTTGGCCTTTTTCCTTGGAGCGACAGAGGATGAGAGGTGACCTGATAGAGGTGTACAAGATAATGAGAGGCATTGATCGTGTGGATAATCAGAGGCTTTTTCCCAGGGCTGAAATGGCTAGCACAAGAAGGCATAGTTTTAAGGTGCTTGGAAGTAGGTACAGAGGAGATGTCAGGGGTAAATTTTTTTTATGCAGAGCGTGGTGATTGCATGGAATGGGCTTCCAGTGGTGGTGGTGGAGGCAGAAACAATAGGGTCTTTTAAGAGACTCCTGGATAGGTACATGGAGCTTAGAAAAATAGAGGGCTATGGGGAAGCCTAGGTAGTTCTAAGGTAGGGACATGTTCGGCACAGCTTTGTGGGCCGAAGGGCCTGTATTGTGCTGTAGGTTTTCTGTGTTTCTATGTTTCTGAAAGGCTTGCTTCTGTATTGCCTAAATTTCTCACAAGACTTCAATTTTGCTCATTCCGTTCCCCTGTACATAGTAAATTGTACATGTCTGAAATGCACTGCCAGGGTCAGTGATGGAGGGAAATATGATTGAAGAGGCTCTCAGCTCGACAACATACAAAGTTCAAAATAAGTTTATTATCAAAGTAAATACATGTCACCATATACTACCCTGAGATTCCCTTTCTTGTTGGATTTCACAGTGGAACAAAGAAATACAATAGAATCAATGAAAAACTACACCCAAAGACTGACAACTAACCAATGTGCAAAAGAAGACAAACTGTGCAAATAAAAAAACAATAAATGAGTAAGTAAGTAAATAATACTGAGAACATGAGTTGTAGAGTCCTTGAAAGTGAATCCATAATCCACAGTGGTTTAGGAGCTTGATGCTTGAGGTGTAATGTTGAATGCACAGGGCATAGAGGGAAATGAACATTCTGCATGCAGAAGGGTTTTGTTCAGTTCCCTCCTTGTGGTGGATTTTGACCAGCTGGGTTGAGAGAATATCTTTACCAGACTATAGAACTGTGTGTCTGTATTGCTTAATGCCTGGATCAGCAGAAAATCCCGGTGTTGCCCTTTAGCCTACTGCTGTAGACATAAGTCTACAGTGATGTTGCCCTCTGGCCTACTGCTGTACACCATGAGGATACTGGGGGGGGGGGGTTCCCCCTCTAGCTTGCTTAGAACAATACCAAATATGGAAATATTAAACAGACCATACCCATTAGAATCAACCATAAAGAGGGTGCATGTACTGATTTTAAGCAGATTATAGGCTCCCCTGTGTCAGGTAAATTAAATGTCCTAACGAATACCTGGATCTGAGTCTTGTGTGGAAAAGGAAATTCCCTAACAATTTGGCCACGAGGATGGGATCCCAATATACGGGATCCAGCTGAGTCCCAGCCAAGTAATTGGTCCCTCAGAAAGGAATCGAAACCCTACCTGTGAGACTTCCTTGAAAGATGGGGAATCAAACCAAGACCAGTGTGAGGCATTTGACCGGTGACCAGTTCCTGAATTCTGATAAGAACAAGAAGGAAACTGGGAGAGGAAGATGAGATATAATTGACAAAATATTTTTGTGAAATTTAACGGGGACACAGGTATTCATATAATCAGCTGCTTGCTAAACGCAGTTAGTATAGAAAATAGAACATAGAATACTAAAAAATAAAATTAAAAGTATATGTTAAAATTGAAAGCCGGGCCTGGTCAAGCCAACCCGATCGAAAAAGAACAAGGGACCTTCCTATGAACGACAGACACAAAATGCTGGAGGAACTCCGGCCAGGCAGCTTCTTAAAGAAGAAAGGGTTGGTCGGAAACGTCGACTGTACTGTTTTTTATAGATGCTGCCTGGCCTGCAGAGTTCCCCCAGCACTTTGTGTTTGTCGCTTGGATTTCCAGCATCTGCAGATTTTCTCTTGCTCCCCATGAACGACGCCCGGCCGAACCGATTACGAAGGCCCCAATAAATAAGGGCACGGATAAGAAAATTGCAAAATACAAGAGGGCAAAGCAATTGTTGGGCGACCCGCTAGCTCCCCGGGTGTACCCGCCGATAAGGTTTGGTTGGAAACAGGGGACAGCAGGTAATCTGTTACATTTTCCAGTGATTTATATGCAAGTTATTAAAGTGGTAGTGGGATTGCTCAGGCTGTGCGGCACCGGCTGCTACCCTGGGCCGAAACCCCGATTCTTCCGGAGTTTACGGGCGGGGACGGACTGAGGAGAGGGGTTACCCAATAGCACCACAAGGGGAGGGTCCTCTCAATTCCCCCAGATAATGATGTCCCCATTTTTAAACCCTGGACCCCAGCTGAGGTACGCATTAAGATCGGCGACGCCCCTGATTCACTAAGAAAACCTTCAGCATTTCATAAAGGGCTTACTCAGACCTGTCAAATATTTATCCCGCCGCATGGCGATTTACGGGCGTTTCTCCGTATCATGGGCTGGGGCGGAGGCTAACTTCCCGCTCGCCAATGCTACTCCTGAGGGAGACTGGTGACCGGCAGTCGGCGAGGATGCCCGTCAGGCTCTGGAAACGTGGGTGCGCAAAATTAAAGCCCCTATCCTTCCGCAACCCGACAACATGAGGACTTCGGAGAAGTTACCCGATGCATGTGAAAGAGAGACCGTCACTGACTTCATAGCTCGATTCAAAGACACCTGGGAATCAAATGCGGGAATACCGCTGGACCAGCAAAATGCCTAGCTGGCTGTACAAACCTTTCTTAACTGCCTCCGACCGGAGGTCGACCATGTCTTTCGGTGGACTAATCTGAACTGGCAGACCCAGCGATGGAATGTGGTAACTTGGACCCTGACCAACGTGGAGCGAAGTGGGTTGTTTAAGAAAAGGGGCAGTATATGCAAAAAGGGGAGTGGAAGGCGGGTGCTTGACCAAGGCCCCAGGACAAGAGAGAGGACCTATGCAGGGAATGCGGGCGAAAGGGGCATTGGATTAGAGAGTGGAGGGGTAGGGAGAAAAGTTGTCCCGCGAAAATCCCGAGGAACACATTTCACTCCGCGCAACCCCTTCGGGTTCCACTGAGGAGGCAATGAGGGGAAGACGATGCAAGCGGCTATGATCAGGCTCTCTGAGAACCTTCAGGAGGCTCCCCTCCTGGAAGTAGGAATAGCTAATAAAAGAATACCTGTTCTGATTGATTCCGGCGCCACTATATCCTCCGTAAGCCCCTCTGTGGTACTGCCTAAGACTATAAAAATCGTGGGGATAGCCGAAGTCCCCATGACGGGTCCATTAACTCAGCCTGGAGAAATTAGAGTAGACGGTAGAGAGACGGAGGAAACGCTAACAACTCATCTGTTAACCTACTAGGACGCCAGGCTTTGGGTAAACTGAACGCCGCAATCCATTACACTCCCGATCGATTGTACCTCGAGCTGCCTTGCGGCAGGGAATAACGACGGAATGGGGAAATCGGGGATTCTTGGGAGATGTTGTAAATACCTGCAAGCTGGCAACGGCAACTGCATTGCATTGTCCCGCCGCCTTCCGAGACCCCAATCCCGGTGATGATTATCGTAACAAGGCTTTCGAATATGGGGGCACGTTAGGGTCTATTTTCTTCAGTGGAGCCATAGTTTTTGGCCCGGAGGGTCTAGACCCTGGCCTTTTCCATGGCCAGGCGCAATTATTCCTAGAGACACAGATCCCTATGCCGGGAAACCGGGGTACACTTGCTGAACCCCAGAATGGGCATTATTACAATTACCACCTGCGATCCGAAGGGATATTTTCTCATCATCATCCCCCTCCCGAAGTCCAATGGTCGGGACCTGACGACATGCACCAAGTGAACCCAGAATTATGGGCTCAACGCAAAAATCATGTAGGCCTTGTCATAACAGTAACCCCCCACCGGGTGACTCAGAAGTAGACTAGCCGCCTACCCTCCGACCGACAGTACCCGCCTATCACCGGACGCGCTGCAGGGCATCAGGCCAATGACCTGATGCTACAACAAGAAGTTCTTCCGTCCAGTCCGAGCCTTTGCAGCACACTTATTTTGCCAGTCCCTAAACCGTAAAGACCTGAGGAACGGCGGTTCGTAGAGGACCTACGGACCATTAATCAAATCGTGCAACCGATTTCGCCCGTTGTGCCGGCTACTAATGTTATACCGTCCATTCCCTTCCAAAGTCGCTGGTACACTGTCGTCAACTTGTGTTCTGCCTTCCTCTCCAACCCCCCGCACGAGGGCAGCCAGTACCTATTTGCCTTTACTTACAATGGCCAACAATATACATGGACTCGACTTTCTCGGGGATACACGGAAAGCCCGGCTGCCTACGCTGCTGCAGTCCGAGACGACCTGGCTGATATATCCCTCTCCGAAGAGGGCGCTCTGTTGCAGTACTGTACACCGACTTGTTATTTGCTTCTCAAACTCTCGCCACCCGTGGAAAGGACTCCATTACACTTTTAAACCACTGGGCGGCTAAGGTTCACCGAATCCCTCAGTCCAAATTACAGTACTACCAAACAATAGTCACCTACTTGGGGTATATATTGAAGATTAGGCCCCGAACGTACTTCTGCCACCACACGGGCTCCTAAGCCTTCCACCAAGAAGCAGATGATGATCTTTCTAGGCATGACAAACTATTGCAGGTACTGCACTTGGGTCCCTGAATACAGGATCCACGACGCGTCCCTTTGGGAGTCTTTGATACAAAATGGACGAAGGAAAGGGAAAAGTCCTTCACCCCTGCTCGCCAAACGGGCTGTGAAGTAATGTTGTTAAGAAAAGAGCACCAGCCTTAAATTCTTTCACCTTAATGGTTCTCCCGAACCTCATGATTGTCTGAAAGTAGTCGAGACCGTATTCTTTACAGAAGATCCCTCCTACAAGCCCAATGATTCTGGCAGGCTATGCGATTGAGACACTGGAGGTAGCGGCCCCTTCCCTAGGCACATCCGCTGAAGCAGCTGTGTTATTTGCGTTAACCCGGGCCTGTATCTTGGCCGCCGGGAAAGCCGCCAATATCTATACTGACTCTCGTTACGCCTTTGGGGTGGTACACGATTTCGGAACCCTGTGGAAACGTAGGGGATTTATTCCCTCATCTGGGAAGCTTATACAACACGCCAGTTTGATCGCGAACCTGCTACAGCTGCCTAATAATTTAGCAATAATCAAGTGCGACGCACACACTGGTGCCACTGATCTCATAACACATGGCAACGCGGCAGCAGATATCAAGGGAGACGTGCACCTGCAGGTCCCCATCCAAGCTGTGTGAAAAATTACACCTCCCACGGGGCTCACCCTAAAGGGCCAAGAGGAGCCCAAAGATCTGTCCCAGCGCAGAATAAAACTCAAAGTGGGACAAGACCAAACGTGTTCCCGACCTCAAAGGTGTGTGGCGCCACCCTGATGGGCCGCTGGTTTGCCCCTAGAGTCTCCTATACGCCCTTGATCGCATAGGTCACGGAAGGGGGCATGTAGGAAAAGGAGGTACCAAAACATTGGTTTGCACTGAGTTTAACGGTAGTGGCCGAGCACATTGTACAAGGTTTTGAAATTTGTCAGACGCATAATAGACGGGAATCACCCGCCTCGGCAGAGGCTCCTTTCGCCAACCTGCAGGTTGTCTTTGCGCACATGCCAGCTAGTGGGAGGTTTAATATTTGTTAGGAATAGTTGGTACGTTTTCTAAGTGGGTGGAGGGCTCTCTGACCCGAAAAGACGATATCAGAATTGTGGTCAAGACCCTCATGAAGAATATCATCTCCCGTTTCGGGGTCCCTTACCAACGCAATAGTGACAGGGGAACCCACTTTACTGGGAAGTTGATTAAGGAATTGAGTCAGGCTCTGGGAATACCATCTCCCTCCCACCTCAGTCTTCTTGACTGGTGGTGAGAATGAAGGGGGTACTAAAAGATACTCTGGCTAAAACATGTCAAGACACTGGGTTAAAATGGCCCGAGGCGCTGCCTATCGTCCTGTACCCCTTCGAAATCAGACCAACCGAACATCCAAACTGACCCCATTCAAGGTGCAAGTGGGAAGCCCCATGCCTGCTGGATGCCGTCCTTCGTTGCGAGGAGGTAACACCCCTCTAATTTTGACTACTAAATCAATGAAAGCCTTGGGGGAGGACCTTCGAATAAAGTAGAAACAATTAGAGGCGGCACTATCTCCACCCGGAGAATGAAACATATCCATTTATACCAGGTGACATGGTATATGTAAAAAGTTAAAAAATGATTTCTTCTCTCCCTGCTGTAGTTGTTATATGGTTATATGGTAGATAGGACCGTGTCAGGTATTTATCGTCACTCGAACTGCGGTCAAACTCGAAGGGAAGGCCGATTATATCTATGGTACCCGGTGCAAGCCGAAATACTCGTCGACTTCTGACAAGAATGAGGACCCTCCTGCTAATAAGACCATAAGATATAGGAGCAGAAGTAAGCCATTCGGCCCATCATGTCTGCTCTGCCATTCCACGATGACTGATATATTATCCCTGTCAACTTTTCCTGCCTTCTCCCCACACCCTTTGATGCCTGGCTAATCAAGAACCTATCTATCTCTGCCTTGAATACACCCAATGACGGCCTCCACAGCTGCTCGTGGCAACAAATTCCACAGAGTTACCACCCTCCGACTAAAGTAATTTCTCTGCAGCTCTGTTCTAAGTGGACGTCCTTCAATTCTGAATTCGTGCTTTCTTGTCCTAGACACTCTTACCATGGGCAATAACGTTGCCATATCTAATCTGTTCAGGCCTTTTAACATTTGAAATGTTTATGAGATGCCCCCTCATTCTCCTGAACTCCAGGGTATACAGCCCAAGAGCTGCCAGACGTTCCTCATATGGTAACCCTTTCATTCCTGGAATCATTCTCGTGAATCTTCTCTGAGCCCTCTCCAATGTCAGTATATCCTTTCTAAAATAAGAGTCTAGAACTGCACACAATACTCCAAGAGTGGTCTCACGAGTTCCTCAACATCACATCCCTGTTCTCAAATTCTATATCTTTAGAAATGAATGCCAACATTGCAATAACCTTCTGCACCACTGACTTAACCTGGAGGTTAACTTTTAGGGTATCCTGCCCAAGGATTCCTAAGTCCCTTTGCATCTCTGCATTTTGAATTTGCTCCCCATCTAAGTAATGGACTGCCCATTTATTTCTTCCACCAAAGTGCATGACCATACACTTTCCAACATGGTATTTCATTTGCCACTTCTTTGCCCATTCCCCTAAACTATCTAAGTCTCTCTGCAGGCTCTCTGTTTCCTTAACACTACCCGCTCCTCCACTATCTTTGTATCATCAGCAAGGTTAGCCACAAATCTATTAATCCCATTGTCCAAATCATTGACATACATTGTACACTATGTGTCCGACAGAGTGATCAGCAGCACTGGGGCTCCACAGGGGACTGTCTTGTCTCCCTTTCTCTTCACCATTTACACCTTGGACTTCAACTACTGCACAGAGTCTTGTCATCTTCAGAAGTTTTCTGATGACTCTGTCATAGTTGGGTGCATCAGCAAGGGGGATGAGGCTGAGTACAGGGCTACGGTAGGAAACTTTGTCACATGGTGTGAGCAGAATTATCTGCAGCTTAATGTGAAAAAGACTAAGGAGCTGGTGGTAGACCTGAGGAGAGCTAAGGTACCGGTGACCCCTGTTTCCATCCAGGGGGTCAGTATGGACATGGTGGAGGACTACAAATACCTGGGGATACGAATTGACAATAAACTGGACTGGTCAAAGAATACTGAGGCTGTCTACAAGAAGGGTCAGAGCCATCTGTATTTCCTGAGGAGACTGAGGTCCTTTAACAACTGCCAGACAATGCTGAGGATGTTCTACGAGTCTGTGGTGACCGGTGCTATCATGTTTGCTGTTGTGTGCTGGGGCAGCAGGCTGAGGGTAGCAGACACCAACAGAATCAACAAACTCATCCGTAAGGCCAGTGATGTTGTGGGGATGGAACTGGACTCTCTGACGGTGGTGCCATCTTGGACAATGTCTCCCGTCCACTACATAATGTACTGGTTGGGCACAGGAGTACATTCAGCCAGAGACTCATTCCACCGAGATGCAACACAGAGCATCATAGGAAGTCATTCCTGCCTGTGGCCATCAAACTTTACAACTCCTCCCTTGGAGGGTCAGACACCCTGAGCCAATAGGCTGGTCCTGGACTTAATTTACATATTACTATTTAACTATTTATGGTTTTATTACTATTTAATTATTTATGGTGCAACTGTAACGAAAACCAATTTCCCCCGGGATCAATAAAGTATGACTATGTCTATGACTAAAAAGCAGCGGTCCCAACACTGACCCCTGTGGAATTCCACTGGTAACTGGCAGCCAGCCAGAATAGGATCCCTTTATTCCCACTCTCTGTTTGCTGCCGATCAGCCAATGCTCCACCCATGCTAGTAACTCCCCTATAATTCCATGGGCTCTTACCTTGCTAAGCAGCCTCATGTTCGGCACCTTGTCAAAGGCCTTCTGAAAATCCAAGTACACCACATCTACTGATGTCAGGCTAACAGGTCTATAGTTTCCTTTCTGCTTCCTCCCACCCTTAAACAGCATATTTGCAATCTTCCGGTCATTCGGTACAATGCCAGAATCTATCGATTCTTGAAAGATCATTGTTAATGCCTTCGCCATCTCTCCAGCTACTTCCTTCAGAACCGGAGTGTGCATTCTATCAGGACCGGGAGATTTATCTACCCTCGGACCATTAAGCTTCCTGAGCACCTTCTCAGTTGCAATTTTCACTGCACCTACTTCACTTCCCCGACACTCTTGAGTGTCCGATGTCTTCCACTGTGAAGACTGATGCAAAGTATGCTTTCAGTTCCTCTGCCATCTCTGTGTCTCTCATTACAATATCTCCAGTGTCATTTTCTATTGGTACTATATCTATCCTCAGCTCTCTTTATATACTTAAAAAAGCTTTCAGTATCCTCTTTGAAATTGGTCACCAGCTTCCTTTCATAAGTCATCTTTTCCTTCCTAATGACCTTCTTAGTTTCCTTCTGCAGGTATTTAAAAGTTTCCCAATCCTCTTTCTTCCCACTAACTTTGGCTTCCTTGTATGCCTTCTCTTTTGTTTTTGTTTTGGCTCTGACTTCACTTGTTAGTCACGGTAGTATCCTTCTTCCATTCAAAAATTTCTTCTTATTTGGAATATATCTGTCTTGCAGTTCCCTCATTTTTCGCAGAAACTCCAGCCATTGCTGCTCCGCTGTCCTTCCTGCTAGTGTCCCTTTCCAGCCAACCTTGGCCAGTTCCCCTCTCAAGCCATTGTAATTTCCTTTATTCCACTGAAATACCGACACATTGGAATTTAGTTTCTCCTTCACAAATTTCAAAGTGATCTCGATGATATTGTGATCACTGTTCCCTATGGGTTCCTTAATCTTAAACTCGTTGGACAACACCCAAACCAGCACAGCCGATCCCTAGTGGGTTCAACAACAAGCTGTTCTAAAAAGCCATCCCTTATACATTTTACTAATTCTCTCTCTTGAGGAAAACTGGCCTGGTTTTCCCAATCCACTTTCAGGTTAAAATCCCCAACAATTATCACGATATTACCCTTCTGACATTCCTTTTCTATCTCCTGCTGTAATTTGTAATCCACATCCCGGTTTGGAGGCCGGTATACAACTGCCATTAGGGTCCTTTTACCCTTGCCATTTCTTAACTCAATCCATAGGGACTCTGCACCTTCCGAACCTATGTCATTCCTTTCTGATGGTTTAAGATTATTTCTTATACACAGGGCCACACTACCCCCTCTGCCTACTAACCTGTATTTCTGATACACCGTATATACTTGGACGTTCAGCTCCCAATGGCAGCCATCCTTTAGCCAAGTTTCAGAGATGGCCACAACGTCATACCTGCAGCTGAATTTTAAGATCGTCCATTTTATTTCTTATGCTGTGTGCATTCAAATATAACACTTTCAGTACAGTATTTGTTGCTTTCTATTGTAAATCATCGCACTGGCTGTGATTATGCCTCATCTCCTACCTGTCCTTTCTATCATCTCTGTTGTATGCATCTTTGATTTATTTTTGTTTTCTCCTTCCTCAACCCTATCACTCCGGTTCCCATCCCCGTGCCAAATTAGTTTAAACCCTCCCTCACAGCTCTAGTAAACCTGCCTGCTGGGATATTGGACCCCTTTGGGTACCTCCCCCAGAAGAGGCCCTAATGATTCAGGAACCCAAAGCCCTGCCCCCTACATCAGTCTCTCAGCCAAATATTAATATGCCTGATCAGACTATTCTTGCACTGATTAGCATGTGGCACAAGCAGCAATCCTGACATTACTGCCCTGGAGGTCCTGCTTTTCAGCTTTCTACCCAACCCCCTGAATTCTCTCTTCAGGACCTCCTCCCTTTTTTTACTCATTGGTACTAACGTGTACCAAGACCTCTGGCTGTTCACCCTCTCCCTTCAGAATACTCTGCACCTGATCCGAGACATTCCGTACCCTGGCACCTGGGAGGCAACAAACCATGCGGGTATCTCTATCAGGCTGATAGAACCTGTCTGTTACTCTCACCATGGAATCTCCTATGACTACTGCATTCCTCATCTTCTTCTCTCCCTTCTGCACCATGGAACAAGGCTCAGTGCTAGAGACCCAATCGCTGTGCTCATCCTCTGTCAGGTCACCCCCCCCCCCCACGAGATACCGATTACTAAGGGGGTGGCCACCGGGGTGCTCTCTACTATCTGACCTCTTCCCTTTCCTTCCCTAACAGTCACCCACTGTCATGGTCTGATCCGTGAAGTCCGGATTCTGTTTCACGGTCTGGTCCATCGTTCCTTATTCCGGGTTTTCTGGTTTTCCCTTTTTTCTGTTGGGTGCTCTAATTGAGGCAGCTGATTCACATTTTGGGCTGGCTACATAAATAGCTCCTTGGTTCAGCTTCAGTTGCTGGATTGTTCCTGTCCAAACCTCCTGTCTGAATCCCTTCTCTGCCCCTTCCTCCTGAAGTCTTGCCCTGCAACCAGTGTCTGAAGTCTTGCCTTGCCTCGCCTTGCCTCGCCTTGCCTCGCCTTGCCTCGCCTTGCCTCGCCTTGCCTCGCCTCGCCTCGCCTCGCCTGTAACCTTTGCCTGCACTGCTGTCAAGTTCAACTGCTGGAACAAGATAAGAAACTGTCTATTGTTGTTTTGAACTGTCTGTGTCCACGCCTTCACTAGATAGGTCTGGCTGTTTGCTGCTACCTAGTGTTGGGATCTGTCTCTGTGTCCACACCTTTGCTAGATAGGTCTGGCCATTTGCCACTACCTTGTGTTGGGAACTGTCTCTCTGTTCTGTGTATGAGTCCTGACCCTAAGTCCTGCTCCCTAGGAGGGGTTGAGACTGTGTAGAGCCCTGGCCCCAAGTCCTGTTCCCAAGGAGGGGTTCCAGCTCTGTTTTCCTGTCTCTCCCAAGACCAAGGCTCTGTGTTCCATGTTCCTGTTCTGCCAAGACCAAGTCAAGGCTTCGGGATCTCATCCTGTTCTTGTGCCTCGCCCAGCCCAGGAGTACCTTGTCCCGCCCAGGAAAGCCTCGAAGAATCCAAGCTTCATCTGGTCCTGTAGCCACGTCATGTCTTTGTCTAGTTCTGGAGTCCGAGCCCGAGTCAAGACCCAGGTTCTGGGTCTTTGCCCAGTCTCTGGCTCGGAGTCCATACCGAAGCCTCGTCATGTCCTCGCCCCGAGGAACCGAAGCCTCGTCATGTCCTCGCCCCGAGGAACCGAAGCCTCGACATGTCCTCGCCCCGAGGAACCGAAGCCTCGACATGTCCTCGCCCCGAGGAACCGAAGCCTCGACATGTCCTCGCCCCGAGGAACCGAAGCCTCGACATGTCCTCGCCCCGAGGAACCGAAGCCTCGACATGTCCTCGCCCCGAGGAACCGAAGCCTCGACATGTCCTCGCCCCGAGGAACCGAAGCCTCGACATGTCCTCGCCCCGAGGAACCGAAGCCTCGACATGTCCTCGCCCCGAGGAACCGAAGCCTCGACATGTCCTCGCCCCGAGGAACCCAAGCCACGTCCAGTCTTGTAGCCACGTCATGTCCTCGCCTAGATCCGGGGTCTGAGCCAGAGTCAAGACCCAGGTTTCGGGGGGTTCCTAGTTCCTCGTCAAGGTCCCGCTCTCTAGTCAAGTCCCGTTCCTAGTACTTCAGTGTCTGTGTCTTGCATTTGGGACGGCACCAGCGTCCCTGTTATGACACCCACTTGTGTAACTCCTGCCGCCTCGGGGTGACTAACTCCCTATAGCTCCTGTCTATCTCCTGTTCACTCTCTCTAATGAGCTGTAGGTTATCAAGCTCCATATCCCTAACACAGTCTCTCAGGAGCTGCATCTCGGTGCACCTGGCGCCGATGTGGCCATGTGGGTGACTGGAAGATTCCCAGGATTCCCACATCTGACACCCAGAGCAAAATACTAACCCTACAGACATGCTCTTCATTCGTCCAGGAAAAAAAAACACAAGGAGACAACGTAGTCCTCCTACCCACTTACCTCACCAAAGTCCAAATGAGCCACAGCCCAACAACTCTGACTCAGACCACTTCTTTGATAATATTGACAGAACTGAAGGGAACATTGAGGGGAGGGTGACAGGCAACAGGAGAACATAGCACACCTGCTACATAGAAAATTTATGCGTGTGACTTATGAATATGCTAGCTTTGGAAAGAACCCAGTAACAAATAGAAGCTATCACAACTGAAGTAGTTTGCAGAATAGGATGGTCTTAGACTTTATATCGGCTGAAAAGGGAGGAGTTTGCACGATTCTAGGACAAGAATGTTACACCTATATCCCAGGTGAATCTGAGAATATCACCTATCTAGCTGACCACATACAGAAAAGTGTAGAACAAATTCAGAATGTGGGTGAGGGATTCCATGACTACAACCCAAAAGGAGGGTGTCGGCCCTTTAATGGACCCCTGGGGGGAGCGGTAGGCAACCATTGCCCTATACGATCTAAGCTTGCTCTAGGTAATCGTGGTGGTTAGGTTTTTAAAATGTGTAATACCCTTCCTGAACTTTTGCTCCGCGCACCCTTCCGGGAACAGTATCTTTCCTCAGTTAACCAGGGGACCCGAGTTACCGGACAAGGGACAGACCAGTGATCCGGCGTATGATGAGGAAGTCTGTCTGGTCATGCGTCCCTTCCGCCCTTCATGTGAACCCCCTTTTTCCGAGGAGGAGGAGAATTGATCAGAATGATCAAAAAAGTTGGGACTTTGGAGGATTTTGGCCAGGTGGGTTGGGTAAATACCATTTTTTTTAGATTATGAGGACACTCAGTCCTTGTTTATCATCATTTAGTAATGCATGCATTAAGAAATGATACAATGTTCCTCCAGTATCATATCACAGAAATACAAGACAGACCAAGAATAAAACTGACAAAAACCACATAATTATAACATATAGTTACAACAGTGCAAAGTGATACCGTAATTTGATGAAGAGCAGACCATGGGCACAGTAAAAAAAAAAAGTTTCAAAGTCCCGATAGCCCCATCATCTCACGCAGATGGTAGAAGGAAGAAAAACTCTCCCTGCTATGATACTCCAGCGCTGCAAACTTGCCGATGCAGCACCCTGGAAGCACCCGACTACAGCCGATTCTGAGTCCGTCCGAAAACTTCAAAGCCTCCGACCAGCCCTCCGACACCGAGCACCATCTCTGCCAAGCACTTCGACCCTGACCCCAGCCGCCAAGCAACAGGCAAAGCCGAGGATTCGGGGCCTTCCCCTCCAGAGATTCTTGATCGCACAGTAGCAGCGGCAGTGAAACAGGCATTTCAGAAGTTTCACCAGATGTTCCTCCGTGCTTCTCACGTCCATTCTCCATCGAATCAAGATTGTGCACAGCATCCTACTTGACAGATAATAGATATTCATTCCAAAGTGGCCACTGCGCACTGCGTCGCGCCGCCATCTTCTCTCCACGTCGCCATCTTCATCTGGCAAACACCTTTGCCAGACTATAGAACTGTGTGTCTGTATTGCTTAGTGCCTGGATCAGCAGAAAATCCTGGTGTTGCCCGCTAGCCTACAGCGGTATTTACACAGCATTCACTCAAATCAAGGTTTCTTTAATCTGAACATCACGATGTTCCTGTTTCTTTGAACCCCAAATCATACCGACCCTAGACTGTCATATCGATGTTATATCAGTGCAGTTCTCCCCGAGCTCTGTCAGCATCGATTCTGTCCAACAGTGTGCGCACATTCATCACATCGAGGGTGAGAGGAATAATCCTTATTTTTCTCTTTGATGTATTTCAACTGCTGTGGTAGGGTCCCCGCCAGCTGTAGTAAACTGGTCAAAGAAAGAACAGAGCAGGCAGCATTTGGTGCACTTTTTTCTAGCCCCTTCCTCATACCATGGAGGTGAGCAGTGCATTCCTGAAAGGAGCCGCTCAGTCATCCAGGTGGCTGCCGGAAGGTACTGCTGCTCCATGCCTGAGACACCAGTGTGCAGGGTTACTGCCCCGGCTCCCACTGTACCCGCACCTTCTGCATCATCGCTAGCCTGTCGCCATAGCACTTGGGTTACTCTGGCTTGGGGTGAATGACTTACCAAAGAATTAGTTTAAAATGAGGAAGAGTTTCACTCACTCGCTTGAGACCATCTGTATCCAGTGGCAAGACAGCTGGTGATGAGGTCGGATGCTGTGGATTACCATGATGTCCTTAGTGCTTCGTCATGCTCTAAACTCTCTACAGTGCTTTGCTGTGTCTGCCTTCCTGCCCGTTAAGCCAAACTGCTGGTTACCTCTGCGCAGTCTGCCTGGTCCAGTCTTTGTCAGCTTGGGTAGGTAAGCCCAAATGCACCGAGGGTTTAAGACTCATCGGTTGTCCTCACCTGGTTTAGCCCACTTGTCAAAGCAGTTGATCAGGGTGTGGCAGCCATTGCTAACAAACAGCTGCTTGGAGGCACAGGTGAGAGGTGAGTGCTGTGAAGGCCAGTGGATAGGTACATGGATGGGAGAGGTCTGGAGGGTTATAGACTGGATGCAGGTCAATGGAACTAGCAGAATAATGTTTCGGCACAGACTAGAAGGGCCGAATGGCCTGTTTGTTTTCTGTGCTGTAGTGTTCTATGGTTCTATGGAGGACGAGCCACTCCAAAGGAAGTGTGATGTGTGTGCCCCATTGGGGTGCTGAACCTCCCTGAACCATCATACACCCTGATTAGTTTAGGCTGGCATTTAATTATTGGTTTGTTTTGTCTGGCACAATATTGTGGGTCAAAGGGCCTGTTGCTGAGTTGTTCTGTTCTGTGTTCCATATTCTATACGGCAGTCAGCATGTTGGACCGAAGGGCTTTTTTCCACACTTCTATGACCCTGCATGTGCAGATACAGTGATTCAGTCCATTTTCTGTCGCTGGCTCCTGAGAAAACCATCCTGTTCTTTCCCCATTGTCTGAAAAACATCTCCATCGGGTATTTATCCACTTGTCCATGAACATTAATACTGACACTTCATCCACTCTTTCATGCAGTATGGGCATGATAAATCAAATCTCTATAAATAAAAAAAATCTCAAGTCTGGCACTTTTGCCTAAGCCACCATGGAAGGTTACAGTATAGAAGCGGTCATTTTATGTGCTTGTTCCCCCCCTCCCCCATGTACAGTGGAGAGCATTCTGACTGGTTAAATCACTGCCTGGTATGGAGCCTCCGATGTGCAGGATCATAAGAGGCTGCAGAGGGTTCTGGACGCAAGAGGTTCTGCAGATGTTGGAAATCTTGAACAACACACACAAGTGCTGGAGGAACTCAACAGGTCAGGCAGCGTCTATGGAGAGGTTGAGACTCATCTATCAAGGCTGAGATGCTTCATCTGGACTGGAAAGGAAGGGGTCAGAAGCCAGAATAAGAGAGTAGAGAGAGGGGAAGCACAAGCTGGAACATGGTGAGGGGGAAGAAATAAGAAGCTGGGAGGTGACTGGTGGAAGAGGTAAATGGCTGAAAAAGAAGCAATCTGATAGGAGAAGAAATTTGGTTGGAAAGGACGGTGGAATTAAACAAAGGAAATGGTGAACTGAGGGAGGTGATGAGCAGATCATGATGGTGGGGGAGGAGAAGAAAAGGGGTGCGAGGGCCGTAGATTCAGCCAGCTCCATCACGAGTCCAACTCTAACCATCGAGGACCTCTTCAAGATACAGTTCCTGAAGAAGGTGACATACAACATTAAAAAACCCTCACTATCTGGTACCATCATGGTGGAGGTACCAGAGCCTAAAAACCCACACTTGGTGATTCAGGAACAGTTTCTTCCCCTTCACCATCAGATATCTGAATGGTCCATGGACCATTGAACACTTTCTCATTATTCCTTTTTTATACTATTAGGTGCAGTTACTGTTACAAGGGAGGAGGTGCTCAAAATGCTGAAAAACCTGAAGGTACATAAGTCACCCGGATCAGATGAATTGCACCCAAGGGTTTTGAAAAAGATAGCAGTTGAAGTTATGGACATTAGTAATGATCTTTCAAAAATCATTGGACTCTGGCATGGTGCCAGAGGACTGGAAATTGCAAATGTCATTCCACTCTTTAAGAAAGGAGGGAGGCAGCAGAAAAGAAATTACAGACCAGTTAGCTTGACCTCAGTGGTTGGGAAGATGCTGGAGTCAATTATTAAGGATGAGGTTATAGAGTATTTGGTGACGCAGGATAAGATAAGACAAAGTCAGTGTGGTTTCCTTAAGGGAATATCTTGCCTGACAAACTAATTGGAATTCTTTGAGGAGATTACAAGTATGAAGGAGATGCAGTGGATTTTGTATATTTGGATTTTCCAAAGGCCTTTGACAAGGGACCACACATGAGGCTGCTTAACAAGTTAAGAGCCCATGGTATTACAGGAAAGTTACTGGCATGGTTAGAGCATTGGCTGATTGGTACGAGGTGGCGAGTGGGAATAAAACGATCCTTTTCTGGTTGGCTGTCAGTGACAAGTGGTGTTCTGCAGGAGTTGGTGTGGGACTTCTTCTTTTAATGCTGTATATCAATGATCTAGATGAAATAGATGGCTTTGCTGCCAAGTTTGTAGATGATACGAAAAATTGGTGGAGAGGCAGGTAGCATTCAGGAAAAAGGTATGCTGCAGAATGACTTAGACAGATTAGGAGAATGGGCAAGAAAGTGGCAAATGAAATACAATGTTGGAAAATGCATCGTCATGCACTTTGGTAGAAGTAATAAATGTGCAAACTATTTTCTAAATGGGGAGAAAATCCAAAAATCTGAGATGCAGAACACCCTGAAGATTATTTGCAGGTTGAGTCAGTGGTGAGGAAGGCAAGTGGAATGTTAGCATTCATTTCAAGAGGTCTAGAATATAAGAGAAGGGATGTGATGTTGAGTCTTAGTAAGGTACTGGTGAAGCTTCACCTTGAGTATTGTGAACAGTTTTGGGCTCCTCATCTAAGAAAAGATGTATTGGCATTGGACAGGGTACAGAGGCAGTTCACAAGGATGATTCTGGGAATGAAAGGGTTGTCATACAAGGAACATTTGATGGCTCTGGGTCTGTACTCGCTGGATTTTAGAAGGATGAGGGTGGATTTCATTGAAACCTTTTGAATGTTGAAAGGCCTAGACATTTTAGATGTGTAAAGGATGGTTCCCATGGTGTCTAGGACAAGAGGGCACAGCCACAAGATAGAGGGGCATCCATTTAATACAGAGATGCAGAGACATTTCTTTAGCCAGAAGGTGGTGAATTTGTGGAATTTGTTACCAAAGGCGGCTGTGAAGGTCAGGTAATTGGGTGTATTTAATACAGAGATTGATAGGTTCTTGATTGGACATGGCATTAAATGATTCAGGGAGAAGGCAGGGAGTGGGGCTGAGGAGGGGAAAAAAGGATCAGCCATGATTGAATGGCAGAGCAGACTCTATGGGCTAAATGGCCTAATTCTGCTCCTCTATGTCTTATGGTCATAATAAATCTAAATCTGATTCTGAAAGATCCCACGATTTCATGTCCGCCAATCAAGTGCGAAGCCCAGAACTGAGCAGACTCCTCCCATTTAATATAACCTGCATAATTTTCAATATTTAATTAAGTCAACATTTTGTGATGCATAGCAACACACACAAAATGCTGGAGAACTCAGCGGGTCAGGCAGCATCTCTGGAGGGGAAATAAACAGTTGATATTTTGGGCTGAGACCCTTCAACAGGACTGGAAAAGTATGGGAGGTAGCCAGAATAAGAAAGTGTGGGAAGGAGGAGGAGGACAAGCTAGAGCTGACAGGTGAAGCCAGGTGGGTGGAAGAGAGGGGCTGAAGTAAGAAGCTGGGAGGTGGAAAAGGTGAAGGGCTGAAGACAATGGAATCTGAAAGGAGAGGAGAGAAGACCATGGGAAAAGGGAAGCAGGAGGGATCCCATGGGGAGGTGATAGAGAGGTGACGAGAAGAAAAGAGCTAAGAGGGGCACCAGAGTGGGGAAGGGAAAGAGAAGGAAGGGAGAGTGGGGAAAAAATTAGAGAAGTCATTGTTGGTGCCATTCTACCTCATTATTTCTTTCTTTCTGTTACACTATTTATTTACTTTATAATTTGTAGTACTTGAAGTACTGTGGGCAGTTTTGGTCTCCTTATTTAAGAAAGGATGTGCTGACGTTGGAGAGGGTACAGAGAAGATTCACTAGAATGATTCCGGAAATGAGAGGGTTAACATATGAGGAACGTTTGTCCACTCTTGGACTGTATTCCTTGGAGTTTAGAAGAATGAGGGGAGACCTCATAGAAACATTTCGAATGTTGAAAGGCATGGACAGAGTGGATGTGGCAAAGTTGTTTCCCATGATGGGGGAGTCTAGTACGAGAGGGCATGACTTAAGGATTGAAGGGCGCCCATTCAGAACAGAAATGTGAAGAAATTTTTTTAGTCAGAGGGTGGTGAATCTATGGAATTTGTTGCCACGGGGGGCAGTGGAGGCCAAGTCATTGGGTGTATTTAAGGCAGAGATTGATAGGTATCTGAGTAGCCAGGGCATCAAAGGTTATGGTCAGAAGGCAGGGGAGTGGGACTAAATGGGAGAATGGATCAGCTCATGATAAAATGGCAGAGCAGACTTGATGGGCCGACTGGCTGACTTCTGCTCCTTTGTGTTATGGTCTTATTTTATGTCAGCACTGTACCGCTGCCGCAACACATGTAATTCAGTGATAATAAATCTGATTCTGAAGTATTCCAAGATTTCATGTCTTCCAGTCAATTGCAAAGTCCAGGGCTGGACAGAATCCTCCAGCTTGGCATAACTTGTGTTTTATAAAGTTTTAGCTTAACTTCCTTGTTGCAGTATTTGTTTTAATGATGCAACATGTTGGGATGCATGTTTGTGAAAGCACACAGCCTGGTACATAAGGTTGGTGATCTTCATGCAAACATTCCCATCAGGGACTATGAAACATTTTCAACAACAGAGGCTGTGTTGTTGCCACTGTTTGAAAGTTAATAACAGTGGCACCTGTGGCTCGTTTGGTAGATCCTGTCTCTCACACAGGAGGTAGCTCTGCTTGGAAAACTTAAGCTTAAGTCAAGGCTGGGAGTCTAGTTTGTTACTGATGGAGTTCTGCATTGCCTGAAGTACAGACTTTCAGAATCACGTTTGTTATCACTAACTTGTATGCCAGGTTCAAGAACAGTTACTATCCCTCAACCATCAGGCTTTTGAACAACAGGGATAGCTACACACCCTTGCTCCAACATTGAAATTTTCCCACAACAAATGATCTCACCTCAAGGACTCTTTACCTCATGATCTTGTTATTTATTGCTATTTATTTATATTTGTACTTGAACAGTTTTGGTGTCTTCAGCACTCTGGCTGATTTTTCATTGATCCTGTTATTGTCATAGTGGGGGCATTGGGAGGGGACCCAAATGCAAGACACAGACACTGAAGAACAAGGAACAGGATTAGGACTAGAGTTAAGCAAGAGAAGTGTGGAAGAAAGGACGCTGGACATGACACGGGCCCTGGATGAGACAAGGATACAGGGCCTGGGCTAGGACTTGACTAGGATAGTGGAACTGGGACATGGAACTTGGAACCAGGAGCCTGGGCTTGGGCTCTGAGCCAGAGACTAGACATGGACCCAGAACCTGTGTCTTGACTCAGGCTCAGACCCCGGAAATAGGCGAGAACATGACGTGGCTACAGGACTGGACATAGCTTGGGTTTCTTCGAGGCTTGGGTATGGACTCCGAGCCAGAGACTGGGCAAGGACCCAGAAACTGGGACTTGGCTCGGGCTCAGACTCAAGAACTAGGCAAGGACAAGACATGGCTACAGGACGAGGAGAGGCAACAGAACTGGACATGAGACTCCTGGACAGGACAAGGGAACCCCAGCACTGGGCTGGGCAAGGTACTCCTGGGCTGGGCGAGACACATGGACAAGACAAGAACACATAGCCATGGGTTGGACAGGACAAAGTTCTTGGATCACAGCTAGGACTGGATGAGACCCTGAAGCCTTGATTTGGTTGAAGGAGAGACGGGAACGCAGAGCCTTGGTCAAGGGAGACAGGAACATGGAACACAGAGCAAGGACCCCTCCTTGGAAACATAGGACATAGGGCCAGGACTCATTACACAGAATGCAGAATACAACAAGATGGTTCCCAACACAAGGTAGTGGCAGACAGCCAGACTTACCTAGCAAAGGCATGGATACAGACAGTTCCCAACACTAGGCAGCAGCAAACAACCAGACCTACCGAACAAAGGCAAGGACACAAAGACAGATCCCTACACTAGGTAACAGCAAACAACCAGACCTACCTAGCAAAGGCATAGATACAGAGACAGTTCAAAACAACAGTAGACAGTTCTTTATCTTGCTGTAGCAATTGAACTTGACAGCAGTGCAGGCAAGGGTTACAGGCAAGGCAAGGCTTCAGACATTGGTTGCAGGCCAAGGCTTCAGAAGGAGAAAGGATACAGACAGGGGGGTTTGGACAGGAGCAATCCAGCAGCCAGAGGCTGAATCCTGAAGCTATTTATGAGGCCTGCCCAAACGAGAGTCAGCTACTGCAACAGAAACTGGGGAAACTTGGAATAAGGAACAAGACCGGACCGTGAACCGGAATGCGGATTTCACGGACCAGACCATGACAGTTATAGTTACTATTTTATTGAATTGCTAAGTATGCCCGCAGGAAAATGAATCTCCTGGTTGTATATGGTGACATATACCTTAATAATAAAATTTACTTTAACTTTGAATGAAACTTGAGACCATAAGATATAGGAGCATAATTAGGCTACTTGGCCAGTGCAGCTGCTCTGCCATTCCATTATGGCTGGCTTATTAGCCCTTTCAACCCTATTCTCCTGCCTTCTCCCCATAACCTTTGACACTCATAATAATCAAGAACCTATCAACCTCCACTTTAAATGTACCCGATAATTTGGCCTCCACAGCCATCTATGGCAATGCATTTCACAGACTCTGGCTAAAGAAATTTCTCCTCATCTCTGTTCTAAATGGACGTCCTTGCATTCTGATGCTCTTTTACCCCGTAGGAAACATCTTCTCCATATCCATTCTATCCAGGCCTTTCAATATTTAATTGAATATTTGGCGACCAGCTTAGATGGGAATCCCGGTCATTGTGAAAGAGTTGGGCAGAAGGACCTATTTCATGCTGTAAGACTCAATGATTCTGTGAACAATCATTTAAGAACCCACAAACCCACAAATCTCTCTCTCTCCACCCCTCCCCTATTTCTCTCTCTCTCTCCCTCCTCTCGCTCTACTCCTCTCTCTACTCCCCTCTCACTCTCTACCCCCTCACTCTCTCGCCTTTCTTCCCCCCTGCCTCCCCCCCCCCCTTCGCTCCCACCCCTCTTCTCTGTCTCCCGTCGGTCCTCAAATAGGGGAGCTGGGAGAAACGACACGGAAGATTGTAACTTCGGAACATCGAGCTGATGGTCCGTCACT
Organism: Mobula birostris; assembly: GCF_030028105.1. Classification (NCBI taxonomy): domain Eukaryota; kingdom Metazoa; phylum Chordata; class Chondrichthyes; order Myliobatiformes; family Myliobatidae; genus Mobula; species Mobula birostris. Next base: position 65,292,953 of record NC_092387.1, read on the forward strand.
CTCGATGCTGCAAGAACGATCTCTCTCTTCCTCACTGATGAGCGTATGTCTGAGATACCGAAGCGCTAGGTTATGGGCTCCAGATCAAGGTCTCTTTAGAGGCTTGTACTACTGCTTGCTACCACCAAGGAGGAGGTACAGGAGTCTGAAAATACTCACTCAATTTTCAGGAACAGCTTCTCCCCTTCCAGCATCAGATTTCTGAATGCACAGTTTACCCAGCTACACTACCTCACTAGTTCTTTTTTGCTCTACTTCTTTAATTTTTATATATTTCTTTTTCTAATTTATAGATCTTATTATGAATTACAATGTACTACTGCCGCAAAGCAACAAATTTCACGACTATGTCACTGATATTAAATGTGATTCTGATGCTGATTATTAAGGTCCATCTAGGTAGGTGTTGCGTGTATAGTCCCGCCCACGTATGATCGACAAGTTTGTCTGGCCAGTCCTGTCCTCGGGTGACTGACAGGTGTGACTGTCCTGTCCCGCCCCCGGGCGATGATACAGGTGTGTTCGGTCCTCATGCCTACAGTTGCCGGCTCCGGACCCAAGCAGAGCGATGGCGAATCCCCGAGTTTACATGGACGTGTCAGCAGGGAAGAAAGCACTGGGCCGTATTGTTATGGAGGTAGGTGCAAACCTGGCACATCGTACGTCCCTCCAAGCCCCTTGCAGCCCGTCCCAACTCTGCAAACCTCTGTAGTACTCGCAACCCCCAATCTGTCCCAACACTCCGGATACGCTCCAATCTGTCCCAAACATGCAAACCCACTGAAGCTGTCACAACCGCTCCAGATCACCTACTGTGTGTCCCACCCAATCCTGCAACCCCTACAGTCTCCCGAACCCCCCGGACTCCCACACCTCGTTCCAACCCCTGCAATCTCGACAGACCCTCTCCCAAGTCTTGCTTCGAAATCCACATTTGGACACGTTGCGTTGCCTCGCTCCAGCTGAGACATCGCGGTCTTCATATTCTTCTGGCTAAGCTCACCGAAGCATGGCCGCCGCTGCTGTTGTTGCAATCACTGTCAGCAATTCTCATGTAGAAAATACCACAGAACGCAACGAACTGATTTGTAGAATGAGAAGTTAACAGATCTTCCAGACAAAAAAAAATAACTGTGGTTCCTCCCGCTTACTCTGGAGGGAGACGCTGTTAATTGATTGTCCCTCGTGAAAACCATGCGTTAATTTCCCCCTTTTTTTTAAATTCAAAGTAAAATGAGGCTCCTGCCTTCAGGTTAAAGATTATTTTATGTCATTTTCAGTAGACATGTGCAAAGGAGAACGAAATAATTGTTACTCCGGATCGATGCTGCACAAAAGATAAAGGACACAATAAATATAAATACACAAGACTGCTTATGTACATAGATTGATTGTATGTCCATAGTCATAGTCATAGTCATACTTTATTGATCCCGGGGGAAATTGGTTTTCGTTACAGTTGCACCATAAATAATAAATAGTAATAAAACCATAAATAGTTAAATAGTAATACGTAAATTATGCCAGGAAATAAGTCCAGGACCAGCCTATTGGCTCAGGGTGTGTGACCCTCCAAGGGAGGAGTTGTAAAGTTTGATGGCCACAGGCAGGAATGACTTCCTATGACGCTCTGTGTTGCATCTCAGTGGAATGAGTCTCTGGCTGAATGTACTCCTGTGCCCAACCAGTACATTATGTAGTGGATGGGAGACACTGACCAAGATGGCATGCAACTTGGACGGCATCCTCTTTTCAGACACCACCGTCAGAGAGTCCAGTTCCATCCCCACAACATCACTGGCCTTACGAATGACATAAGGTGATACTAGGCACAGGAGTGTCAGTAACTAAGGTGGCTGACATGAAATGAAAAAGTAGTGCCGGTTGGAGCTGCAGGGAAGGGTTTCGGCGGGAACATCGACTGTACTTTTTTCCCATAGATGCTGCCTGGCCTGCTGAGTTCCTCCAACATTCTGTGTGTGTTTTTGAGTGTGAAGGTCCTGGTATGGATGCTATGTAGATCCCTTCCTGATGGGAATGGGACAGGCAGTCCATGAGCAGGGTCGGTGGCCCTTTTCCACACTTTTCTGTGTACAATATGCTGCCGTCTTGGGCACCCTAGATTTTTATATGGTTTCAGGTGGAATGCCCGCCACAGAATCCGGATCTCAAATCCATCAAGGTTGTCCAGGATTACCTGGTGAGGCAGAAGCAGGAGAGACAACCAAAGTCTACAGTAGGCTACATTGTCGGCACAACATTGTGGGGCAAAGGGCCTGTAATGTGCTGTAAATTTTTTATGTTCTAAGCACTGTGGCAAGTTCTCCAAGATGCTTGGGACAACCTGCAAGCCGATTTTCTTATGAAACTATGCAACAGTGTACTGAAGAAAATTGATGCAGTTTTCAAGGCAAAGGGTGCTCACATCAAATATCAATTTGATACAGTTTTGTTTTACTGTTTAGAAACTTTCATTATTTCTGAAGTTTTCTTTGCTTTATGAATTTTTTTTTACATGTGCCCAAGACTTCTGTGCAGTACTAGATGTCCTTGATGGTGGGTCGGCCGGTAGCAGTGGTGCGTTGGGCAGTTTTGACCGCCTATTGTAGAGTCTTCCAGACCGCCTCAGTTTAGTTTCCAAAGCTTTGGACCTCACAATACCACAGCGATGAAGTGAAGAGAGTTTGGATGGTGTGATGGACGTTGCAGAATGTCCCCAGTAAACACCCAGTGGCCACTTTATTCAGCACCTCGTGTACCTAATAAAGCGGCCACTGAATGAGTGTTCATGGTCTCCTGCTGCTTCAAGTTTCCGCATCAAGGTTTGATGTGTTGTGCGTTCAGAGATGCTCTTCTGAACAACACTTGTAAAGTGTGGTTATTTGAGTTACTGTCATCTTCCTGTCAGCTTGAACCAGTCTGGCCATTCTCCTCTGACCCCTCTCATTAATAAGGCATTTTTGTCCACCCGGCTGCCACTCACTTGATGTTTCTGTTCATCACACCATTCTCTGTAAACTCTAGAGTCTGTTATGTGTGAAAATCCTGGGAGACCAGTTGTTTCTGATGCCATTGAACCATCACACTAAGTATACAAAGGTCATTGACTTGTTTAAGAAGAAATATACACTCATGGCCTCTTTGTTAGGTACAGTAGTGGTCTTCTGCTGCTCTAGCCCATCCACTTTAAGGTTTGACGCGTTGTGCATCCAGAGATGTTCTTTTGCATCCACTGTTGTAACACGTGGTTATTTGAGTTACTGTTGCCTTCATGTCAGCCTCAACCACCCTGACCATTCTCCTCTGACCTCTCTCAGTGCGTGGTAGCAGTGGATGAGTGATGGCCAATGTGCCACATAATTTCTCACATTAGGTCAGTTGAGAAGATAGATCAATATACAGCAAGCTGAAAGAATTGGTATTATTATTCCATCATTGAGGACCCCATCCTCAGGGTATGTCCTCTTCTCATGGCTACCATCAAGGAAGAGAACTAGAGCCTGAAGACACACACTCAACATTTCAAGAACAGTTTCTTTCCATCTGCCATCAGGTTTCTGATTGGAGAATTAACTCATGTACAGTACCTCACTATTTTTGCACTACTTAATTTATTGTTAATGTATATTTTAAAATTTAATTTATATTTTATTAGTTGTATCATGTATTGCAATATATGGCTGCTGCAAAACAACAAATTTTATGACATATGCCAGTGAAATTAAATCAGATTTTGTCAGAAAATGTAGAGGAGGCTTGACCCGAAAACAGCAGAGACAATTTAGCAGTAAAAACTAATAGACCACAAGACAGCAAGGTGAAGAAGGAGCCACAAGAGAGGACAGAAACTGAACACAACAGACTACAAGGTAAACTTTAGGCAGGGTGAGTGAAAGGTTGGAGCAACTGGTTGAGGCCAGCTGGTTCGATGAGTGAACAAGGTCTGTGGATGAGAACTGGGGTTTAAATAGGCTGCAGGTGAGCACTCTGGAATGAGTGACAGGTGACTCCTGTTAGCTAGGTGGAGGCTGGGAAGTGTCTGCATGTGCACACTGGCAGCAGGCCTGAAAGGTTCTGATTCTGATTCTGGTAAAGTTTTAAGAACAACTTAACAGTTAAAAGAATTAGCACTCAAAGGGTTAAGTTATAAAGTATATTCTGGTAAGCGTAAACAAGCAGCTGGTAGTTGGTAATTGATTTATTATTGCCAGATGTTCCAAAATACAGTTAAAAGCTTTTGTCTGAAGGTCAACCAGACAGATCATTGCATACTTATGTTCATACATCAAGGTAGCACTACAGGAAAACCGTGATTTTTGACTCAGATTCATTTATTTATCATGTGTACATTGAAACTTACAGTGAAATATCTTGTTTGCCTTAACAACAAACACAATCCCAGGATGTGCTGGAAACAGCCCACAAGCATCACCACACATTCTGGTGCCAAAATAGCATGCCCACAATGTTCAGCAGAATGCAACATAACATCAATAGCAAAATTTCCTGCCTTTCCTCTCTTCCACCCTCACCCCCCCACCACATCTACACACACACACACATACACACACTCCCCCACCCAGGTCTCCAGCTTTAGCACAGGTCTCCATCCTCCAGGTTTTGGCTATCAGGCTTCAACCTGTGATCTTTGATCCTGGGTATCAACCCCTGGAGGAACCCTGAACTATGAGTGCACTGAATGAATGACAGAGTATAGTCATTCAGAGAGAAAGTGCGGTGGAGCTAGCGGAGTAATGTGCAATGGGTAGGAGATAGATACAGGCACTGTGGGATAGGGGAACAATAAAGTAGGAGGTCATAGATGGGAGATCTCTGGAGATGATACATTCAGTGATGGTATGTGAGACAGTGACCTGCTTCTTCTCAATGGAGTTCTGGTCAAGGGGTAAGTAAGAGGGGGTGTCAGAGAGCTGTTATCTGGCCTCAGCAAAGTAAAGGTCAGTCTGCAGACGACTACAGCACCTCTGATTCAGTAGTACATTATGCAAGAATTGATTCAATATTTACAAACAGATGCCGGCTTGCAAAGCATGGGCTGGTGCCAGTGATATACTGGTCAGCTTTGACTAGCCATTGTAGAGCCTTTCTGTCTGCTGCACAGTGAATCAAACTGGCTGATGCATCACCAGCACCAGCCTGTTCACCATTAAGGACATATATACAGAAAAAGACCAGCAATATCCCACCCACCCTGCTCATGGACTGTTTGTCCCTCTCCCACTAGCCTTGTAGCAACTACGCTAGGACCACCAGACACAAAAACAGTTACTTTCCCCAAGCAGTGAGGCTGATCAATACCCCCACCCACTAACCCACCCCACCACAACCCTAACGGCACGAAATTATGATTTCCTGTCAGTCACCTTATGTACAGGCACTCCTGTGCCTACTGTCTCTTTATCTACATACAGTCAATCTATGTATGTATATAAACTATCCTATGAACTGTATTTACACTTATTGTATTTTTAAATTATTGTGTTCTTTATTTTATTATTTTTGTTTTTGTGCCGTATTGGATCCAGAGTAACAATAATTTTGTACTCCTTTGCCCTTGTGTACAGGAAATGACATTAAACAAACAAAGGACACTGAAGTAAATGCAGATTAGTGCAGTTTACACAGTGCCAACATAGGTGAGGAAAGATGATGTTTCAGATTCAGGAGCCAATGCTCGGGCGAGATTTAGAAGGCCTACTGGAGATAGCTACAGATATGGGCAGTCTGTTTCAGATAGTTATGCCGGGCTGGGTGGCATTAAATTAGTGTGGTGTTACTGCAGCAAGTATCAGGAAGAGCATGGGGAGATAATGCACTGAGGGATTAATTGATCTAGGGTTCAGGCTGTTCCATTGCAAACACCTGCTGGAAGAAAAAGCCCGAGAGATTCTATTAGATAGTCAGAGATGTGGGAGGTTTATGTGTGTTGGAGCGTTTGAGCTTCTTTTTCTTTTCCAATATTTTTATTAATTAATTTACATATGAGAATACATAGTACAGGAAAAAAATATATAAATACATTATACTAAATCGCATATAAAGACTCCTTACCCATATTCATACGTTAATTAATTCGTAACATTTAAATATAGTAATTTTATTATATTAAAAAAATCTAACCCACTACCAAGACCAAAGCTGATTAGTAAAGAAAAAAAAGAAAAAAAAATTGTTGGTTATCATCTGTGCTTTAACAGCAAATTAAAGGTTTTGAAAATAATTCAGAAAAGGTCCCCACGATGTTTGAAGGTCTTGACTAGATTCAGAGCTTGAACATCGAATTTTCTCTAAATTTAAACATGACATCACATCACGTAACCATTGGGCGTGAATAGGAGGGGCCGCATCTTTCCATTTAATCAAGAGCGTCCTTCTGGCCATCAGAGACAAAAAGCCAAAATGTGCAAGTCAGATGACTCCAAAATAACATCCTTTCCTCCAACGATACCAAATAGAGCGGTCAAAGGATTAGGCTTAAAGTTTAAGAAGTATCAAGAAAGTTTGAAATACTTCTTTCCAATATTTTCCAAGACTCGGGCATGTCCAAAACATATGAATGAGTGAAGCTTCTCCATTATTACATTTATCACAATACAGAGATATATCTAAATAAAAACAAGACAACTTATCCTTGGTCATGTGGGCCCTATGGACCATTTTAAATTGTAGGAGAGAGTGGCGAGCACATAACGATGAAGTGTTAACCAATTAAAAAATTTGATTCCAAGGTTCCTCAGAAACTGAAATCTGTAAATTTTCTTCCCAAAGATTTTTAATTTTATCTAAAGGAACACTTCTCATTCCCAGCAGCATATTATAAATATTAGATATAGATCCATTATAAAAAGGTTTCAAATTAAAGATTACATCTAGTAGATTCTTATCAGGACTTTTAGGAAATGTACTTATTTGAGATCATAAAAATCTCTTATTTGTAGGTATCGAAAAGAGTGAGTTTTGGGTAAACTATATTTAGTTGACAGTTGTTCAAATGACAAAAGACTTCTCTCTACAAACAAGTCCTGAAAGCATCTATCCCATTCTTTAAAAGGCACATCAATCATAGAGGGTTTAAAAAATAATTAGAAAAAATGGGACTCGAAAGAGAAAATCTCAATAAGCCAAAGTATTTTTGGAATTGTATCCAAATTCTCATAGTGTGTTTAACTACCAGATTATCAGTTAACTCACTCCGAGACAAAGGGAGTGAGGATCCAAGAAGAGAAATAATAGAGAATTTATTAACAGAGTTAGCTTCTAAACAAAACCCACAACGGGCAATCCTCACAATTTATGTAATATAACTAGAATGTAAGATTTCTTATATTAACTGCCCAATAATAAGACCTAAGTTTGGTAAGGCTAATCCTCCATTCTTTTTATCTTTCTGTAGATGAATTTTGTCTAATCTAGAATGCTTTATTCTTCCATATATAAGAAGGTATAATAGAGTCAAGAGAATCAAAAAAGGATAGAACATACATAACATAGAACATAAAATAGTACAGCACAGTACAGGCCCTTCGGCCCACAATGTTGTGCCGACCCTAAACCCTGCCTCCCATATAAGCCCCCACCTTAGATTCCTCCATATACCTGTCCAGTAGTCTCTTAAATTTCACTAGTGTATCTGCCTCCACCACTGACTCAGGCAGTGCATTCCACGCACCAACCACTCTCTGAGTAAAAAACCTTCCTCTAATATCCCCCTTGAACTTCGCACCCCTTACCTTAAAGCCATGTCCTCTTGTATTGAGCAGTGGTGCCCTGGGGAAGAGGCGCTGGCTATCCATGCTTATCTATTCCTCTTATTATCTTGTACACCTCTATCATGTCTCCTCTCATCCTCCTTCTCTCCAAAGAGTAAAGCCCTAGCTCCCTTAATCTCTGATCATAATGCATACTCTCTAAACCAGGCAGCATCCTGGTAAATCTCTTCTGTACCCTTTCCAATGCTTCCACATCTTTCCTATAGTGAGGTGACCAGAACTGGACACAGTACTCCACGTGTGGCCTAACCAGAGTTTTATAGGAATAAGGATTTTATAGGATTTAGGAATAAAAACCGGCAATGCCTGAAAAAGATAAATAAACTTAAGTAATATATTCATTTTGATGGAGTTGATTTGACCAGTCAGCGATAACGAAAGAGGCATCCAATTTGATAGTATCCTTTTTACGTGATTCAATAGGGTAAGAAAATTTTCTTTAAATAGACACTTATAGTTTTTAGTGATTGTTACACCTAAGTAGGTAAATTGGTTTCTTACAATTTTAAAAGAAAGGTTAGAATTTGTTGGTATTGAATTGTCCAAAGGAAAAAGTTCACTTTTATATCGGTTTAATTTATAACCTGAGAGTGGCTAAAACAGGAGAGTAAAGAAAGTGCATGGGGTAATGAAGTCCCAACATTAGAAATAAATAGCAGCAGATCATCAGTATACAGCGAGACTTTATCAATAGTATCTCTCCTTAAAATACCGGTGATATCATTAGATTCTCAAAAGGGCAATGGCTAAGGGTTCTAAGGCCAGATCAAAAAACAAAGGGCTCAATGGACAACCTTGTCTGGTGCCACGATGAAGCTCAAATGGTTTGGAATGATGAGAATTAGTGATAACCCTAGCGGAAGGAGGTAAATAAAGTAATTTAATCCATTGAATGAAAACGTGTCCAAAATTGAATTTTTCTAAAGTTTTAAATAAATAATTCCATTCAACCCTGTTGAAAGTTTTCTCAGCATCTAGGGATACCACACATTCTGATATCATATTAGAAGGAGAATAAATAACATTTAATAACCGACGAATATTAAAGTGAGAATACCGAATTTTGATAAATCCAGTTTGGTTATCAGAAATGACAGATGGTAAAATATTTTCAATCCTATGGGCCAAAACTTTAGATAGGATCTTAGTATCAACATTAAGTAAAGAGATTGGTCTATAAGAAGAGCATTCAGTTGGTTCCTTATTCTTTTTAAGAATAAGAGAAATGGAAGCCTCATAAAAAGATTGAGGGTGTCTGCCCAACTTAAATGAATCCAAAACAACTGAACATAAATGAGGTATAAGCAGTGAGGAAAAGGTCTTGTAAAATTCTCCAGAAAATCCATCTGGACCCAGAGATTTCCTCAAATGTAATGAGTGCACAGCCTCAACAATTTCCTCAAAAGAAATAGGTTGTTCCAACAACTTTCTGTTGTCGGCAGAAATTGTAGGAACGTTTAGTTGGTCTAAAAAAATTATTCATTATAGTATCATCCTTTAGAAGATTCAGAACTATAAAGTTTAGAGTAAAATTCTCTAAAAGTATCATTTATTTCTAAATAATCAGTTGTCCTATCACCATTAGCTTTGCATATTTCTTTAATCTGTTGTTTAGCTGTAAAGGTTTTAATTTGATCAGCCAATAATTTACCTGTTTTATCTCTATGACTATAGCATTGACTTTTATCTTTTAGGAGTTGGGTTTCAATTGGATAAGTTAAAAGGAGATCATATTTAGTTTTAGTTTCAACACGTCTTTTATGTAAGGCAGGTTCTGGAGCCAAGGCATACTCTTGGTCTAACTGTTTCAGCTGATTAGCTAAATCACTTCTCTCTTTATTAGCTTTTTTCTTAATACTTTCTTAAGACTAAAAGTCTCCTCTAACGTATTCTCTTCAAAAAAAAAAGTAATTTGTCTCTCCATAAACTTTAAAAAGTCTTTATCAGATAACGAAGTTAGATTAAATCGCCAAAATCTATTTGTTTGAAGAAGCCCAGGGAGATTTAAAGATAGAAACACAGGAGCATGATCTGAAACAGCAATCTCTTTATATTCACAGGATTGAACTAATGGAATCATTTGGCTATCAATAAAAAATAATCAATCAATAATATAATAAAATAATCAATATGCATGATGGACATGAGAGAAAAATGAATGTTCCTTGTCTACTGGATGAAAAAAATGCCAAACATCAATAATACCACATTTCATTAAAAAAGATTTAATAAACACAACTGATTTATTTGGTATCATTGGTTTAGAAGATAAATGATCTAAAACCGGATCTAAGCAACAATTAAAGTCTCCACCCATCACCAATGAGTACAGACTTAGATCTGGCAAAAATGAAAAAAAAATGCTCAAAGAAACCTGGGTCATCTATATTCGGGGCATATACATTTGCAAATACCATTAATTTGTTACTCAGTTTCCCTGATACTATAACAAAATGCCCATTAGTATCAGAAATTGCTTTATGTTGAACAAAGGGAACTCTATTATCTATAAGGATTGAAACCTCTCTACCTTTGAAACGAGGAATGGAAATGACAGCCCCTCCATCGATTAAAAAGGCATGAATTGTCACACTTATGTACATGGGTTTCTTGAAGAAAAACAATTGGTACCTTAAGTTTTTTAATATAAGCAAAAGTCTTATTTCTTTTCACGGGGTGATTTAACCCTTTCACATTAAAACTAAGTAAATTAATACTTCGATCCATTTTAAAACTATTTATAAGAAAAGTTAAAGTAGCAATCAGAAAAATATAAATTAAACCCAAATTTATATTAGCTAAGCAACAGAATTGACTAGATTCCCAAATCAGCTTCAAGAAAAAAGAACTCCCCATCCCCTTCCCTCCTCCCAAAGAGAGAAGCTCGGTCAAAGAACAAACACTATCTACTTCCCCAAACACATTCCCTTAGAAAGCCTGTTGGAACCGCTCCAAAGAATTCAAGGTTATTTACTGTTCCAACCAAGACTAAATAACATACAGTGGAAAACAAGCTTAGAGGGGTTTATCAAACAGAAATAGCAATTATTCATACTGAAAAATATTAAAGTCATTTTTAAATATGTAGTATTTCTGTTTTTGCAAGATTTTTAATCTATTCAATATACGTATACAGTCATTTTTTTAAAGTCCAAAAATTCTTGTGCCTGCTCCTTTGTATAAAACCATTTAAATGATCCATTTTCCAATGTAATTCTCAATCGAGCTGGAGAATGAAGAGAGGGTTTAAAATTTTGGCTGTATAGCTCCGCCATAACTTTTTTAAACTTAACACATTCTGCCTTAACTTCTGATGAAAAATCTTCAACAATATGAATTTTTTGATCTTGGTAGTCAATCATACCTTTTCCACGGGCAGCACGAATCAGACGATCCTTTATTTGAAATTTATGGAAACATATAGTGACTGATCTTGGTTTTGTTTTGAAGTCGATTCATAGATAGGCGACCTGTGGCACAATTAGTCAAAAGCAGAGACTTTATAATATCAGGGAATAATTCCATCAAAAGGTTTGCAAAGAATTCTTTAGGATTATATCCTTCCATTTGTTCTTTAAGTCCCAAGGTTCATAATTTGTTCCTCCTACTTCTGTATTCCAAATCAATAATCTTCTGTCTCAATATTTTGTTGGACTTGGATTGTTTTTCATACAGCTTTTGCATATCATCCATTCTCTCGTCCAGTAAAGTAATAACATCTTAATGTTCCTTTATCTTCTTATCATGCTCAGTTAGAATTGCTTGAACTACTTCTAGTTTCGTACCTATTTGTTTAATTTCAGCGCTGATTTCTTTTCTGAACTGTTGAAACCCCTCAGTAAGCTTTTGAATTGCACCCGTAATAGCTTCCAAAGCTGCTTTGGTAGTCATAGTAAAATAATATCCCGTCTAACAGTAGTATTTCAAAAGGTTGGAGAGAAAAGTAAGTAAATTAGGAGCACCAGGGGAGAGCTGTTACTCCATCAATGGCCAGCAGGCAAATCCCAGAACTTCTAATCCTACAGCACAGAAGAGGACCTTCGGCCCACAATGTTGTGCAGACCTTTTTGTTAGTCAGAACATATCCTGCACAGTCAAGAAAGCTCATCAATGCTTCCACTTTCTGAGGAGGCTGAAGACTTTACACGATTATACTCACATCATTCTGCAGATGCGCAGCAGAGAGCATCCTAAGAAGCTGCATCAGTGCTTGGTAGAGAAACTGCACTGTGGCAGATGGGAAGGCTCTACATTAGTCAAAACAGCCCAGCGCATCACTGGCACCAGCCTACCCACCATCAATGACATTTATACAGAAAGGTGCTGGAAAAGGACCAGTAACATCATGAACAATCCTATCCTTTGACTGTTCCACTCTCGTCAGGGAGGAGACTACGTAACATCCAGGTCAGGACTACCAGACTCAAAAATAGTTACTTTCTCCAAGTAGTAAAGCTGATCAACACCTCCACCTACTAACTCCACCACTACTTTATTATTGCCTGTCAGACACCTTATGTACAGCCTCTTATATACAGTCTCTTTATGGACATACAGTCAATCTATTTATATAAGCTGTCCTATACAAGGGGTGATTGATAAGTTCGTGGCCTTAGGTAGAAGGAGTCAATTTTAGAAAACCTAGCACATTCATTTTTCAACATAGTCCCCTCCTACGTTTACACACTTCGTCCAGCGGTCGTGGAGCATACGGATCTTGGACCTCCAGAAAGTGTCCACGGCAGGGGTGATTGATAAGTTTGTGGCCTAAGGTAGAAGGAGATGAGTTATACAGCTGTTACATGCACAAGCAATTCAACTCTTTGAGTGATTATGCAGAAAGTTTGAAGTTAATAACTCATCAGTTGTTGTTCGGCCATCGTCGACGTTGATGAGAACCTTGGCACCAGATGGTGTCGAGACTAGTGCGTGATTTGGATTTAAGTGAGGGAGAGTTGCGCAGCGTCAGCCTCACTCTCTCTTCCCAATTCCCATCTGGATCCAGTGGCAAGACAGAGTCGAGACGGCTGGAGATGGGACTAGGCGCAGTGGATGACCAGGACGTCTTCTGTGTCTTGTCCTGCTCTACACGTTCCACGATGCTTGCAGAGATCACCTTCTTGACCATTGGACCTTCCATTGGTCTCATCCGCTCAATCCGCCAGAGTCTGTCTTCACATGCTGGGATAGACAACTCCCTATCTCACCGAGGGTTTGAGACCCGTCGGCTACCCTCACCTGGTTTAGCCGGCTTGTCCAAGCCATTGCCTGGGGTGTGGCCGCTGTCGCATGCAAACAGCTACGGGGAGCCCCAGGTGAGAGCTGAGTGCCAGGTGGGGACCAAAGGTGGACTAACCGCCCTGAAAAGGTCGCGACATGCTCCCCCACCAGAGGTGCTACCCCTCCCTGACACCCCATACACCCCAACTCATCAGGGGCGATTGATAAGTTCGTGGCCCAAGGTAGAAGGAGATGAGTTATTAACTTTAAACTTTCTGCATAATCATTCAAAGAGTTGAACTGCATGTAACAAGAGCTGTATAACTCATCTCCTTCTACCATGGGCCACGAACTTATCAATCACCCCTGCTGTGGACACTTTCTGGAGGTCCAAGATCCGTATGCTCCACGACCGCTGGACTAAGTGTGTAAATGTAGGAGGGGAATATGTTGAGAAATAAATGTGCTAGGTTTTCTAAAATTGACTTCTTCTACCTTAGGCCACGAACATAACAATCACCCATCGTATATTTATTGTGTGTTTTTTAGCATTATTGTGTTCTTTATCTTTTGTGGTTTTTCTTGTGCTGCATCAGATCCGGAGTAACAAATATTTTGTTCTCCTTACATTTGTGTACTGAAATGATGTCAAACAATTTCAGATCTTCTATGTGAGAGCTGTGAGTGTGTTTGAAGATGGGTTTTGGAGTGTTAGAACATAGAACATTACAACACAGTACAGATGCTTTGGATCACAATGTTGTGCTGGCCTTTTAACCTACCCCAAGATACATCTCAACCTTCCCTCCTACATAGTCCTCCATTTTTCTATCACCCATGTGCTCGCTAAGAGTCTCTTAAATGTCCCTCTACCACCAACGTTGGCAGCATGTTCCAATTACCTACCACTCTTTAGTAAAAAAAAACTTACCTTTGATACTTTGATATTATACTTTCCTCCAATCACCTTAAAATTATACACCATCGAATTAACCATTTCCACCCTGGGAATAAGTCTCTGGCTATCCACTTGATCTATGCCTCCTATTATCTTGTACATCTCTATCAAATCACCTCTCATCCTCCTTCGCTCCAAAGAGAAAAGCCCCAGCTCGCTCAACCTATCCTCATAAGACATGTTCTCTAATCCAGACAGGGTCCTGGTAAATCTCTGCACCCTCTCCAACGCTTCCATATTCTTCCTATACTGAGATGACTAGAACTGAACACAGTACTCCTAAGTGTGGTCTGATGAGGGTATTCTAGAGCTGCAGTACTAACTTGGGAGTGCTGTTCCGATCTTGCTCTTGATGGTATTGTTTTCAGCTGTAAAGATATATTGTTATTATTATACATGATTGATATTCTCATGCTGTGCCCCTCTTGTCTCTTCCAGCTGAGAGCTGATGTTGTCCCAAAGACGGCAGGTGAGTCTCAGGAACAGACGGTGTTGAGATGAGAACGTCTCAGTCATTTAGCTATGCAGTCGTACTCTGAATGGCTTTGGTGCCGTGGTGATCTGAGAGATTTATATAATTACAAAAGCCGTACATAGACAGCCTATAACTTCTTCCCAGGGTCGAAGTGTCTAATGCCAGAGGGCATGTAAATAAAGTGAGAGAGGGAGATGTGCAGGGCAAATATTTTATGCAGATTGGTGCCTGGAATGTGCTGCTGGGGTGGTAGAGGACACAGATACAATAGAGGGGTTTAAGAGGATCTTACATAGGAAGATGAATGTGCAGAGGATAGCGGGACGAGAACTTTGTGTACACACGATAGATTAGTTTATTTAGGCATTCAATTACTAGTTTCATTAAATGCTGATACAAGGTGAGGCAGCGGGTCCTTCACCGAGAATGAGGAAGACCTGAGGTTTGATTGATTTAAGCGCCAGGCTGAATTGGAACGGTTGGGTACAGTCCAAGGTGAGGCAGCAGAGCCCAAGCACCAGAGCGTATCATAGCCACTGAACCCAATATTTGGACGATGACTTGAGTGCTGAGCTGAATTGGGAAGGTCAGGTACAGGCCAAATCGAGGAGGCGGAGTCCAGGCCTTAGAGTGTACTGAAGTGACTGAACTCAATGTTTGCATGACGATTTAGGTGCCGGGCCAGATTGAAAAGGTTATGGTGTCAGGGTCCGAGGCAAGAGACAGGCTGGTTCGGCTCGCTGCTCCACTCTGCACTGTACTAGGGGTTTGGGGATGGACTCTCTATGGGCTTAAGATCAGAACGATATTTGCATGCATTTATTGTTTGCATAATTTGCTTTTTTTTAAAATACACATTGGGTGTTTGATGGTCTTTATTTTACTGGGTTCTTTTGAGTTTTGAGTCCTGACGAAGGGTCTCGGCCTGTAACGTCGACTGCACCTCTTCTTAGAGATGCTGCCTGGCCTGCTGCGTTCACCAGCAACTTTGATGTGTGTTGCTTGAATTTTCAGCATCTGCAGAATTCCTGTTGTTTGAGTTTCTTTGTTTTGTGGCTGCCTGTTAGACAAATCTCAAGCTTGTATAATGTATACATACTTTGATAATAAATGTAGTTTGAACTTTAAACTTTAATTAGGTGAGCATAACATTGTGAGCCAACGGGCCTGTCCCTGTGATGTACTGTTCTATGTTGTATCTTGCAGAAAACTTCCGTGCGTTATGCACAGGCGAGAAGGGTTTCGGTTACAAAGGATCAACGTTCCACAGAATCATTTCTGATTTCATGTGTCAGGTGAGGACCAATGTTCAGGGATATGGCCCAGTCCATCACAGATAAAACCTTCCCCACTAATGAGCACATCTACATAGAGCGTTGTTGCAGGAAAACAGCTTTCTTTATCAGGGACCTCCACCGTCCAAGACATGCTCTCTTCTTGCGGCTGCCATCAGGAAGAAGGTTCAGGAGCCTCAGGACTCGCAAGAAAATCTGCAGATGCTGGAAATCCAGAGCAACACACACAAGATGCTGGAGGAACTCAGCAGGCCAGGCATCTTCAGTGAAAAAGAGTAAACAGTCGAGGCTTCAGGCCGGGAGCCTTGTCCTGACGAAGGGTCTCAGCCCAAAATGTCGACTGTTTGCTCTTTTCCATAGATGCTGCCTGGCCTACTGAGTTCATCCAACATTTTGTGTGGTTGTCAAGACTCACACCGCCTGGTCTAGGAACAGTTGATACCCTTCAACCATCAGGTTTGTGAACCAGCGGGGATAACGTCCCTCAACTTCACTTGCCTCTTCACTGAAATGTTCCCACTACCGGCGAACTCACTTTCAAGGCTCTTCATCTCATGTTCTCGATATATATTGCTTATTTATTTATCATTGTTATTTCTTTCTTTTTGTGTCTGCACACTGGTTGAACTGATGTGGTCTTTCATTGATTCCATTATGGTAATTATTCTATCATAAATTTATGGAGTATGCCCACAGGAAAATGAATCTCAGGCAGGGTTGTATATGGTGACGTATATGTACTTTGATAATAAGTTTACTTTGAACTTTCAACACCCCTGTGCTGATGTTGATTCATCCAGCAGCTTCACTGATGACACTTGCAACTCTGAACCTTACAGGGTGGCGACTTCACAGCAAATGATGGCACTGGAGGCAAGTCCATCTACGGGGAAAAGTTTGACGATGAGAATTTTGAACTGAAGCACACGGGGAAAGGTAAACCAGATGTTTGATCTGATTGTATTGATGATTTCCATGGTTGGAGTGAAAGACCGTAAGTTAGAGCATAACACATAGGAGCAGAATTAGGCCATCTGGGCCACAGAATCTGCGCTGCTGTTCAATCATGGCTGATTTATTATTCCTCTCAACCCATGCTCCTGCCTTGTCCCTAAAATCTTTGAGGTCTTTACTCATCAAGAACCTATCAACCTCTGCTTTAATTATACCCAGTGACTTGGCCTCCACAGCTATCTGTGGTAGTGGGTTCCACAGATTTACCACTCTCTGGCTAAAGAAATTCCTCCTCATCTCTGTTCAAAAGGGACGCCCTTCTATTCTAAGACTGAGCCCCCTGGTCCTAGACTCTCCCACTACTGGAAACATCCTCTCCACATCCACTCTATCTAAGCTTTTCAATGTTCGGTAGGTTTCAATGAGATTCCCCTCTCATTCTCCTAAACTCCAACGAGTACAGACGCACAGCTGTCAAATGATCTCAGGTATCTTTTTAAATCTTTCCCCTCTCATCATAAATCTATGCGCCTGGTTTTGGAATCCCCTCCCCTAAAGGTAGGGAGTGAGATGAAGAGAGCTGTATCTGTTGGGGAGAAGGGAAATGCATAGCTTTGTCCCCCCGCCCACTGTTTTCCTACCATTTCCCATGCTGACCTCTATTCCTCTCTCCTGAATTTCCTCTCTGCGTGTGCTCATTGTCCATTGCTTTCCATCTGCACCTTTTAAGTGAATCTGAATACATTTGCCCTTTTTCCTCTTGCAGGCATCTTGTCCATGGCCAACTCTGGGAAAAATACAAACGGTTCCCAGTTCTTCATTTGCACAACCAAAACTAAATGGTACAGTAGTGGTCATTTTTCTTTGAAACCAATACCAAAACTTTTCATTTGTAAAGTATTCACTGGCAATCCATCATGTTTGCTTCTTGAATATTGCAGGTTGAATGATAAACATGTTGTGTTTGGTTCTGTGGTGGAAGGCATGAACATCGTTTCCAAGATGGAGTGCTATGGCAGTGAAGATGGTGTACCAACAAAGACCATTACCATCACTGACTGCGGACAGTTGTCCTAAAATGATTGTGACTGGGATCACACAGTTTGAATAAAATATGACCATTTGGAACTTCCAATCTGTTGATACCTCTGTTTGATGTTAATTTAAAGTTTATTGTTTTAGACTGCTGAGTGAACCAAGGTGGCATAGTTTGGGAAATTGTACCGATGGTGTAGTGGCACCTACTCTTCAGGGCTAGAGATCCTCGGTTCGAATCCAACTGGCTGCCTGTACAAGTTCCACCAGTGTTGGGTTGAGCATCAAGGTAGCAATTTGGCCTTGTAAAACAGACAAATGCTAAAGAAACGGCAAAGTTGCCACCCAGTGTGCCAACTGAGGCACTGGAGAAGCTCTACCTCTTACTACTGGGCCTCTTCCCGAGGGTTTACTCTTTGTGGGCATCAATGGCAAGGTGAGAGGCATAACTTGCCTCCTTTAACCACTGCAGTAGAAACATTTTGAAGTTTCAATACACAGTCCTCAGAATGCTGGAGCTAGTCTCATTTGCCTGCATTTTCCCTGTATCCTTTGTAAACTGGTAAACTAACAAACTAGTCTCATTTGCCTGCATTTTCCCCGTATCCTTGTAAACTAGAGGACCCCAACCTGGGGTCTACGGACCCTTCGGTTAATGGTAGCGATCCATGGCATAAAAATAGTTCGGAATCCCTGCTCCATACTTGTCCAAGTGCCTTTTAAATGTTGTTATGTACCTACCTCAGCCATTTCCTCTGAGAGCTCACTAAACCACCATCTGAGTGAGAAAGTTGCCACCAGGTTCCTATTAAATTCTCCCCTCTCATCTTAAATCTGTACCCTCTGGTTCTTGATTCCACAACCCTAGAAAATAGACAGCGCTTTTGTTCTGTCTCTGCCCCTTATGGTTGTATACCCCGGGGAAATGAGCTGAGACGTGATGGGTATGGTGATTTCATATACTTTCTATAACTGGATCTCACCTTTGATGTATTTATATTCTGACCTGTGCTTCTTGGAGGGTCGGAGGAGGTGAGAGGGAATCTTGTGCAGAAGAATCAGTGTCATAGAGCAATTCAGCACAGATACCGTCTCTTCAGCCTATCCAGTCCCTGCGGACAACAGTGCCCACTCCAACTAGTCCCAATTTCTTGCATCCAGCCCCTATCTCTCCAAGCCTCATCCAATTACCTATCCAAGTGCATTTATTGTACCTGCTTCACCCACTTCCTCAGCAGCTGGTTCCATAAACTCATCACCCTCTAGGTGGAAAAGTTGACTGTCAGGTCTCTCTTAAGTATTTCTCTTCTCATCCGAAACTTGGGGAAAAAACTATAACTGTCCACCTTATCTCTACTTCTCATAATTTGAAACACTCCAAGAAGTCTGCCCCTCATTTTCCACAGGTGAATCCCAAAAGGACATTCCCACCGTTCAATGTGCATTCCCCCTCTTCAGTCCCTGCATCCCCTTCTTTCTCACGCACAATATCCTTAAGTCTTCTCTGGCCCTAGCCTCAACAGAGGTAATGGATCGTGGCCAGTCAATGTACCAGCACACTTTGGGATGTGTGAGAAAACCTATGTGGGGACAGAGGTGATGCACAAACTCCATACAGGCAACACTGGGGCACGGGATTGAACTTGGGTCTCTGGAGTTGTGGGGCAGGTCAATTTACAAAGTCCTTGTCTTCAGTAACTGACACCCTCCTGCTCACCCCTAGTCATGGTATGTCACCCAGCAGCTGTGGCACATCATTTTCTGAGGGCAGATCCCTCCCAACTTTTCCAGAATCTTTCGGGACAACAGGATTCCCGTTCAGCAGACGCTGGGGCGTGAGCAAGGTTCAGCAAGGCTCATGACGACTTGCAGTTGTACTTCCCTGGTGCACAGCGTCGTGGCACGGCATCACCTCATTTCATCTGCACCTTAGAGTTTTGCCCAGTGACATAACTAAAACGTCCCCCTCCCATTACAACTCTTATCCAGACCCAACACACGTGAATACATTTAGAGCAACGCAGGCAAGCAAACCTCTTGCGTTGCTAACCCATTGCCATTGTCCAAGAACAGAGAGCATAATGCGGTGGTACTAAACAATTTGACCTCATCTAGATATAGAGCCAAATGCTTTCAAAGACCATAAGACATAGGAGCAGAATTAGGACATTCGCCTTGTCCAGTCTGCTCCACACTTCCATTGTGGCTGGGTTATTTTCTCCTTCAACCCCATTCTCCTGCCTTTCCCCCATGACCTTTGATGCCCTTATTAACCCTTACAGGATTATACTCCCAGTGCATATTGAGTCGCCAGAATCTAGTGTAATGCTCAGCTATGTTGGCTGGTATCTATCTCGGGGAAATCCCGTCCATCGCCCACCTGGTCTCCCGGTTACGTCGGTTGCTGTACAAATGCCACCGGATTCAGCTTCAAACATCAATCATCAGCCAGCACACACTGTACGTTTTACCAATTACACTTTATAGATATTACTAAGTCTATGAGACTAATTGAAGTTCAATACAAAAAAAGGAATGGAAAAGGTGCCAGACTTATCAAAGTTCAATTTCTTCGTGCACACGGAGCTCGGGGACCTCTTCGGGACCACTCTGACCCCTTCGACTCGCAGCTCGGGTGTCAGCTGAGTGATCAACCAGAGCTTTCCTGCACGTCCGTCATCCTCACAGTCTCTCCTCCAACTCCCCGCCAAAAGCCCCTGGTTCCCAGCCATATGAGACAGCATATCACCCCAAGAAAGAGTAACATGGACACCCATTGGTTCATAGTACTCTGCTATCTGTTATAACCCAAGCAAAGTGCTAGCTACAGCCTTTCTCAGCATTTAACATAACAAAGAAGCCATTTTGATTAACATATGCAGTAACGTAAAAGGAGAAACCCCTTACACTAGTATGACCCCCTACGTTCTGGTTGGAATGACGACTTGAGCAGCTGCTTGGTTAGGATCGCGCTGTGAGGGGACAGTTGTGAACAGTGGTGAAGTGGTGGTACTTAATTGTGCTGATGCTGTTGGTTAAGTTGACTAGTTCCTGTTGCTGCTCATCTGGGACCACTTTGATGGTGAGATTCCCACAAGGTGGCAGCAAAACACAGGACATAAACTACTTCCAACGAGGACCAAGGTTCAGTTTTGTTCACCATACACATTTACACATATCAGGAATTTGCTGTGGTGTTTTCATCAGGGTGTGACATGCAACAAAAACAACATCCAACAATTATACAGAAACTAAAAGTATATATGATTAAAGTTAGAAGCACAGATATGGGATAAAGTGTGCATAATTACCAACATGCACTTCCAATGTAAACAACAAAAAAGTTGCTTAATGTGTTTGCAGTGCAGTGGCTGAGGTGATGGTGGGGAGAGGGCTAACTAGAATGGTTGATCAGGTTATTAACTGACTGGAGGAAGAAACTTTTAAGATGGTGTGGAGTTTTTGTTTTAATAGCTCTATGCTGCTTTCCAGAAGGGAGCTTTTGGAGGGGTAGTTTGCTAGGTGGGTGGTGCCTGCAATGATTTTTCTTGCCCGCTTCCTTGACCTGGACACGGACACGTCCTGCAGTGATGGTAGACTGCAGTCAATGACCTTTTCTGCTGAGCTGACAGTTCACTGTAGTTTTTGTATATTGTGAGAGAGGATACTGCACCAAACTAGAGAGTAATGACTGATGCAAGGATACTCTCTATGATGGCAGTGTAGAATTGTACCGGTACATTCTGGGAAAATGGCTTTTTCCCCTGTTCATCAGTTTTCCCTCTAAGCTGAGATACAGTGAAAAGCTTGTCTCGCATATCATTCGTACAGATCAAATCATTAGAAGTGCACTGAAGTAGAACGCAGTGAAGCAATAACCAAACGCAAATAAAGTGTTACGGCTACAGAGAAAGTGCAGTGCAGGTAAGCAATAAGCTGCAATGTGGTAATGAGGTGGACTGTGAAATCAAGGGTCCATCTTATGGTATTAGGAGACCATTCAATAGTCATTCAACAGTGGGTTAGCAGTTGATCTTGAGCCTGATGGTACGTGCTTTCAGGCTTTCCTATCTTCTGCCCAGTGGGAGGGGGGAGAAGAGAGACTGTTCAGGGTGGATGGGGTCTTTGATTATGTTGGCTGCTTTACTGAGGCAGTGAAAGTATAGACGGAGCCCACGGAAGGGAGGCTGGTTTCCATGATGTGCTGAGCTGTGTCCACAGCTATCTGGAGTTTCTTGCAGTCACATACCGAGCAGTTGCCATACAAGCCATGGTGCACCTGGATAGGGTGCATTGATAAAATTGGTAAAGAGCAACAGGGCGTGGCACATTTCTTTAACCTTCTGAGGAAGTAGAGGCGTTGGGGAGCTTTCCGGGTCATAGGGTATATAAGGTCAGACCAGGACAGACTATTGGTTATGTTCACACCCAGGAGCTTGAATCTTTCAACCCTATTGTCTTCAGTATTGTTGATGTAGGGTGGTGGGGTAGAGATATGTAGATATGTCTCTACCAAAGGAGGTGGAAGGAACTCCTTCCCTCTACTAGCCTGTGGATGACCCTTGGGAAAAATCTAGCACCTGCTTATACCCACCCTCCCCTCCCCTCGCCCCCCCCCCCCAAATCAGGGTCATGTGAAGCCGTGGGAGCAGATAGTGGATAGTCATACGAGCAGCTGGTGCATATCATGTCCCCTGGTTATGCAACCACTGATACCAGGCAGATAATCTCTGAAGAGTATTGATAATGTCTGGGGTCACCTGTTTTGTAAAGACACTGCCCAGAAGAAGGTAATGGCAAACCACTTCTGTAGAAACATTTTCCAAGGACAATCATGGTCATGGAAAGACCATGATCACCCACATCATACAACAGTGTATGATGATGATGACTGTTGATGTAAACTGGAAGAGATTGCACTGCCTCCCTTCCTGTAGGCAATGACCAGCTCAAGAAGACTTGTTGACGTTGATGGAAAGGTCCTCACTGTTGTGGTCATGACTCTGTGTCACTAAGCTCTCATCTCCTTCCGGTGTTCTGATTCATTGTTATTTGTGACATGACCATGTTGTACTACCTCAGATTGACTGTAAGACCATGAGATATAGGAGCAAAACTAGGCCATCTGGCCCATTGAGTCTGTCCGCCAATTCATCATGGCTGATCCATTTCCCTCTCAGCAACAATTTCCTGCTTTCTCCCCATACCCCTTCATGCCCTGACTAATCAAGAATCTATCAAGCTCTGCCTTAAATATACCCAGTGACTTGGCCTTCACAGCTGCCTGCGGCAACAAATTCCACAGGCTCACAACTCTCTGGTGAAAGAAATCCCTCCTCATCTCTATTCTAGATAGATATCCCTCAATTCTGTGGCTATGTCCTCTGGTAGACTCCCTAAACATAAGAAACATCCTCTCCACATCTACGCTATGCAGGTCTTTCAACATTTGATAGGTTTCAATGTGATCCCCCCTCATTCTTCAGAATTCCAGTGAGTAGGCACAGAGCCGTCAAAGATTGTACTATAATCTTTGCACCATTCTGTTATCTTGTGCTCCTCCAGCATTTATTGTTATATTTGTTATTACTACGTATATTTTTTTTACTCTGTGAGTTTCGTGAGAGCAAAAATTTCACTGCACCCCCGTGTACACTCAGTGGCCACTTTTTTAGGAACATTCATGCAAATATCTAATCAGCCAATCAAGTGGCAGCAACTCAATACATAAAAGCATGCAGACATGGTCACCATTCAGTTGTTGTTCAGACCAAACATCAGAATGGGGAGGAAATGTGATCTAAGTGACTTTGACGGTGGAATGATTGCTGGTGCCAGGCGGGGTGGTTTAAGTACCTCAGATAGCCGGGGAAGCAATTGGTTTTAAAATGCAAGTAACCTGCCTTTGCCCCTTCTCCTGTCAGTAGAAGTGGTTTCGCCGGGCTTAGTAGCTAAGCCACACGTGAAGACCAGGAGTTGGATTTGGTTGTCAGAGGCTATTTGAGACGCATGCCATTGGGAGCATTTAATAGGTAGTGGGAGCTTGTCCCCATTACCACCCCCAGCTATAACAACCTTAAGGAACCTTGCAAAAATTTACAGGAAAATAAAGAAACACAATAAAATTTATGAAAAACTTTACATATACAAAGACTGACAGCAACCAGCGTGCAAAAGCAGACAAACTATGCAAATAAAAGATCATACTGAGATCATGAGTTATAGAGTCCTTAAAAGTGAGCCCATGGGTTCAGGAATCAGTTCAGTGTTGAGGTGAGTCAAGTTATCCACACCAGTTCAGGAACCTATAGTTTGAAGGGTAACAACTGTCCCTGGACTTGGTGGTGTGGGACCTAAGGCTCCTGAACCTTCTGCCCAATGGTGACAAGCTCAATTGTCATTGGGGAATACAATACAATAAACTTGTGGGTTTTCATAAATAAAATGAAGTGAGGTGTTTTGTGGAACCCATAACACATTTTATTAAACTCCAAAACCTACACCCAAAAGCGCGCTAAAAAACTTTTGCATAATAATGACATCATGCCAACTCAATGTCGGTGGTTATGAATTAGGTACGTTTCACCAAGTTGCGTTACCCTACAATCTAATTCTAAATTCTAAATCTATTAATCACAATTAAACTGCCAATTGGCCCAGCATCAATGGTGGTCGCACTGGAGGATAGCAGTGCGCAGATCTATAATTAAACCTGGCTGCTACTAACGCTTCCTGTGCCTGGCCTCAGCACCAGTAACGTTCTGTGTGTCCCATCTGATCTCTGCTGTAAACGTAAGAAGCTCAGATATGTCACCGATTTGTTTGAGGCCAAAACACCAAATACTGATTAAAAACAAATGACATACGGAGGTTAATCCATATGTTATGTAAACAGGATGTGGATGTACTTGGAGCAATTAGCAAGTTTGCTGATGATACTAAATTAGGCGGTCTTGCTGATAGTGAGGCAGGTTACAATGAATTGCAAAGAAACCTTGGTTGGGTTGAGTTGTTCTCTGATGCTGGCAATCCACTTGCAAACGTTTCACCCGCATAGGAGGAGATGTCATCAGTGTGCTGCTCACTTGTGGTGTGTCCTCCAAATGCTTGGCTATCTATAAGCCAACACAGGTAAAATGCCACACAGTGCACAGGGTTTGCCATGCAGCCAATCGGTGACAAGATCCCCTGCCTATGTCACAACTGAGTTTCCAAACTGACGACCAATCAACCGATTGATAAGCATATATAGACCAAGGATTCAGAGGACAGATCACAAGTGAACAGTGCAACATATGGTGACAAAACGTTTGCAAGTGGATTGCCAAGATCGTAGAACAACTCAACCCAAGTATCAACCACCTGAGCTACGCATTTTCTGAGTTATTTCCAAGGACACTTTGATCAGTAAGGAGATGGGTTGAGCAATGGCAAATGGATTTCAAATTGGGTATGTGTGAGTTGACACATTTCCAACAGACAAACCAGGGTAGGACCTAAACAGTGAATGACAGGGTGCTCATGACCTGGCCTCCACCACAGTCTGTGGCAGAGCATTCTACAGATTCTACTAAAAGCTCACCCCTCAGTTTTGAGACTGTGCCTTCTAGTTCTGGATACCCCAGCAAAGGAAACATCCACCTTATCTAGTCCTTTCAACATTCAGTAGATTTCAATGAGATCCCACCACATTCTTCTAGATTCCAGTGAGCACAGGCCCAAAGCTGCTAAACGGTCCTCATATGTTAACGCCTTCATTCCCAGAATCATCCTCTTGAACCCCCTCTGGACTCTCTCCAATGACAACACATCCTTTCTGAGATATGGGGCCAAAAATTGTAGACAATACTCCAAGTGCATCTTGACTAGTGTCTTATAAAGGCTCAATATTATTTCCACACTTTGATATTCTATTCCCCTTGAAATAAATGCCAACATTACATTAGCCTTCTTTACCACAGACTCAACCTGTAAATTAACCTTTTGGGAGTCTTGCACAAGGACTCCTAAGTCCCTTTGCACCTCTGATGTTTGAACCTTCTCCCCATTTAGATAATAGTCCGCCCTTTTGTTCCTTTCACCAAAATGCATTATCATACATTTCCCAACACTGTATTCCATCTGCCACTTTTTTGCCCATTCTTCCAATTTGTCTAATTCCTGCTGCAATCGCATTGCTTCCTCAGCACTACCTACTCCTCCACCTACCTTCGTATCATCCACAAACTTTGCCACAAGGCCATCAATTCCATTATCTAAATTACTGACAAACAATGTGAAAAGTAGCGGTCCCAAAACTGACCCCTGAGGAACACCACTAGTCACCGGCAGCCAACCAGAAAAGGCCCCTTTAATTCCCACTCGCTGTCTCCTGCCTATCAACCATTCCTCTACCCATGCCAGTATCTTTCCCGTAACGCCATCGGATTTTATCTTGTTAAGCAGCCTCATGTGTGTCCTAGGTTCTTGCTTTTTTTTGCCAAGCTAAGCTTTCTAAACACAGTAGCTGACACTTCTAAAGATCAAAGTGTTATTTTTGAATAAGTTCAATGTCCAACTATTATTCTTTGTTTAGCTTCTTGTCATGAATGGGAGCTAGTCTTTGGTTTTTAATGTAAGTGGAAAGTAATAATCAGTTTGAAGTTGAAAAGACAGCTGAATAAATGCACCGTATACAGTACAGAGCCACAGACTTGCTGCCCATAGCACCTGGTCTAACTGCTCGAGAGGAGCAGCAGAAGACAATGGGTTATTTAATTTGGCTTGTTTCAAAACAGATAATGCTGGCAAAGTTGTTTAGTTCAAGGAAACTTGCAGACCAGATGGATATTATCACTTTAACACATCAATATCTGATCTGTTAATAAGTTGGAAAGTTTGTGTGCTTGAAGAGTGAGCTTCACAACATTAATTATGGCTAACTGTGGCAGCTTTTAGATCACTTGTGTTAAAAGGTATTTGAAAAAATATCATATGTACGTGAAGTCACCCCAATGGCAGAAAAATAGTATAAATGTAGACAGCAGTTCAGGCTGATTAAGAATGGCTAATGAGCATCAAGAGTGACAGGACAGAAATGCAGAGTGAATTAGAATCTATTCCTCTGCCTTCGATTTCTGTACTGGACGACTAGTTCATCTGTAGCTCACTAGTATGTCCTTTTAGCTGATAAGAATTGTATCTGTGTTTTGGAAATCCTTTGTGTTTTAGAAATTGTTTGTAATTTGAAGTCTTTTATAAGATAAAAATTCTCTGAGAGTTGTAAGCGTATTTAATGTTTGGATTTAAACGAGTATCACTAAAAATGAATGAACTGTGTTTAAACTACTTTGTTAGCCGAAAATATCTCCTCCGTGGTAGGGAGGTGGGTCCCACCACTCAGGTAGTGGGTATTGCAGCTAAACTTGCCGTGGAGAATAAACAAGTGAACTAGTCTTTGATGAATGGGCAGGTACAGTATAACCTTCCTTTAGTGAGAGCAGTCATAGTTATTTATATCGGTTAGAACATAGTACAAAGAATAGTACAGCACAGTACAGGCCCTTCGGCCCACAATGTTGTGCCGACCCTCAAACCCTGCCTCCCATATAAGCCCCCACCTTAAATTCCTCCATATACCCGTCTAGTAGTCTCTTAAACTTCACTAGTGTATCTGCCTAATTGTGGGCTTAAGGTCTTTAATTGAATTTAGAACTTCACAGTCAGCAATCCAACACTATCACAGCTCCACAGATGCTGCACCGAGATCCTCTGGCATTACGTGTGTCGCTGGAGTGCGGGGTCAGTCTGCACTGATCAGAACCAAAATATTTTACCAGAACGCACACTTGGCCCAGTCTGAACACAAAGTACAGAATCAGTCCTGTCAGGCTCAGGTCAAGGAAACATACTCGAGTAAAGAATTCCAAATTTTTATTAGCCCTGCTGGTAGAAGAGGCTGGCTGATGGCTCTGTCGTCTGTCAGAGCTCCCTGCGCAGCCTTCTCTACGTCAGTGAGACCTAACCTTGATTGGGGGAATGCTTTGCTGAGCACCTTTGCTCTGTCCATAAGAAGCAGGATTTCCCAGTGGCCAACCATCTTAATTCAACTCCCTATTCCCTTTCTGACACGTCAGTCCACGGCCTCCTCAACTGCCAAGATGAGGCCACTCTCAGGTTGGAGGAGCAACACCTCATATTCTGTTTGGTTAGCCTCCAACCTGATGGCATGAATACCAATTTCTCTAAATTGCCGCAATTTCTTCCTCACCTCTCTCTTTATCCATTCCTCTTTCTGGTTTCCCTCTTGCCCCTTCACTTCTTCTCACCTGCTGTTCCCCTCCCTCTGGTGCCCCTCCTCCTTCCCTTTCTCCCATGGTCCGTTCTCCTCTCCTATTAGATTCCTTCTTTCTCTTACCTTTCCCACCTATCACTTCCCAGCTTCTCACTTCACCCCCCTCCTCCACCCACTCACCTATCTTCCTCCTCACCTGGTCTCACCAATCGCCTGCCAGCTTGCACTCCTTGTCCTCTCTCTACCTTCTTATTCTGGCTTTTTCCCCTTCCTTACCAGTCCCAAGGAAAGGTCTCAGCCCAAAACATTGACGGTTTATTCCACTCGATAGATGCTGCCCGACCTGCTGGGTTCCTCAGTGTGTCCCACGTTGGGTAACCGTTGGCCCTCTTCTCAGTATGATGTAGTAAATCCATCTGCATCTCTCCCATTTCTGCTGATATAAAAGTTGACTATCAACTTTCTGAATTATTCTCCACGCCTGTCCATGGCATTTTAATGATCTATTAATGTCAACCCCATATGCTTTTCACTTCCCACTATTTAGTTTGGAGGAGATGAGTGGGGCACGTTTTTTTACACACAGAGTGGTGGGTATGTGGAATATGTTGCCAGGAATGGTGGTAAAGGCAGATGCAATAGAGGCATTTAAGAGGCTCTTCAAATGTGCAAGGAATGGAGGGTAGTGGATCAAAGTTCAAAAGTTCAAAGTTCAAAGTAAATTTTCTTATCAGAGCCCATATATGTCACCACATACAACCCTGAGATTCTTTTTTCCTGCAGGCATACTCAGCAAATCTAACTGTAACAGGATCAATGAAAGGTCAAGTAGAGCACAGAAGACAACAAACTATGCAAACACAAATATAAATAAATAGCAAGAAATAATGAGAGCACGAAATAACAAGATAAAAAGTCCTTAATGTGAGATCATTGGTTGTGGGAACATCTCAAAAGACGGGCGTAGTTATCCTCCTTTGTTCAAGAACCTGCTGGTAGGCCTGTTCTTGAACCTGTTGGTGCATATCCTAAGACACCTGTACCTTCTACCTGATGGCAGCAGTGGCAAACAAGCGTGGCCTGGGTGGTGGGCATCCCTGATGATGGATGCTGCTTTCCTTTGACAGTGTTTCATGCTCAGTGGTTGGGAGGGCTTTAGCTGGCCTGAATCCATTACT
The DNA here is from genome assembly GCF_030028105.1 of Mobula birostris. Taxonomy (NCBI): domain Eukaryota; kingdom Metazoa; phylum Chordata; class Chondrichthyes; order Myliobatiformes; family Myliobatidae; genus Mobula; species Mobula birostris. The sequence continues at coordinate 65,322,131 of NC_092387.1, forward strand.
TTTTGTAGGGTTTTCTGTCCACTGATGTTTCCATACCAGGCTGTAACGCAGCTGTCAGCACACTCACCACTTAACATCTAGAGAAGTTTGTCAAGGTTTTAGATGTCAAACTGATTCTCCACAGACTCCTAAGGAAGAAGAGGCACTGCTATGCTTTCTTTGCAATGACATTTATATAATGGGCAGATGGGATTCCTCTAGTTAGGCATCATTAGCTTAACTACTTTGACACACATCATGGGTCAAGTAGCCTGTAAGTTCTATCTCACTCTCAGTACCTATCGCCTTAACCTGAGACTAGGCCACAAAGTAGACCACACACTAGAGGGAACATCTCCTCGCAGTCATCCTGTGATGCCTGATAGAATCTTAGATATGTAATAAGATAATTTATTGTCACCTTCAACTACAGATATCATGGCTCCTATCTACCTCAGTGTCTCTTCATGAGGTAATTGTTCCCCTGAGAATTTTCCACTTGTTTAAATTCCCAACTGAAAGAGAACACCTGAGAGAGAGGCTTTTGCTCAGAGTTGCATAGGAATGGCAAACTGGAATTGGGCGTCTGACGTTCCATTTCTCCATGCTGCTGCCATCAGGAAAGAGGTATAGGGGATTTAGATCCCACATCACCAGGTACAAGAAGAGTCATTACCCTTCAACCATCAGGCTCCTGAACCATTATGCATAACTTCACTCACCTCAACATTGAACCCATCCTGTAACCTATGGGCTCAAGTTCAAGGACACTACAACTCATCTTGCCAGTATTATCGATCTATCTAGCACTGTTTGTCTTCTTTTGCACATTAGTTGTTTATCAGTCTTTGTCTGTAGTTTTTCATTGATTCTATTGTGTTCCTTTGTTTTATTGTGAATGCCTGCAAGAAAATGAATCTCAGGGTAGTATTTGGTGCCATATATGTACTTTTATAATAAATTTACTTTGAAACTTTGAAATTTAAACATCTTCCCTTGTATAATTTAACTTTGAAGACTTCACAACAAACAAAAGCCTGGCATCCACTTACAAATTTCTAATTTATACTGTCAGTTATGACATAATGGTGTACTGTGAACTATGTATTCTCACAAATTCATAACTTGAATTCATAATTTACAAATTCATAACTTGTAAATTATTATATTTCCAATATGCTTTATACTTTATTGTCACCAAACAATTGATACTAGAACGTACAATCATCACAGCGATATTTGATTCTACACTTCCCGCTCCCTGGAGTACAAATCGATAGTAAATATTAAAAATTTAAATTATAAATCATAAATAGAAAATAGAAAAATGGAAAGTAAGGTAGTACAAAAAAACCGAGAGGCAGGTCCGGATATTTGGAGGGTACGGCCCAGATCCGGGTCAGGATCTGTTCAGCAGTCTTATCATCTATCAGAAGTCTGGAGGTCGTAGTCTGATGGCCGAAGCCTAGAGGCCTGGGGACCCTGTGTTCTGGAGTTGCAAGAGTGTGTGTGTGTGTGTGTGTGTGTGTGTGTGTGTGTGTGTGTGTGTGTGTGTATGTGTGTGAGAGAGAGAGTGTGGGAGAGGGGAAAGGGCTTGTTTTGTTGCTTGTTACATTCCATTTTGTTGTGTCCTCTGTTGTCAGAATGTGTGGTGACACTTGCAAGCTGCCTCCAGCAGTTCCTTAGTTTGCGTTGGTCATTAATGCAAACAACACAATTCACTGTATGTTTCCATGTTCATATGATAAATAGATCTGAATGTGAAATCTGAAATTAATCAAATGTGGAAGCATGTACACAGTGTGGGCACGATGTCCAACAAAAATGCATAATGTGAGGTTATTGATATGATTGCATTTGCTTCAGAATGTTCAGCTCTGGAGTCTTACTCCACTACCTAATAAAAAGCATGGTTAGTCTCAACTCCATACTCAAGGCTGAATTCAAGTTTCAGTTTAATTGTCATTCAACCATATATGAATACCCATGATTGCAAATGTTGTTCCCTTGTTCAAGAAAGGGTGGACAGATAACCCAGGAAATTATAGACCAGTGAGACTTACTTCAGTGGTGGACAAGCTATTGGAGGAGATCTTGAGATGCAGGATTTATGAGCATTTGGAGAGACATAGAAACATAGAAAATAGGTCCAGCAGTAGGCCATTCGGCCCTTCAAGCCTGCACCGCCATTCAGTATGATCATGGCTGATCATCCAACTCAGAACCCTGCACCAGCCTTCCCTCCATACCCCCTGATCCCTTTAGCCACAAGGGCCATATCTAACTCCCTCTTAAATATAGCCAATGAACTGGCCTCAACTGTTTCCTGTGGCAGAGAATTCCACAGATTCACCACTTTCTGTGTGAAGAAGTTTTTCCTAATGTCGGTCCTAAAAGGCTTCCCCTTTATCCTCAAACTGTGACCCCTCGTTCTGGACTTTCCCAACATCGGGAACAATCTTCCTGCATCTAGCCTGTCCAATCCCTTTAGGATTTTATACGTTTCAAATAATCCAATTAGGGATAGTCAGCATGGCTTTGTCAAGGGCAGGTCATGCCTTGCGAGTCTGATTGAATTCTTTGAGGAAGTAACAAAACACATTGATGAAGGTAGAGCAGTGGATTTCAGTAAGGCATTTGATAAGGTTCTCCATGCAAGGCTCATTCAGAAAGCAAGGAGGCATGGGATCCAAGGAGACCTTGCTTTGTGGATCCAGAACTGGCTTGCCCACAGAAGGCAAAGGGTGCCTGTAGATGGTTTGTATTCTGCATGGAGGATAGACAACACTGGTGTTCCACAGGGATCTGTTCTGGGACCCCTCCTCTTTGTGATTTTTAAAAACAAGGAAGTAGAAGGGTGGGTAAGTAAGTCTGCTGATGATACAAAAGTTGGGGTGTTGTGGATAGACTGGAGGGTTGTCAGAGGTTACAGAAGGACATCGATAGGATACATAGCTGGACTGAGAAGTGGCAGATGGAGATCAACCAGATAAGAGTGAAGTGGTTCATTTCGGCAGATAAAATTTGAAGGCAGAATATAATATTAATGGCAAGACTCTTGGCAGTGTGGAGGATCAGTGAGATCTTGGGGTCTGTGTCCATAGGACACTCAAATCTGCTGCACAGGTTGACAGTGTTGTTAAGAAGGCTGATAGTGGATTGGCCTCAATCAAGCGTGGTACCGAGTTCAAGAGCCATGAGGTAATGATATAGCTATATAGGTGTCATGGTCCCGTCTGGCAATCCCCCATCTTGCTATTATCTCCTTGATTGGGCCTTAATCCCCTCATCTGATTCCCAATTGTTCCCAATTCCATTAATTACAGCACACCTGGTTCCCATTAGCAAACGTAGGATAAACCTCGAGCGTCACAGCGATGCTTTGCCAGTTTGTTGGTTGATTCTAGTATGAGTAAACCTTGTTTCCTAATTTTTTTTTTAGGACATTCAGTTTTAAGCTCTGCATCACTTCCTGGATATCCTATGTAAACCTTGTCTCTGTGTAAAGACTTTCCTAGATACTGGTTCCATGTTTGTGATGATGCTAATGCCTCATGACTCTGTTTCTGTGTCTGTGTCCTGCACAGAGAGTGGTGGGAGTATGGAATGAGCTGCCAGATGAGGTGGTAAATGTGGGTTCTTTTTAGCATTTAAGAATAAATTGGACAGATACATGGATGGGAGGTGTATGGAGGGATATGGTCTGTGTGCAGGTCAGTGGGACTAGGCAGAAAATGGTTTGGCACAGCCAAGAAGGGCCAAAAGGCCTGTTTCTGTGCTCTAGTGTTCTATGGTTTCTAACTGTGGAGGAGTTACGAGCTTCAGTGGCTGAGGTAGGAGAGACTGTGCGTACAACAACTGTTGCCCAGGTGCTTCACTAGTCACAGCTTTATGGGAGAGTGGCAAAGAGAAGGCCACTGTTGGGGGAAAAAACTCATATGAAACCTTGGCTAGAGTTTGCCAGAAGATATGCAGGGGACTCTGAAGTCAGCTGGAAGAAGGTTCTTTGGTCTGATGAAACCAAAATTGAACTTGGCCTTCAGACTAAATGGCATAAGCCAAACACCACACATAATCAAAAACACACCATCCTTACCATGAAGCATGGTAGAGGCTGCATCATGCTGTTGGGATGCTTCATAGCAGCAGGCCTTGGAAGGCTTGTGAAGGTAAAGGGTAACATGAATGCAGCAAAATACAGGGAAATCCTGGAGGAAAACTTAATGCAGTCTGCAATGGAACTACAACTTGGGAAAAGATTTGTTTTCTGGCAAGACAATTACTCCCAGCATAAAGCCAAAACTACACAGGAATGGCTTAAGAACAACAGAGTTAATGTCCTGAAGTGGCCAAGTCAGAGACCTGAACTCAATCCAATTGAGGATTTGTGGCCTGTCTTGAAAAGGGTTGTTCACTCACGATCCCCATGCAATCTGACAGAGCTTGAACAGTTTTGTGAAGAAGAATGGGGAAAAATTGCAATGTCTATATGTGCAAAGCTGATAGAGACCTATCCACACAGACTCAAGGCTGTAATTGCTGCTGAAGGTGCACTTAATAAATACCGACAAAGGAGGTGAGTAATTATGCAATCAACTATTTTGTGTTTGATAATTTTAATAAATTTAGACCAATTTGTAGAAATTTGTTTTCACTTTGACATGAAAGTCTTTTTCTGTTGATGAGTGTCAAAAATGCCAAATTAAATTCAATGTGATTCAATGTTGACAAACAATAAAACATGAAAACTTCTGGGGGGGGGGTGAATACTCTCATAGGCTATGTATATATATTATATACACATACAGATCCCCAAACAGTAGTAAGGATGAGGTCTATAAGTTACAACGGGAGATTGAAAATGCATGCCAAAATGTCAACATTACAATAGTCATGTGGGATTTCAATATGCAGGTGGATTGGGAAAATCTGGTTGGTAGGGGATTCTAAGGGGGGATTTTCTAGAATGCCTACTAGATGGCTTTTTAGAGTAGCTTGTGGTTGAGCCCACTAGGGGACTGGCTATTCTTGATTGGGTGTTGTGCAATGAACCAGAATTGATTCGAGAGCTTAAGGTAAAAGAACCTCCATTCATTACTTAGTTTGAGTCTCTGTTAATGAATGGCTCTAATTTGGAGCCATTGCATTACACTGCCATTAATGCTGCACTGTATGTTATTGCATGTAGTTCTTCAAACATTTTGAGTTTTCCTAAATGTGAGAGAATTAAAATTTTTTGCAAATTTTGATGTATTTCATTTTGGTAGTTAGGGTCTTTTTGTTGGGTCAATGCCCATATATTCATTAGAGTGTTGTTAAATATTAGGATAATTTTGTCTGTAAGCTCAGCTCTGTCGTCAGCATTCTGCAGAGGCTCCAGATCGGTGTTGTTGCCGTTAATGTCTAATTGTGAAGCAGTTGAAATAATTGCACTTTCATTACTTTCTTGCATAATATATTTGTGGACTTAAGGTTGGTTTGTTTCTAGTTCTTGTGCAACTTCATGTTTTATGTGGTTTAACATGTCTATAGGGATTGAGTTATTTTTAACTATCACTCAACCTTGATCTGCGATTCGTTGTGTATTTAGTTGCATGAAGGGATATTATACTATAAACTGTTGAAGTTTGTCTGTGTATGCTGTCATGTCAGTCTCAAGTTCTGTAACTCAATAATATGCATGCATTATGAATGTGTTTACTTCGAATGACCATTTTATGCGTGTCTTTCTTCTGTTCACTGGTTGAGTGGTCTACGTTGTAAGGGCGTCTCAGTTATTAGTATTATTGAGATACACTGCAGAGTAGACCCTTCCAGTCTTTTGAGCCTTCCAAAACTAGAGGGCACAGCCTCAAAATGGATGGGCGACCTTTTAGAATAGAGGTAAGGAGGAATTTTTTAGCCAGACAGTACTGAATCTGTGGAATGCTCTGCCACAGACTGCAGTGGAGGATGAGTTCGTGGGTATATTTAAGACGGAAGTTGATAGTTTCCTGATCAGTCAGGACATCAAAAGATATGGCAAGCAGGCAGGTGTTTTGTGTTGAGTCGGATCCAGGATCAGCCATGACGGAATGGTGGAGAAGACACAATGTGTTGAATGGCCTAATTCTGCTCCTATGTCTTATGGAGATGCACTGCTCAGCAATCCTCTGATTTAATCCTAGCCTAGAGGGTTTAATCCTCTGATTTAATCCTAGAGGGGAGGAGAAGATGGCGGTGCGATGCAGCGTGTGCGGCCGCTCCGAAATGATATCATATTTTTAAGTAGGTACCGTGCACAATCATGATTTGATGGAGACAGATGTGAGAAGCATGGAGGAACATCTGGAGAAACTTCTGAAATGCCTGCTTCGCTGCCGCTGCTACTGTGCAATCAAGAATCTCTGGAGGGGAAGGCCCAAGATCTTCGGCTTTGCCTGTTGCCGGGGCCGGGGTCGAAGTGCTCGGCAGAGATGGTGCTTGGTGCTCGGTGCTGGAGAGCTGGTCGGAGGCTCGAAGTTTTCGGACGGACTCGAGTCGGCTGTGGTCGGGTGCTTCCAGGATGCTGCATCGGCAAGTTCACGGCGCTGGAAGCTCATGGCAGGGAGAGTTTTCCTTCCTTCTACCATCTGCGTGAGATGATGGGACTTTCAAGAGACTTTGAGACTCTTTTTTTTTTAACCATGCCCATCGTCTGTTCTTTATCAAATTACGGTATTGCTTTGCACTGTTGTAACTATATGTTATAATTATGAGGTTTTTCTCAGTTTTTCAGTCTTGGTTTGTCTTGTATTTCTGTGATATCATTCTGGAGGAACATTGTATCATTTCTTAAAGCATGCATTACTAAATGACAATAAAAGAGGACTGTGTGTCCTCATAATCTAATCTAATGGAGGGACAATTTACAATGACCAATTAATCTATCAACTGGCACACCTTTGGACTGTGCAGGGGGTGGGGGGTGGAACTGGAGCATTTGGGGGGAGGACATACAAACTCCTTACTGGCAGTGGCAGGAATCGAACCCGGGTTGCTTGTACTGTAAAGCGTTGTGCTAACCACACCACTACCATGCACCCTTGTTTGTCCTTCTGATAACTATTATTAATAATTCATACAGGTGCCATAGATTGCAAATAGACATCAATTTTACTTTCACCACCTTAGGCCAGTAGGAAGATTCACAGTCTTTCCACTGAGGAGCACTATCCAGTTGTTCTTTGACACACGAGATTCTGATGATGCTGGGAATCACACACAAAATGCTGGAGGAGCTCAGCAAGTCAGGCAGAATCCATACAGGGAGTTAAACAGCTGATGTTTTGGGCCAAGACCTTTCATCAGGACTAAACACAAAAGGTGCTGCAGATGCTGGAAAACCTGAGAACCATCCACAAAATGCTAGAGGAACAAGCAGGTTAGGCAACGTCTCTGAAGAAAAATGAACAGATTCTGATTTATACACAGAACACAGAACGGTACAGCACAGGAACAGGCCAGGCCCTTCAGCCCACAATGTTGTGTAAAATCAATTACATTCATAATCAAATGGCTAACAAATCTAAGCTCTTCTGCCTACACAATGTCCATTTTCCTCACAGCCGTACGCTTATCTAAATATCTCTTAAAAGTCTGTAATGTGTCTGCCTCTACCACCACCCAGGCAGTGCATTCCAGAGACCCACCATTCTCGGTGTAAAAAATTCAACTTGCCCCTCACATCTCCCTTGAAATTACCCCTCCCTCTCACTTTAAATACATGGCCTCTGGTGTTAGACATTTCAATCTTTGTAAAAAGTTACTGTCTGTCTACTCTGTCTGTGCCTCCCATAATCTTATAAACCTCCATCAGATCTCCCCTCAGCCTCCACCACTCCAGAGAAAACACAAGTTTATCCAGCCTCTCATTGTAGCACATGCACTCTAATCCAGGCAGCATCCTGGTAAACCTCTTCTGCACCCTCTCCAAAGCCTCGACATCCTTCCTATAGTGGGGTGACCAGAACTGATTGCAATATCCCAGATCTGGCCTATCACATGTACATCAAAACATAAGCGAAATGCATCATTTCTGTTAACACCAACACACCTAGCGGAAGCTCAAAGGAGTCACACGTTCCGGCATCAACATAGCACGCCCACAATGTCGACGTTTCAGGCCAAGTAAGGGTGTGTTCCTCTTTGTATGCACACTTTGGTATCGAATTCAAGCTCCTTTCTCTCCAGAAGAATGGCTCTGAATGTCCAACATCTACCAGAAATATAGAGAGAGAGATTGAATTAGTTAGGACTTTATTTCCTTGAATGTAGAAAATTAAGGTGAGATTTGATATAGGTATACTAAATTATGAGGGGTATAGATAGGGTAAATGCAAGAAGGCTTTTTCCACCAAGCTTGGGTGTAACTACAACTAGAGGTCATGGGTTAAGTGTGAAAGGTGAAATGTTTAAGAGACTACTAGACAGGCATATGGAGGAATTTAAGGTGGGGGGTTATATGGGAGGCAGGTTTTAAAGGTCAGCACAACATTGTGGGCCGAAGGGCCTGTACTGTGCTGTACTGTTCTATGTTTTAGAGAAACATCTGGGGGAATTTCTTCACTCAGAAGGTGGTGAAAGTGTGGAACAAGTGGTGGATATGGGTTCGATTTCAACATTTCAGAGAAATTTGGGGAGGGATATGGAAGGCAATGATCTGGGGGCAGGTTGATGGGACTAGGCAGATTGATGGTTTGGCACAGACTTGATGGGCTGAATAGCCTGCTTCTGTGCAGTAGGGTTCTACGATTCTATAACTTTACTGTGGTTAAATAGAACTGATACAAAGGTTGAAATAACTCTTCCACTCAGAGAAAGGAGGTGTCACATTCCCATTTCTGTTTAATCATGGCCGAGGTCACCACTCTGATTGGAAGTGTTTGAAATGAAACTTATCTGTCTCAGGCAATCGAATGCAAGGTAGCAGGCAAGTTCGGTAGGCAGATGGCTGGGGTGAGAAACAGAGGTGTAAACTGATGCAGAGGAACTCTGAGGCGTAACGGTGAAATGGGGCGGCAAATCATAAATGCAGGTGTTGGAAATCCAGAACAACACGCAGTGCTGATGCTCAGGCAGCATCTATGGAGAGGAATAAACAGTCAAAGTTTCAGGCTGAGACCCTTCATCAGGACTTGAAAGGAAGGGGGGAAAGGCAGAATGAGAGGGAAGGAAAGGAGTACAAGCTGGCTGGAGAGGTGAGGCCTTGTGAGTGGGAAAGCGGGTGGGTGGGAGAGAGGGGATGAAGTGAGAAACTGGGAGTTGATAGATGGAAGAGGTAAAGGGCAGAAGTAGAAGGAAGCAGAAGAGTAGACGATTGGAGAAAGAGAAGGAGGAAGGGGACCAGAGGGAGATGATGGGCTTTTGTAGACTTGATTAGGTATTTGTATAACTGAACCTGTGTGAAAATGTGGGAAACATTATTTTTCCAGTATTTCGGAATGTATTTCTTTGAGAGTCATAGAGTGGTGCCCATGGGTGCCATGGTAGCATAGTGGCTAGTGCTTTGCTATTGCAGCTCGGGACAATGGAGGTCAGAGTTGAATTCTGGCCCCATCTGTAAGGAGTTTTCACATTCTCTCTGTGACCATGTGGATTTCCTCTGGGTGCTCTGGATTCCTTCCAAGGTTCTACGAGTTAGTAGGGTAATTGGTCATTATAAATTGTCCTGTGATTAGAAAGGCAGAATGCTAGTCATTGCAACTCATTGGGCCGGAAGTGCCTGTTCAGTGCTGTATCTCTAAAGGTAAATAAACAGTATGGAAACAGGCTCTTCGGCCCAACCTATCTGTGTTAACCTATCTGCCCCGTCTAAACTAGTCTCTACCAGGAGCATGAGGAAACCTGCAGATGCTGAAAATCCAAAGCAACGCATACAATAGACAATGGACAGTAGGTGCAGGAGTAGGCCATTCAGCCCTTCGAGCCAGCACCACCATTCACTGTGATCATGGCTGATCATCCACAATCAATACCCTTTTCCTGCCTTTTCCACATATCCCTTAACTCCACTATCTTTAAGAGCTATATCTAACTCTTGTTTGAAAGAATCCAGAGAATTGGCCTCCACTGCCTTCTGAGGCAGAGTATTCCACAGAACCACAACCCTCTGTGTGAAAAACTTTTTCCTCAACTCCGTTCTAAATTGTCTACCCTTTATTCTTAAACTGTGGCCTCTGGTTCTGGACTCTCCCAACATCGGGAACATGTTTCCTGCCTCTAGCATGTCCAATCCCTTAATAATCTTATATGTTTCAATCAGATCTCCCCTCATCCTTCTAAACTCCAGTGTATACAACCCCAGTTGCTCCAATCTTTCAACATATGACAGTCCTGCCATCCCAGGAATTAACCTTGTGAACCTACGCTGCACTCCCTCAATAGCTAGAATGTCCTTCCTCAAATTTGGAGACCAAAACTGTACACAATATTCCAGGTGTGATGTCACCAGGGCCCTGTACAACTGCAGAGGGACCTTCTTGCTCCTATACTCAATTCCCCTTGTTATGAAGGCCAGCATGCCATTAGCTTTCTTCACTACCTGCTGTACCTGCATGCTCACTTTCAGTGACTGATGAACAAGGACACCTAGATCTCATTGTACCCCCCCTTTTCCTAACTTGGCACCATTCAGATAGTAATCTGCCTTCCTGTTCTTGCCACCAAAGTGGATAACCTCACATTTATCCACATTAAACTGCATCTGCCATGCATCTGCCCACTCACCCAACCTGTCCAAATCACCCTGCATTCTCATAACATCCTCCTCGCATTTCACACTGCCACCCAGCTTTGTGTCATCTGCAAATTTGCTAATGTTACTTTTAATCCCTTCATCTAAATCATTAATGTATATTGTAAATAGCTGCGGTCCCAGCACCGAGCCTTGCGGTACCCCACTAGTCACTGCCTGCCATTCTGAAAAGGACCCGTTAATCCCTACTCTTTGTTTCCTGTCTGCCAACCAATTTTCTATCCATGTCAGTACCCTACCCCCAATACTGTTTGCTCTAATTTTGCACACTAACCTCCTATGTGGGACTTTATCAAAGGCTTTCTGGAAGTCCAGGTACACTACAGCCACTGGCTCTCCCTTGTCCATTTTCATAGTTACATTCTCAAATAATTCTGGAAGATTAGTCAAGCACGATTTCCCCTTCGCAAATCCTTGCTGACTCGGACCTATCCTGCCACTGCTGGAGGAACACAAAACGCTGGAGGAACTCCAGGCCAAGCGGCACCCGTGGGGGAGAAAAGTAAACTGTCGATGTTTTGTGTCAGGACTCTTCATCAGCGTTCCTTAACCTCTACCAGGGTTCGGTCCATAAACTTCTAAACCTCTCCAAGCCATGTACTTGTCCAACTGGCTTTTAAAAACTGTACCTGCCTCAACCACTTCTTAAATAACACTCATAAAAGTCGCTGGTGAACGCAGCAGGCCAGGCAGCATCTATTGGAAGAGGTGCAGTCAATGTTTCGGGCCGAGACCCTTCGTCAGGACCCAAAAATAAATCATCAAAAAGTTTCGGAGTGCGAGAAGTGTCACGAACATAATTCCGTGTCGAGGTATGCAGAAACGAGTTCGGTGGGGCAGGAGCAAACTGAGACAATAGGTCGGCCAGGACAGTCAGGTTTGTGGATCTTGGGTAGGAGGTAGAAACGGGAAGTGCGAGGTGTGGGAACTATAAGTTGGTAGCAGTGGATGGGAGATCCCCTGAGCGGATAAAGTCGATGATGGTGTGGGAGACAATGGCCTGGTGCTCCTTAGTGGGGTCATGATCGAGGGGTAAATAGGAGGAGGTATCCGCGAGTTGTCGCTGTGCCTCGGCAAGGTAGAGGTCAGTACGCCAGACTACAACAGCACCCCCCTTATCGGCGGGTTTTATAGTAAGGTTAGAATTAGTGCGGAGGGAGTGGAGAGCAGAGCGTTTGGAATGAGTGAGGTTGGAATGGGAACAAGGTGCGGTGAAGTCGAGACGGTTGATGTCCCGTCGGCAGTTACCGATAAAGAGATCCAGAGCAGGCAGAAGACCAGAGCAGGGCGTCCATGAAAAAGAGGAGGGTTGAAGACGGGAGAAGGGGTCATTGGTGGGGGTGGGAGAGTCCTTGCCGAAGAAGTAGGCTCGGAGATGGAGATGGCAGAAGAAGAGTTCCGCGTCATGGCGAACGCGGAACTTGCTGAGGTGTGAGCGAAGGGGGACGAAGGTGAGGCCCTTGCTGAGGACAGTCCTGACGAAGAGTCTTGGCCCGAAACATCGACTGTACCTTTTTCCAATAGATGCTGCCTGGCCTGCTGCGTTCACCAGCAACTTTTATGCATGTTGTTTGAAATTCCAGCATCTGCAGATTTCCTTGTGTTTTCACTTCTTAAATATCAGTGTCATATTCTTTCCTCTGGTTTAGTTCCGGAATCCAAGGAGATCTGATCTAATACCACCAAAGCATCCATAAGTAGTTGCCAAATCTTTTAACCTTAACATACAGACTAGATTCTCCAGGAACCTTGTTAGCTTTTAAACCCATAACGTATTCAGTACTTTCTCTTTGCTAATTTTGATTGCTTTATATTCTTCACTCTTATTAGACCCTTGTTTCTCCACCATTTCATATTTAAAATCTTTTTGTATGGTCTGATAAAGATAGCACATTAGAGTCATAGAGAAGTACAGCACAGAAACAGGCCTTTCAGCCCATCTAGTCCATGCCAAAACCACATACACTGCCTACTCCCATTGATCTGCACCGGGACCATAGCCCTCCATACCCCTCCCATCCATGTAACTATCCAAACTTCTCTTCAATGTAGAAATCAAGCTTACACTCACCATTTATGTTGGCAGCTCGTTCCACACTTGAACGGCCCTCTGAGTGAAGAAGTTTCCCCTCATGTTCCCCTTAAACTTCTCACCTTTCAACCTTAACCCATGACCTCTAGTTGTAGTCCCACCCACTCTCAGTGGAAAACACTACACTTACACTATCTATACTTCTCATAATTTTGTCTACTTCTATCTAACCTCCTCTCAATCTTCTACATTCTAGGGTATAAATCCTAACTTATTCAATCTTAAAACACTCTGAAGATGTTTTGCCTGACATGTGTTTAAAGAAATTCATCTGTTTGAGTTTATTATCCATTAGTATCTGTGTATTTAGATTGGCACAAAATACAGTTTTAATCATCCTGCCTTTTATATGCTTTTTTCCATGTGTTATCTGATTCAAGGCTCATGCAATAACTGAATGTGATTTATAGCTCACTTGGAGGAAGCCAGCTGTTAAGTCAACTGCCAGAATGCTGCTCTTCATTAAAAACGAACCATAGAAAATTCAGGGTAGTTTATTTGTGACGATTTAAAGTAAAGTAATAATTTATTATCAGAGTACATACATGTCACCAAAATACAGCCTTGAGATTCTTTTTCCTGTGGGCTAATCTATAGAATAGTAACTGTGAACATGATCAATGAAAGAGCATAGAAGGCAATAAACTGTGCAATTGCAAAATGTAAATAAATAGCAATAAATAACGAGAGCATGAAATAACAAGATAAAGAGTTCTTAAAGTGAGATCATTGGTTGTGGGAACATCTCAGCAGATGAGGCACTTTTGTTCAAGAGCCAGATTGTTAGGGTTAGTAACTGCTCTTGAACCTGGTGGCGCAAGTCCTGAGGTTCTTGTACCTTCTACCTGATGGCCGCAGCGAGAAAAGAGTCTAGCCTGGGTGGTGAGAATCTTTGATAATGGATGCTGCTTTTCTACAGCAACATTTCATGTAGATGTGCTCAATGTGCTTTATTTCCTGCGGAGCATGAAGAAAGCTCACCTCTGTCCCAGGATACTGACAGACTTTTACCGCTGTACCATTGAGAGCATACTCACTAACTGCATCTCAGTGTGGTATGGCAATTGTCCCGTATCGGACTGCAAAGCACTCCAGCGTGTGGTGAAAACTGCCCAGCGGATTATCGGCACCCAATTGCCCACCATTGAGAACATCTACCATAAACGCTGCCTGGGCAGGGCGAAAAGCATTATCAGGGATGCATCTCACCCTAACCATGGACTTTTTACTCTCCTCCCATCTGGTAGGTGCTACAGGAGCCTCCACTCCCGCACCAGCAGGCACAGGAAGAGCTTCTTCCCTGAGGCTGTGACACTGCTGAACCTCTCATCACAGCGCTAAGCAGTATTGCATCAGTATTGTACTGTCTCAGTACTTTTATATTTGTGTGCTGTAGCACTTTTTTTATTCACAGTTATTTTGTAAATAACACTATTCTTCTCATTTCTGGTCAGATGCTAAATGCATTTCATTAGCTTTGTATCTGTACTCGGCACAATGACAATAAAGTTGAATCTAATCTAATCTAATCAATGGTTGGAAGGATTTTAACCATAGTAGACTGGGCCAAACCCATTACCTTTTGTAGGATTTTCTATTCCAGGGCATCGGTCTTCCTTAGCAGGCTGTAATGCAACCAGTCAATACACTTTCCAGTACACATCTATAGAAGTGTGTTTATTTCCCTCCACAGATGCTGCCTGACCTGTTGGGTTCCTCCAGTGGTTTGTGTGTGTTGTTCTGAATTTTCAGCATCTGCAGGATAACTTGAATTCAGGATGGCTTTGAGTCTGATTGGCATTTTGTTTTCTGCACTGGCCTGCTAATTTGTTATGCTCTGCTTCTGTGCAGATCCTTGCGTGCTTGGATGGTGGATGGTATGGAAACACCAATCCCCAGGAATGGAAAATACTACAAAAAGTAGTGGATGCAGGCCAATCCATCACAGGCAAAACCCTCCCCACTATTGAATGCATCTACAAGGAGCACTGCCACAAGAAAGCAGCACCCATCGTCAAGAAGCCTGCCATCCAAGCCATGCTGTCTTCTTGCTACTACCATCGGGCAGAACGTGCAGGACCCCTAGGTCCCACACCACCCCTGGTTCACCCCTGACCAGCATGGATAACTTCACTCAGCTCATCACTGAACCAATGGGCTAACTTTCAAGGATTCAGGGAACATGTGAACGAAGTCTGCAGTGAAATACGTGTTGTTTGTGTGATTGGGAGTGAGAACAAAAGGTTTACACAGCCAGTTGACACAAACGGCTTGGTCATTTGGGCAGAAAATGGCCAGTGAGGTTTAACATAATATAACTTCTCTCACCTTAGCACTGAACTGGTTCCACAACCTATGGACTCACTTTCATGTTTTCAGTATTTTATTTAATATTTATTTATTTTTCTTATTTGCATTATTTATCTTATTTTGCACATTGGTTGTTTGTCAGTCTTTGTGCATGCATAGTTTTTTCAAAAATTCGATTGTATTTCTTTATTTCCCTGTAAGTGCCTGCAAGAAAATGAAAATCAAGGTAGTATATGGTGACCTATACTGCACACTCAGTGGCCATTTTATTTGGTACATCTATGCATCTGCTCGTTAATGCAAATGTCTAATCAGCCAATCATGAGGCAGCAACTCAATGCATAAAAGCATGAAGATGCGATCAAGAGGTCCTATTGTTGTTCAGAGCAAACATCAGGATAGGGAACAAATGTGATCTAAGTGACTTTAACTGGGGGATGATTGTTGGTGCCAGATGGGGTGGTTTGAATATTTCAGAACCTGCTAATCTCCTGGGATTTTCACACACAACAGTCTCCAGAATTTACAGGGAATAGTGAGAAAGACAAAAAAAAAAAATTCAGTTCTGTAGGCAAAAACGCCTTGTTAATGAGAGAGATCAGAGGAGAATGGCCAGACTGGTTCAAGCTGACAGCAACTCAAATAGCCACATGTAACACATTTAGAGAGTATGGATTATGATCAGAGATTAAGGGAGCTAGGGTTTTACTCTTTGGAGAGAAGGAGGATCAGAGGAGACATGATAGAGGTGTACAAGATATTAAGAGGAATAGATAGAGTGGATAGCCAGCGCCTCTTTCCCAGGGCACCACTTCTCAGCACAAGAGGACATGGCTTTAAGGTAAGGGGTGGGAAGTTCAAGGGGGATATTAGAGGAAGGTTTTTACTCAGAGAGTGGTTGGTACGTGGAATGCACTGCCTGAGTCACTGGTGGAGGCAGATACACTAGTGAAGTTTAAGAGACTACTAGACAGGTATATGGAGGAATTTAAGATAGGGGCTTATATGGGAGGCAGGGTTTGAGGGTTGGCACAACATTGTGGGCTGAAGGGCCTGTAATGTGCTGTACTATTCTATATTCTATGTAACAACAGTGGTGTGCAGAAGAGCATCTCTGAATGTACAATGTGTTGAACTTTGAAGTAGATGAGCTAAAGCAGCAGAAGAGAAGGGCATAGGGGTCAGCACAATGCTTTCAGTACAGGCAACCCCAGGTTCAATTCCTGTAGCTGCCTGTAAGAGTTTGTACCCCGTGACTGTGTGGATTTCCTCCCAGAGTCCAAAGATATACCAGTTTGTAGGTTAATTGGTCATTGTAGATTGTCCTGTGATTAGGCTAGGATTAAACGGGGGAGGGAGGGGGGGAGGAGATGATTGCTGGACGATGGGTTCTGAAGGGCCTACTCCACACTATATCTCAATAAATAAATAAGGGGTCTGCACCAGGTTCCACTGCTGTACCTAATAAAGTGGCCACTGAGTGTATGTACTTTGAGAATAAATTTACTTCCCTGAAGCATTGCCCTCTGCACATGTGTCCACATCTGGAGTGACTGTGTGAACGTGAGCACTTATGTTCACATTCTGAGATTTTCTCAGCTGAGGGAGAGATGGAAAGTCAGTCTCCAGCACTCTGGCAATCAAACGTCCCTGGCAGGAACACTTCACATGGAGCTAAAGTTCTCCAACTGGAACTTATTGTGGTTTAAATAACAGCTAGCATTATTGAGAAAAGAGAGAAAGATGAAAAGTAACACACTCACGATGCTGGAGGAGCCCAGTAAGTCAGCAGCAACCATGGAGAGGAGAAACAGTCAGCGTTTTGGGTCAAGACCCTCCATCAGGATTGGAATGGAAGGGGGAAGAAGCTGGAATAAGAAGATGGGGGGGGGGGGGAGGAGGAGGAGGACAAACCGGCAAGTGATAGGTGAAGCCAGGTGAGGGGGAAGGAGGGTGGGAGGGTGAGGACAGATGAAGTGAGGACCTATGTGGAAACATACTGTGCATCAGCAACCAACACAGTCCAAGGATGTTCTGAGGGCATCCCGCTGGTGTGCAGATGCTTCCAGCACCAATGTAGCATACCCACAACTTACAAATTCTTACCCGTACATTTTTGGAAAGTAGGAGGAAACTGTGGCACCTGGAGGAAACCCATGCGTTCATGGGGGAGAACATACAGTATGGGACATGTAAAAAAAAAATCTGAAAAGTGAAGATGTTTTCAAAAATAAGAAATAAGTTTCTAAATATCCAAAAAGATTACTATAAACCAGTTAAAAAAAATCTGAATCAAATCAGTATTTGCTGTGACCACACTTTGCTTTTAAAACTGCATCATTTCTCTTTGGTACACTGTCGTGCAGTTTGATAAGAAAATCGGCTGATAGGTTGCTCCAAGTATCTTGGAGAACGTGCCACCGTTCTTCTGCAGACTTCGGCTTTCTCACTTGCTTCTGTCTCACCAGGTAATCCCAGACAGGCTCAATGATGTTGAGATCAGGGCTTGGGAGGCCTTACCATCTGAAAACATTTAAAAAAATCGAGGGTGCCTTAAGGGTTTGCACAGAACTCTACAAACTCCTTACAGAGGGTGCTGAGAATTGAACCCGGTCGCTGGCATTGTGAAGTGCTAACTGCTACACTACTGTGCTGCCCTTGGTTGTCAGGAAGCAAAAGCAAGAGAATAATGCGGAGGAGACGTAAAAGAAAATGTAATCCACCTTCCCTGGGGTTAGCGTCGCCTGGACTTGGTATAATTGTGCACAGAATATTGAGAGGAGTTGCTGTCTTAGGGGAATTGAATGATCAGTAGTAAGTGAGGGATCTGCATGCCTGACAGGTTACTAAGGCTGAGCAATAGCAGGCAATGGAAGAAGAGGTTATAAAGATACTGAGCCAAAGTTTCCCTCTTTCTCCTTATCTCCTTACCTGCCCATCACCTCCCGCTGGTGCTCCTTTCCCTTCCCTCTCTTCCATGGTCCTTTGTCCTCTCCTATCAGATTCCCCTTTCTCCAGCCCTTTATCTCCTTCAACAATCAACTTCCCAGCTCTTTACTTCACCCCTCCCCCTCTCCCAGTTTCACCTATCACCTACCTTGTACTTCTTCCTCCCCTCCCCTCCCCTCCTTACTCTGACTTCTCCCCTTCCTTTCCAGTCCTGCTGAAAGGTCTTGGCCAGAAACGTTGACTGTTCACACTTTTCTAGAGATGTCGCCTGATCTGCTGAGTTCCTCCAGCATTTTGTGTGTGTGTTGCTTTGGATTTACAGCATCTGTAGATTTTTTTTGTGTTAGTTGGCTTTGGCAGGCCTTACAGAGCTGTGGTAAGTGGAGTGAGAGGAGGTTGGTGTGAGATGTACACACCAGGACAAGGTAGTTCGGCAAAACGGTCTATTTCCATTCCGCTAATTCTCTTAGTAAATGAAAGTGTTAGAGATCTAAACTAAAAAGAGAAAAAGTTGGAAACACTCACCAGGTCAGACAACATCTGTGGAAAGAGAAACAGAGTTAACGTTTCAAGTAGAAGATCCTTCACCGGAACGGTTTCTCTTGCCACAGATGAGGCCTGACCTATTGAGTATCTCCAGCATTTTACTGCTACATCTCTGTCAGAAGAGAAGGAATCCCTTTTTCACTTTACAAGAGAGCAGTAACAAACATCATTCAGAGCCCTGCGCTTCATTTTCCATCTTAATATATTCCAGGTGGGCATGATGGAGAGTTCTCTGTCCACCAGCTTCAACTCTTGCCCATTTCTTTTGTCCAGGAGTGCCTGCCCTAGACCAGGGCTTCCCAACATGGGGTTCACAGACCCCTTGCTTAAAGGTACTGGTCCACTGCGTAAAGAAGATTGGGAAGCCCTGCCTTAGACTGTGGATTCTTTCTCTCATCTCCAAAATGTCCACGTCAGTTGGACTGGTCCCCGTAACCTCTTATCCCTCTAGATCTACTTATTATTGATGTTTGACACAGCATTGTCCACTCAGACCCAGTAACAGCAGAGTTTAATCCTTGAGTCACTTCAGGAGTGCCACACAGTCACCAAAGATATTTGTAAGTATCTACAGATGTTTTGTGGAGGGCATTCAAACTGGCTGCATCACCATCTGGGGGGGGGTGGGTATATGATACAGGACTGAAATAAGCTGCGAAGTTGTAAACTTAGTCAGCTCCATCATGAACACAAGTCGCCGTAGTATCCAGGACATCTTCCGGGAGCAGTGCCTCAGAAGGGCAGCGTCCATCATTAAGGACCCCATCACCCAACTCATGCCCCGTCTCACTGCTACCATCAGGGAGGAGATACAGGAGCTTAAAAGCACATGCTCAATAATTCAGGAACAGCTTCTTCCCCTCTCCCATCGGATTTCTGAATGGACAATGAACCAAGAACAAAACCTCACTACTTTTATTTATTTCTGTTTTTGCACTACTTAGTAAATTTAACTATTGAATACATATATACCTGATCAGAGGGGATGACGAGACGGCCTACAGGGATGAGGTCCAGCATCTGGCCCTTAACACCCAGAAGACCAAGGAGATCATTGTGGAGTTCAGGCATGCTAGGAGCCGCACTCACGTCCCCATCTACATCGACGGAGCTGTAGTGGAGCGTGTATCAAGCTTCAAATTCCTTGGTGTCCACATTTCCAAGGATCTCACCGGGTCCCTGAACTCCTCCATCCTGATCAAAAAGGCACAACAGCGCCTCTATTTCCTGCAGTGCATTAAGAAAGCTCACCTCTGTCCCAGGATATCGACAGACTTTTACCGCTGTACCATTGAGAGCATACTCACCAACTGCATCTCAGTGTGGAATGGCAATAGTCCCGTATCGGCCCGCAGAGCACTCCAGAGTGTGGTGAAAACTGCCCAGCGGATTATCGGCACCCAATTGCCCACCATTGAGAACATCTACCATAAACGCTGCCTGGGCAGGGCGAAAAGCATTATCAGGGATGCATCTCATCCTAACCATGGACTTTTTACTCTCCTCCCATCCGGTAGGCGCTACAGGAGCCTCCGCTCCCGCACCAGCAGGTACAGGAAGAGCTTCTTCCCTGAGGCTGTGACCCTGCTGAACCTCACATCACAGCGCTAAGCAGTATGGCATCAGTATTGTACTGTCTCAGTACTTTTATATTTGTGGGCTGTAGCACTTTTGATTTGCAGTTATTTTGTAAGTAACACTATTCTTTGCATTTCTGGTGAGATGCTAACTGCATTTCATTGTCTTTGTATCTGTACTCAGCACAATGACAAAGTTGAATCTAATCTGATAAACACACACTGTAATTCAGTTTTCTCTATTATTGTGTATTGCAATGTACTGCTGCCACAAAGAACAAATTTCATGCCATATACGGGTGATATGAAACCTGATTCTGATTGGGTCTGCAGTGCCAGTATACTGATACTCAGCCGCATCAACATTACTGTCCGGATGTAATACCGGTGGTTCTATTTCTGAAACTGGGTTACTACTGTCACGTGCTCTGAGACACAGTGAGAAGCTTGCCTTGCCTACTGCTCATACAGATCAGACTGCGCAGAGCACTGAGGTAGAACAGGGTAAAATAATAACAGAATGCAGAATGAAGTGTAACAGCTACAGAGAAAGTGCAGGCAGGCAGTGAGGTGCAGGATCAGAAGGTAGATTGTGAGGTCAGGAGTCCATCTACTACCAATGGTGGTATAACGGTGGGGTTGAAGCTGTCCCTGAATCTGGTGGTGCGTGCTCTCAAGCTTTTCTACCTTTTGCCTGATTGGGGGCGGGGGTGTGCAGAGAAGAGAGAATGCCTGAGTGTTGGGTATTTGGTTATGCTGGCTATGAGAAGGGTAGGCAGAGTCCGGGGAGAGGAAGCTGGTTTCTATGATGTTGTGTTCGTCCATCGTCAACGTCGATGAAGACCTCGACACCATTATGATGGTGTCAAGACTAGCGCGTGATTTGGATTTAAGTGAGGGAGAGTTGCGCAGCGTCAGCCTCACTCTCTTTTCCCAATTCCCATTTGGATCCAGTGGCAAGACAGAGCCAAGATGGCTGGAGATGGGACTAGGCTCAGTGGAAGACCAGGACATCTTCTGTGTCTTGTCCTGCTCTACACATTCCACGACGCTTGCAGAGACCGCCTTCTTGACCGTTGGACCTTCCATAGGTCTCGTCCACTCAATCCACTAGAGTCTGTCTTCACATGCTGGGATAGACAATTCCCTATCTCACCGAGGGTTGGAGACACGTCGGCTACCTTCACCTGGTTTAGCGGGCTTGTCGAAGCCGTTGCCTGGGGTGTGGCCACTGTCGCATGCAAACAGCTACGGGGAGCCACAGGTGAGAGCTGAGTGCCAGGTGGGGACCAAAGGTGGACTAACTGTCTTGAAAGGACGCGACATGTTCCCCCACCAGAGGTGCTACCCCTCCCTGACACCCCATACACCCCTTTCTATGATGTGCTGAGCTGCGTCCACCACTCATTGGCCACTTTATCAGGAACCCGTGTGACCCATTCATTTCAAAGTTCGACATCTTGTATATTCAGAGATGCTGTTCTGCACACCACTGTTGTAATACGTGGTTATCTGAATTACTGTCAGCTTGAGCCAGTCTGGCCATTCTCCTCTGACCTCTCTCATTAGCAAGGCATTTTCACCCACACAACTTCTGCTTTCTGGATTTTTTTTTTGTTTGTTTTTTGCCCCATTCTCTGTAAACTCTAGGCACTGTTGTGTGTGAAAATCCTGGGAGATCAGCAATTTCTAAGATACTCAAACTATCCCATCTGGCACCAACAATCATTCCAAGGTCAAAGTCACTTAGATTACATTCCTTCCCCTTTGTGATGTTTGGTCTGAACAACAACTGAATCTCTTGACTACATCTGCATATTTTTATGTATTGAATTGCTGCCACATGATTGGTTGATTAGACATTTGCATTAACAAGCCTGTGTAGCGATCTTCCTGATAAAGTGGTCACTAAGTGTACATTGAAGAAGGACAATATGTTTATATCTGAACCAACAGTACAAACAAATGTCTGCTCATCAATATATCCCTGTTGATAGAGTTTTCTGTGCACACCTACTTCACAACAGTGGCTACACATTGGAATTACTTCATTGATGTTTAGTTCCTTTTGAAGGAGCTGCATGTCTTTGGTTGGAGCAGGGACTAGGCCTCAAGCCACTGGTTTGCCTACCACTACAGTCCAGGAGAGAGATGCCAGAGGCGGTGTAGCGTGGTGTCCTTACTCAGTTAGTGGCTGGCCTTTCCATTGGTGCTGCCTTCCAGTGCTCGCTCTCCCGTCACCGCTGTTCCTGTTTATTTCTCATTTACGATCTATTGGGTTATGGTCCCCTCTCAGAAATAGAATCCAGCTGTAAACTGGGAAAAGATAAGCTTATTTGTCAATCCTGATGAAGGATTTCAGCCTGAAATAGTGACTGTTTACTCGGTTCCATAGATGTTGCCTGGCCTGCTGAGTTCCTCTAGCATTTTGTTTGTATTGCTTGGATTTCCAGCATCTGCAGATTTCCTTGTCTTAGCCTGACATAGGTATTAGTCTAACCAAAATACTGCAGCTCAACTGGAAGCTAGATATGACTGCAAATATCTGGACTTAGTTTGCCTATTGCCATTATTTTCAGTGCCAGCTGCATTTACGGTCCATGTTCCCAATGTGAACAAGAATGCTTTCAGTGAATTTCTTGAACAAGGTCCTGGTTTGTCTCTGCTGATATTCCTTCAGAGGGCTGCTCTGAATTGACCTCGTGGGAAGTTACAAGCCAGCAAATCATTCGTGATTAAAAAAAGGATCTGTTGTTAAAGACTGTATGAATTTCTTTCACACTGTGTTGTGCTGATTGTCTCTGAGGCATTTAAGTCACAAACAGTTTGAAACCACTTATGACATGCACAGCTCTAGAACACATTAGCCCAAATGTTTAATGGACATTTCACAAAAGCTGCAACAGATACATCCAGAGGCCACGTTATTAACCGCCTCCTGTACCTGACACAGTGTTCATAGAAACTACAGCACAGAAACAGGCCTTTTGGCCCTTCTTGGCTGTGCCGAACCATTTTCTGCCTAGTCCCACTGACCTGCACACGGACCATATCCCTCCATACACCTCCCATCCATGTATCTGTCCAATTTATTCTTAAATGCTAAAAAAGAACCCGCATTTACCACCTCGTCTGGCAGCTCATTCCATACTCCCACCACTCTCTGTGTGAAGAAGCCCCCCCCCAATGTTCCCTTTAAACTTTTCCCCCCTCACCCTTAACCCATGTCCTCTGGTTTTTTTCTCCTCTTGCCTCAGTGGAAAAAGCCTGCTTGCATTCACTCTATCAATACCCATCATAATTTTATATACCTCTATCAAATCTCCCCTCATTCTTCTACGCTCCAGGGAATAAAGTCCTCACCTATTCAACCTTTCTCTGTAACTGAGTTTCTCAAGTCCTGGCAACATCCTTGTAAACCTTTTCTGCACTCTTTCAACCTTATTTATATCCTTCCTGTAATTTGGTGACCAAAACTGAACACAATACTCCAGATTCGGCCTCACCAATGCCTTATGCAACCTCATCATAACATTCCAGTTCTTATACTCAATACTTCCATTAATAAAGGCCAATGTACCAAAAGCTTTCTTTACGACCCTATCTACCTGTGACGCCACTTTTAGGGAATTTTGTATCTGTATTCCCAGATCCCTCTGTTCCACTGCATTCCTCAGTGCCTTACCATTAACCCTGTATGTTCTACCTTGGTTTGTCCTTCCAACGTGCAATACCTCACACTTGTCTGCATTAGACTCCATCTGCCATTTTTCAACCCATTTTTCCAGCTGGTCCAAGTCCCTCTGCAGGCTCTGAAAACCTTCCTCGCTGTCTACTACACCTCCAATCTTTGTATCATCAGCAAATTTGCTGATCCAATTTACCACATTATCATCCAGATCATTGATATAGATGACAAATAACAATGGACCCAGCACTGATCCCTGTGGCACACCACTAGTCACAGGCCTCCACTCAGAGAAGCAATTCTCTACTACCACTCTTTGGCTTCTTCCATTGAGCCAATGTCTGATCCAATTTACCACCTTTCCATGTATACCTAGCGATTGAATTTCCCTAACTAACCTCCCATGCGGGACCTTGTCAAAGGCCTTACCGAAGTCCATGTAGACAATATCCACTGCCTTCCCTTCATCCACTTTCCTGGTAACCTCCTCGAAAAACTCCAGTAGATTGGTCAAACATGACCTACCATGCACAAAGCCATTTTGACTCTCCATAATAAGTCCCTGTCTATCCAAATGCTTGTAGATTCTGTCTCTTAGTACTCCCTCCAATAACTTACCTACTACCGACGTTAAACTTACCAGCCTATAATTTCCTGGATTACTTTTCGATCCTTTTTTAAACAACGGAACAACATGAGCCACTCTCCAATCCTCCAGCACCTCACCTGTAGACAGCAACATTTTAAATATTTCTGCCAGGGCCCCTGCAATTTCAACACTAGTCTCCTTCAAGGTCCGAGGGAACACCCTATCAGGTCCCGGGGATTTATCCACTTTAATTTTCCTCAAGACAGCAAGGACCTCCTCCTTTTCGATCTGTACAGTTTCCATGGTCTCACTACTTGATTCCCTCAATTCCATAGACTTCATGCCAGTTTCCTTAGTAAATACAGACGCAAAAAATCTATTTAAGATCTCCCCCACTTCCTTTGGTTCCGCACATAGCCGACCACTCTGATCTTCAAGAGGACTAATTTTATCCCTTACAATCCTTTTGCTCTTAATATACTTGTAAAAGCTCTTTGGATTATCCTTCACTTTGACTGCCAAGGCAACTTCATGTCTTCTAGCCCTCCTGATTTCTTTCTTAAGTATTTTCTTGCACTTCTTATACTCCTCAAGCGCCTTATTTACTCCCTGCTTCCTATACATATCATACAACTCCCTCTTCTTCTTTATCAGAGTTGCAATATCCCTTGAGAACCAAGGTTCCTTATTCACTAAGTGTATATTTATTAACTGCCTCCTGTCCCTAACACAGTGTTCACTGAGTGTATATTTGAGGTCTTCTGCTGCAGTAGCCCGTTCACCTCAAGGTTCGACATGTTGTGCATTCAGAGATGCTCTTCTGCACACCACTGTTGTAATGCGTAGTTATTTGAGTCCCTGTCAGCTTGAACTAGTCTGGCCATTCTCCTCTGATCTCTCTCATTTACAAGGCATTTTCACCCACAGAACTGCCACTCACTGGATTTTTAAGAACATTTTTTTGCACCATTCTCTGTAAGTATCTGGAGACTGTTGTGCATGAAAATCCCAGGGGATCAGCAGTTTCCAAGATACTCAAACCACCCCGTCTGGCAGCAACAATCATTCCATGCTCAAGGTCACTTAGGTCACATTTCTTTCCCATTCTGATGTTTGGTCTAAACAACAACTGATCCTCTTGACCACGTCTCCATGCTTTTCTGCATTGAGTTGCTGCAGCAGGATTGGCTAATTCGATTTTTGAATTAATGAGCAGGTGTACCTAACTAAGTGGCCACTGTGTGTAGATCTATGCCTGCAAGATATTTCTATAGGTTGATTGCATCTCTTTTCTCGCCGTGGAGTTTGTATTTCATCAACTTTGCTTTCTCATATGTGTTTTTTTTTTTCAATTTTCTGATCACATGCTTAACTGGAAAGTTATGAATAAGAAGTTAGCACAGCTTTAACTTTTAGTATTTATAATTCAATCTTTTAAAAAAATTTCTGTCAAGCTCAGGATGTTGTTTAACATGCCAGAACAGTTACTTCAACCCAAAAGGAGCTCAGTCATAGCACTTACTGGAAAGTGTGGTCATTCTCGACAACAAACATTGTAAGTTTCCATTTATCGAGAGTTGCTCCTAATCCACGGTTAATATTTCAGCGTGATGCATGTCTTACCGGAGTTTGTAGTAGTGCGTTCACTCAAGTCGAGTATGATGTTTTCCTAAGGGAGTCATTTCCTTCATGGAGCACATCTGTGTGTGACTTTGCTTAATGTAGGCAGGCTGATGCATGGGCAGCCACCACACTGTTCTTGACAATATCAAAGTCCAGTGACATGGAATACAAGATGACTGAGGACCCGTCACTGCTGCAGACTTCCTTGGCCTGCAAAGCCATTGTGATGTGTCGTCATCTTCCACCAGCTCCACCGTTGAGGTCTTGGTTGGATTGTTCTTTGCCTGGAACTTCCCCCTTGAACTTACCACCATGCGTGATCCTACCAGGGGGTAGGGTTGATCTCAGGACCTCAAGAACTCATAAGCCCCTCACCATGACAAGGTGATGATCCTCGGAGAAGAAGTGAAATTGCCCACCAACAAGCATCATCAAGAGCAGAAGGTCTTGACGCAGAGGCCATTCCAGTGCTGGCCAACCCCTTTGACCACAAATCTGCACCACTAGAGAAATAAACACAGGAGAATAACTGCAAGAAAAGATGATAAGCACAAGGGATTCCACAGATGTTGGAAATCCAGAGCAGCAGGAATTCAGCAGGCCAGGCGGCAACAATGGGGAGAAATAGACCAATAATGTTTTGGGTCAAGACCTGTTATCAGGACTGTAAAGGAAAGGGGAAGAAGCCAGAATAAGGAGAGTGGGAAGAGGGGAAGGAGCTCAAGCTGGCAGGTGATAGGTAAGGCCAGGTGAGGGGGGAAGGTGGGTGGGTGGGTGTGGAGAAATGAAGTGAGAAGCTGGGAGGTGATAGGTGGAAAAGGTAAAGGGCTGAAGAGAAAAAGAATCTGATCGGAGAAGAGAGGGGACAATGGGAGAAAGGGAAGGAGGAGGGTACTAGCGGGAGGTGATAGATAATAATGTTATTAATTTGGAACCTCATCCTCCATCTTAAATATTCATCCTCTCCACCAGTAACACACCATGGCCGTGGTGTCTACCTTTTCCAAAATGCATTGCAGTTGCTTGCCTGAACGATTTGACTTGCCTGAAGATATTGTATGTCACCAAAGACTCTAGCAAATCTCTACAGATGTACCGTGGAAAGCATTCTGACTGGTTACATCAATGCCTGGCATGGAGGGACCAATGCACAGAATCATTAGAGGCTGCAGAGTGTTGTAAGCTCAGCCAGCAACATGACAGGCACAACCCTCCCCACCATCAAGGACATCTTCAAAAGTCGATGCCTCAAGAAGGCTGCACCCATCTTGAGGGATCTTTACCACTGGGACATGCTCTCTCCTCATTACTACCATTGGGGAGGAGGTACAGAAGCCTGAAGACCCCCACTCAATGTTTTAGAAACAGCTTCTTCCCCTCCGCCATCAGGTTTCTGAATGGTCCATGAGCCTATGAACACTACCTCACTATTCCTCTTTTGCGTTATTTATTTGTTTATTTATTGTAACTCATTGTAACTTGTTATGCCTGCACAATACTGTTGCCACAAAGCAACAAATTGAATGACTTATATCAGTGACAGTAAACCCGATTCCGATGTCATCTCATAACTCTGCAATCTTTATGGTGAAGGGGCAAGGGTAGGAGTGAACATCACTGAATAGCTGTTTGTATCTGAACACCATTCTACCTACAAACATATAACTTCTTCCTTCTTCATTGCTGGATTCAAATGCAGGGGGAGGCTCTGGTTTCATCTGCCACTCCATCCAGTTGAGAACAGTTGAGGCTAGTACTGCAGTGCCTCGTATCGCCCAACCAGTGACAATACTGTTTCTTGGCTGAGGAGCATCCACTATTACAGCAGTTCAAAGGAAGTATCTCCAGTACATTGGTCAGTGCTTGTCTGCCAGTCAGCACTGCACAATCAACTTGATTGCTCATTTTCACACTTCTGCTGTGTCTGCGATATCACCTGCAATGGTGACAGTACCTGTCACAGCCAGGGATTGTTTCAAAAAAAAGTTTTTTGTCAGTTAGTATGTGGACTGTATTTTGTCAATGCCCCCCCATGGGTTTGTGTTGTCCTTTGGTTGTTTACCTTTTTATGACAAATTATCTTTGCACTTGCTCTGCTTTTTCACTTTATTTTGCAAGTGTCTGTTCTGGGATCGTAGGGATTGTTAACTACTTTGTTTTTACCACTTGTATTCAATTTGAGCACAGTATTGCCAATGTCCAGAATTTGTACCTGCTCCAGGATATATTTCAGGGGAGGCATGCCAACCCCTCTTTGTTGGGCTGTTGTGGTTCTTTGCTGGATGAGACTGAAACTGAATTCTTCTGTGTATCGTCAGTGATTTCTGTTCATCAAGATTGCATGTAGTTTGTGTTGCCGAAGTCTTTGTGATTCCTGCACTTGAGTTCTCCAGTGACCTTCCACAGCACCTTCCAAAGTGCTTCATTGGCTGCAGTGCGTTGCAATGTTTTGGAAAGTTGCTTTAGAAATACATGTTTATTCTGTGCACGTTTGTGCATCCATCTCAATGACTGTTTAGCCAGTCGGACATTTAACTCCATTCTCTTTGAAGTTGAGAAACTGAATGAGGGGATCGAGTGCCAAGTGACCCAACACTCTTTATCACTTCAAAACTCCCTCTCAATCTAAAACAATCCAGTTAATCCTGGGATTTCAGAGAATTTCATGCTCTGCATCTATTTATATGGATTTAATTATTCTGTCATTAGTACAAACTCATTAAATCCATCAGATCCTCTCACATTTGTAGCTAATGTGTTAGCAGGATTAACTTCCCACGTGCCATACTTAGATCTTTGAAAGCAAATGCCAAACCACAGTCCAACACACAGTCTTTGTGAAATAACCACATATTTATCTGAAGTGAACATCAAAGTAACTGGCCAAAGCAATTTGTTCAATTTCAAATTCAAGTTTATTGTCATCTTAAACACATACATGTATATTGCCAAATGAAACAACCTTCCTCCAGACCAAGGTGCACAAGACATAAAGTAATATTACCACAAATAAATTAACTAATAATACCGTGCATTTTATACATGTTAAAAAGTAAACAGCATAACGCTACTGGCACTTCACGCGTGATGAGACCTGGGTGGTGCCAGGGAGTTCAATAGTCTCACAGCCTGGGGGAAGAGGCTGTTTCCCATCCTAACAGTCCTTCTCCAAATGCTATGGTACCTCCTGCCTGATGGTAAGGGGTCAAAGAGATTCATGACCTTCAGTGAAGGACCTTCATATGGAACGGACATCATGGAACGGGAAGGATCATTGACACTGCTAAGGGACCTCCATACATAGCAGTCCTGATAAATATCTCAGATAAATTAATGAGGCTGCAGTTAATTTTATGATGTTGGAGATTTGGGTTGTCACCAAATACTCTACAGGTATATGGTGGAGTGCATTCTCACTGTCTAATCACAGCCTGGTATGGAGGTTTCCTCCAAGAGGCTGCAGAGGGTTGCACACTCGTTACAGGCCCAAACCTCCTCAGCATCGAGGTCATCATCGAGGGGCAGCACCTCAAAAAGAGAGACAATGAAATCTGAAAAGGTTTGATTAATGTCACATGGACTGAGCTACAGTGCATACTGTTCATACAGATCAAATCATTTATTAAAACATTAACAATGCACAATGAAGTTCAAAGTAAATTTATCTTCCAGTACATAGATGTCACCATATACAACCCTGAGATTCATTTTCCTGTGGGCATACTCAGCAAATCTATAGAATAGTAGCTATAACAGGATCAATGAAAGTTCAATCAAGGTGCAGAAGACAACAAACAGTGCAAATGCAAATATAAATAAATAGCAATAAATAACGAGAACACGAGATAACGAAATAGAGTCCTTCAAGTGAGATCACTGGTTGTAGGAAAATTTCAATGATGGGGCAAGTGAGTGTAATTTTCCACTTTTGCTCACGAGCCCTGTGGCTCTTGCATCTGCGACCTGATGGTAAAGGCTGCAGGGAAAGTGCAAAACAGATAAACAGTAAGATGCAAGATCATAACAAGGTAGATTGTGAGGTCAAGAGTCCATCATATCACACCAGGGAAACATTTAATAGTCTTATAATGATGATATAGAAGCTGTCCTTGAGCCTGGTGGTACATACTTTCAGGATTTTGTGCCTTCTGTCCAAAGGATGTGTTTGGTGCTTGCATTTGGCAACTCAGTTACAATGGAGGCCAGTGTATGCCTTGTTGATTTATTGTGACACTTGCATGTTTACTGCTCAGGAACCAGCTGTCTAGTACCTGGATAACACACACACAAAAAATGCTGGAGGAATTCAGCAGGTCAGGCATCGTCTGTGGAAAGGAATAAACAGTCGACGTTTCAGGCTGAGACCCTTCGCCAAAGTTTCACTGAAGTAGTTCCTCTGTTCTTCCTCGCAAGAAAAAAATAAGTTCACATTTGCCCACATCTGGAGTATTGCGTGCAGTTTTGGTCTCCAAATTTGAGGAAGAACATTCTTGCTATTGAGAGAGTGCAGCGTAGGTTCACAAGGTTAATTCCCGGGATGGCGGGACTGTCATATTTTGAAAGATTGGAGCGAATGGGTTTGTATACTCTGGAATTTAGAAGGATGAGAGGGGATCTGATTGAAACATATAAGATTATTAAGGGATTGGACACGCTGGAGGCAGGAAGCATGTTCCCGCTGATGGGTGAGTCCAGAACCAGAGGCCACAGTTTAAGAATAAGGGATAGGCCATTTAGAACGGAGTTGAGGAAAATCTTTTTCCCCCAGAGAGTGGTGGATGTATGGAATGCTCTGCCCCAGAAGGCAGTGGAGGCCAAGTCTCAGGATGCTTTCAAGAAAGAGATGGATAGAGCTCTTAAAGATAGTGGAATCAAAGGTTATGGGGATAAGGCAGGAACTGGATACTGATTGTGGATGATCAGCCATGATCACAGTGAATGGCAGTGCTGGCTCAAAGCCCGAATGGCCTACTCTTGCACCTATTGTCTATTGTCTATTTATTCTCCATCTAGTCCCCATCCTTGTCGTTGTCACACTGGAGGTTCCTGGTAGCGTACTGGACTTCCTGGCCCTGTATCTTCGGAAGGTTTAGGGATGCTGCAGTACATCCTTCATTTCAAGAGGAATAGAATATAAAGGTGAAGATGCAGTTCTGAGGCTTTGCAGAACAATGGCTGGACTGCATTTGGAGTATTGTGAGCAGTTTTGGGCCCCACGTATAAGAAAGAATGTGCTGACACTGGAGAGGGTGCAGAGAAGGTTCACAAGAATGAACCCGGGATTGAAAAGGTTTATGATTGAGGAGTTTTTTGATGGCTCTGGGTCTGTACTCACTGGAGTTTAGAAGAACGAGGAAGGATCTCATTGAAACCTATTGAATATCGAAAGGCTTAGATAGAGCGGACATGGAGCCGATGTTTCTTATAGTGAGGGAGTCTAGAACCAAAGGGCGTGCCTCTGATTAGAAGAGCATTCCTTTAGAACAGAGATGAGGAGGAATTTCTATAGCCGGAAGGTGATGGATCTGTGGAATTCATTGCCACAGATGTTGTGGAGGCCATGTCATTAGGTATATTTAAAGCAGAGATTGATAGGTTCTTGATTAGTAAGGATCAAAGGTTACAGAATGAATGAGATTGAGAGGGAAAATAAATCAGCCATGATGGAATGGTGGAGATTCGATGGACTGAATGGCCTATTTCTTACTATGGTCTTAACTGGCTTATTGAAGTGAATTATAACCAGCTAAGGGTCCAATATTATCTCTTGCACCATCTGTGAACCTGTCTCCTTACCAAAAAAACACTGCCCATTTATTCCTACTCGTGTGAGATTAGGCAGATGCTGGAAGTCCAGCAGTTAGCATAACGCTATTAGAGCACCAGCAATGACCGAGCAGTGTTCCATTCCCGCTGCTGTCGGTAAGGAGTTACTATATTCTCCCCATCACCACATGGGTGCTCCAGCTTCCTTCGATATTACAAAAATGTACATAACTGGGAGGGTTAGTGAGCTGTGGGTTCTGCTGAAGGGTCTCAGCCTGAAATGTTGACTGTCCATTCCCCTCCATAGATGCTGCCTGATTCACTGAGTTCCCCCGGCATTTTCTATGTGTGTTTTGCTGTGGTTACACTAGGTTGGTGCTGAAAGAATTCTGACACCTGTGGGCCATCCAGCACAGTGCTCACTGATTTGATTTGATACTTAATTTGATGCTACTGTCTCATTCCACCTCGTTTCGGCGTTTCTATGTCCATGTGACAAATAAAACTAATCTTTTACTTTTCTTTAGAACAAAGTCTTGAGCAAAATACACAAAATGCTGGAAGAACTCAGCAAGTCAGGCAGCATCTAGAAAGGTGGATAAAGTTGACCGTCCATTCGCTTCTATAGGTGCTGCCTGACTTCTGAATTCTGCCAATATTTTGTGTGTGTTACCCATTTATTGTGTCTGTTGAGTTGATTGTGGACTTCAGAAAGGGTGAGGCGAGGGACCACACACCAGTCCTCATAGAGGGATCAGAAGTGGAAAGAGTGAGCAATTTCAAGTTTCGGGATGTCAACATCTCTGAGGATCTGTCCTGGGTCCGACATATCGAATCCATTACAAAGTTACGACAGCGGCTATATTTCATTAGGAGTTTGGGGAGATTTGATCTGTCACCAAAGACATTTGCAAATTTCGACAAGTATACTGTGGAGAGTGTTTTAACTGGCTGCATCACCGCCTGGTAATGGGGGTCGGGGCGGCTGCCGCACAGGATAGAGACAAGCTGCAGGAAGTTGTGAACTCAGTCGTTCCAATATGGGCACCAGCCTCCCCAGCGTCCAGGATATCAGCAATGAGCGATGTCTTCAAAAGGCAGCATCCATCATTAAGGAGCCCCATCACCCAGGACATGCCCTCTTCTCATTGCTACCAACTGGGAGGAGGTACAGGAGGCTGAATCACAGTCAGTGATTCAGGAACAGCTTCTTCCCCTCAGCCATCTGATTTCTGATTGGACATTGAACCCATGTATACTACCTCACAATTTTTTTGCACTACATATGTAATTTAACATGTGTACACTCCTTACTGTAATTCAGTTTTATTATTATTTATCGCAATGTACTGCCACATAACAAGTTTCATGACATATGCCAGTGATATTAATCCTGATTCTGACTTGCTCTGTTGAGTAAAACCTCTGTTAAGGTACAGCATCACCTTAATGGTGTGAGCCCTTATTTTGTACAAAATGTTTCAATGCTCCCCGGGAAATCCAGATGTAGATATACATCTGCTCCTTATTCACCCTGTGGGCAACATCCTAGAAATGGCTTAATTTTTAGATTTGTCAAATGTGATCTTTCCTTTATAAACCCACCTGCCTTTCCCTGTAGTGGCCTCTCATACGCATCGTTAATGATGGTTTCTGTTGGGTAGGTTCCCAGAATCATAAAGGAACATTCCCCACCGCATCACCGACCAAAACCTCCCCTGAATGTATCCTAATTATTGACAGACTGAACCTTGAGCCCACCGACTGATGCACCAGGTTTCTAATGACAAAATAGAAATCTGGATTTTAATATGCTCATGAGACTCTTGTGTGTCTCCAGTTGGCACCTGAACCGTGGTGATTAAAGCTGTTGGCGTCTACGGAGAGTGATTAAGTACTTTGAAGCCAGCTAATTGAGCACTCAAACTGTGTTCTAAACAGAAGGTACGTTTAATTTTAAAAATAGGATTGGAATCAAGAAGTTCCTATGAAATATTGATAGAAGCATACATTGAATTTGTAATAGTGCTTCAGTGAGTGATTTAACAGGGATTCTGTATCACTTCTGTAAGGAAGATGGAGGGATATGGACATTGTATAGGCAGGAGGGTTAGTGTTTGGGTATGTTTGATTTGCTTTTTAGTTGGTTCAGCACAATATTGTGGGCTGAATGGCCTATTTTGTGCTCTACTGTATGTTCTGAAGGATTAAAGTTTAAAGATTAACTTTATCTGTCACATGTGCATCAAAACATAAAGTGCAATGTGTTGTTTGAGCCAATGACTAACGCAGTCCAAGGATGTGCTGAAGGTAATCCGTAAGAGTCACCATCATTCCAGCATCAACGTAGCATGCCCACAGTTTACCAGTCCTAACCTGTACGTATTTGGATCGTGAGAGGAAAGTGGAGTACCAGAGGAAACCCACATTGTCACAGAGAGAATGTACAAACTCCTTACAGAAAGTGGCCGGAATCCATCTCCGATCTGTGATTGCTGGCAGTGACAAACCTTTTGCTAACCTCTACACTGCCGTGCAATTAATATGATCTGTAGCAAGCAGATTCAGGGCAACAGACACAAGATGCTGGAGGAACTCAGCAGGTCAGTCAGCGTCTACGGGAATGGAATAAACAGTTGATGTTTTGGGCAGAGATCCTTCTTCAGGATTTTAAACAAGTCCAGCTGTATGTGGTACACACTCACCCTCACCACTGTGATTTCAGTAATCCAAATATTACAATCTGGGTCATGTTCCATAGCTTTACTGGAAAGATGAGTAAAGTGCCAAAGAAAAGCAATGATTCTTGGAATATAATCTGCACTCAAATGAACTTGTAAAGAAAATAGCTTATTAAATGGCAGAATATATTTTTTGTTTGGAATTATTGTACTATTTGAATATAATAGATGAGTGTCCTCATAATCTAATCTAATCATAACAGCCCGCTTACAGAGAATCTTCAGTAACACAAACACCCAAGTAAATTGGCTATCACAGAATCTTAGAATTGTTGGAATATGGAGGCCATTCTGCCCATTAAGTATATGTTGACCCCAGGCTGAGCAATCTCATCAATGTTATTCCTTGGTTTTTCTAGCTCTGTTTTTGGCAACTGCCCAAACTTTGAATTGAACAGTACAGATTCAGATTTCCTTGTTTGTCATCTGGACATCTCCAAGATCAATCTAAGTCTTCCCACCCACGTAGCACTCCATTTTTATTTCATCTATGTGGCAATTAGAGAACCCTTGAATAGGGAAACCTTCAACAAGCAATGGAGTGCCGGGGTGTACACTCACAGGACTGGACCCAAGTGCGGAGGAATGGCTGAGCTCCGTTGATGATCCGACCCTGGGGCGGATGTACGGCAGACTCCCCATGAAGAGATGGAAACAAGGGATGAGGCATAGGAATGCCAGCAGAGCATTGGAGGCATGACCAAGTGACACTGTGAGACGAATCATTCTCCAAAACAAACAGTGGGACTTCACTTCCCGAGCACAACAAGAGTCCCCTTTAAATAATCATCGAAACCAGGAAGCATATGCCGATCGTGATTAACTTGACAAGATTAAACCGAAAGCACCTGAGCCTAACCGGTCTAACAATTAGTAAATGCGGGTGGTCGGGAAACCCTGAAGCCCAATGCTCTGTGGCAAACTGCAGGAGCCCACAGGGTTCATGACAGTGGAGACGTGAAACTAAATGCTTGAAAGTGTAGAAGCAAGAATCCTGATCATTTCTAACAGATACAACAGGAATTCTGCAGATGCTGGAAATTCAAGCAACACACATCAAAGTTGCTGGTGAACGCAGCAGGCATTCTAACAGATACCTGGGTGAACACTTGAACAGGCATCATCTGCAAAACTACAAAATGTCACCTGGGAAGTGGGGTTCACCAAAAGTCCATTTTTGGCTAGTTTGTACTCAAAGAGTTGAATGACATTTTCTGCCATAAAATTCTATGATTCCATGTTTTCTGTGATTTTATTTCTAATATAGTGTCAACATCTCTACCCAGTTCTTCAAGTGGTCTAGACAAGTATCAATACATGTCTATTACAGCTTTCCTCCTTTTTGAAGTGGTTTCTATAGATTGCCATAGCTGGGGGTGTTAGTGAGGATAAGCTCCCAATGGCATGTGACTCACACCTCTGACAACCAAGTCCAGCTCCTGGCCTGTGGCTTAGTTAATAAACCCAGCAGAACCATTTTTACTGATAGGAGATGGAGCAAAGGCGGGTTACTGGTGCCTTAAAACCAGCTGCTTCAGGTAGATGGGGTTTGTTAGCTGTGGTTGGCAGCTCATCTAGGAGAAGGAAAACTTTGATCTCAAACCTCTGCTGTCTTGAGGTTGTACCCACTCATGGGGAAGGCTTCAGGAGTAAACCCTGAGGGGGAAAAACCTGGAGCTGGAGTCCTTAAAGCAGTCCTACATTGAGTTCAATGCTGACTGGCAACTCCTGTGGCACTGCTGGTGCCAAACTATATTGGTCTCTGCTGTTCCTTTGCATTCATCGGTTGCATGAAGAGGGGGAGCTTGTTACACGGGCAACAGTTTGCTCTCCATATTGTACTGCCCTGGCTTGTGTACCTAGAGATCTAGGACACAACATCCATGGTTGACCCTGATCAATAGAGGCCTTAGCACTTCTTGAATTTCTCTCCCTCTCTCTATCCATCTATCTCTATCTCTCTTTCTCTCTCTCTAAATCTCTCTTTATTTCTCTCTCTAGAAATAAAGCTTCATACTTGGTTTTGCTTTTTAAGTTCTTGCCAAGCAGCAGCACAGCTTTTAGTGATTGTTCTATTTTTACTCCGAGATCTCTTTGTTCCTCTACTCAGATTCACATCATTCAGATTACAAAACACCTGACCATTCACCCAGCCCTTCTTTTTCTGGGAGGGAATGATGGGGGGGGGGGGTATATTGTGAGGATGTTTTGTGAGAATCTAGAACTACAATGGATTTGGGTTAACTAGGACACCATCAGGACCACTACATTTTGGCCCAATTATGCGGCTGCCACAATTAGCCAGTTTCATGGAGATAATTAAAAGGGTATAAAAAAGTTACCATTTAACTGAGTAACAAACTATGTATTTAAATGACACCGAGTGTAGGTCATGGACTGTCTTCATACAATGCTTTTGATGATTGCATCCTCCAAATCTTCATTTTCATTGTAACATTCAAGATGATTGCTGATAACTTCAAATTCTTCATGGTCCTAACTTGTTGAAGTAGTGAAATTGTTTAATTGTCATTCCTGGCTATTTCTGGTATCTCTGAGCCTAAATGTTTGAAACCACAGTGATCAAAACGGTTCTAAATTGTCTTACTGCTTATTTCTCTCCAACTATCAGCGACAAAAAAAAATTACTGCTTTTGTGAACACAAACACATGCAATTGATGCTGTTTAAAAACAGATCACTCATTCTTAGGGATAGGATATTTGAGCATTTGGAAACCCATGACCTAATTAGGAAGATCCAGCATGGCTTTGTGCGGGGCAAGTTGTGTCCTACCAACTTGACTGAGTTTTTTGACAAGGTGACAAGAGAGATTGATGAAGGTAGAGCGGTGGATATTGTCTACATGGATTTTAGTAAAGCATTTGTCTAAGTCCCTCATGGGAGGCTAATCCAAATGATTAGGATGTATGGGGTCCATGATGAATTGTCTGTTTGGATTCAGAACTTGTTTATGCACAGGAGACAGGGGGTAGTGTTCAAGGGATTTATTTGAGCTGGAAATCTGTAATTAGTGGTGTTTTGCAGGGATCTGTGCTGGAACCTCCGCAGTTTGTGATGTATATACAAATGACTTGGTTGAAAATGTAGATTGGTGGTTTAGTACAACCCATAAGACACCAAGATTGGTGGAGTTGCGGATAGTGTAGAAGACAGGCAAAGAATACAGCACGATACATATCATTTGTAGATATGGACAGGGAAATGGCAGATGGAGTTTAACCCAGATAAATCTGAGGTGTTGCACCTTGGTAGGGCAAATGCAAGGAGACAGTACTACACAGGTCGATAGGGTGTTTAAGAAGGCTTATGGAATGTATGCTTTTATTAATTGAGGCATTGAGTTCAAAAGTCAAGAGGTTATGTTGCAACTTTTTTCTCTGGAGCAGCAGAGAATGAGGGGAGATCTGACAGAGGTTTATAAGATTATGAAAGGCATGGAGTATCTGTTTCCCAGGGTAGAAATGTCTAATACCAGAGGGCATATATTGAAAACGAGAAGGGGGGAGGTTCAAAGGGGATGTGAGGAGTAAGTTTCTTTACTCAGAGACTGGTGGATGCCTGGAATGTGCTGCCTGGTATGGTGGTAGAGACAAATACATGAGAGGCTTTTAAGAGATGTTTAGATAGGCATACAAATATGAGGAAGATGGAGGGTTATGGACATTGTGCAGGCAGGACGGATAGTTTTTCGGGATTTTTTGATTTACTTTTTATCTGGTTCAGCATGACATTGTGGGCCTGCACTGTACTGTTCTGTGTTCAAAGCACAGTGTTGTGTTTAACAGCCACACAAATGCATGCAACAGACGCTAGTTAGAAACTTCGGTGATAGTCTTCTGTCCCAATTAAGAGGGAAAGTGCCCAAATAATTCCAGCTATTTTCTTGATTAGTTTTTGTTCTTTAAGGGCTGTCCAAAATAAGCAGCTGCCCTGATTAATCAATGGCCTAGTTAACCAAAATCCACAGTACATCATAAGTTTATTCAGAAGCCCTTCAGTCCAATGAGTCTCCACAGCAGAATCAGAATCAGGTTTGGTATCACTGGCAGTGACATGAAATTTGTCGTTTTGTGGCTGCTGTACACTGCAAGGACATAAAAAATCTAACAATTACAAAAATATAAATGAATAGTGCAAAAAAAATGACAAGGTGGTGTTTATGACACAAACTGTATTTATTTTCTCCAAATTCCTATCAACTTCCCCCAAATTCAGCCACCAGGGTGAAATCAACACAGCTCATTAACATACCAATTCACACTTCTTTTGGAATGTGGGAGGAAACTGGAACACCCGGAGGAAACAGGAAGAACATGTAAATTCCACACGGACCGCGCAGGAAGTCAGGATTGAATCCGAGTTCTTGGAGCTGTGAGGAGGCAGCTCTCCTTGCAGCATGGTAAGCAGCACGGCCAAAGTAATGCTTTACAGTGCTAGTGACCAGATTCAGTTCCCACCACTAGCTGTAAGAAATTTGTACGTTCTCTTCATGACCATATGGTTTCCCCCCGGGTGCTCTGGTTTCCACCCACATTCCAAGGACTTGCGGATTAGTACAGGTTAGTTAGCTGTGGGCGTGCCATGTTGGCGCCTGAATGTGAGATGACACTTGCGGGCTGCCCTCAGCATACCCTTTGACTGTGTTGGTCATTGAGTTTTCTCCAGGCGACAAGGTCGGGGTCTTGGGGCCTGAGGTGAGGGATGGACCGGTTCAGATTGCTGCTCCCTGACGTTTACTCAGTTCTGTGCGAAGCTATGGGACTCTCTTTGTGGACTTCAGTTCAGAACGCTATTTGCTTGCAGTTATTGTTTGCATGATTTGTTTTGATTCTCTCTCAGCCCATTGGTGTTTGATGGTCTTTTTTAAGAGTTCTTTGTTTCATGGCTGCCTGTAAGGAGATGAATCCCAAGGTGGTATTGGCTATACATACTTTGCTAATAAATGTACTTTGGACTTTGGTGAACTGGTTTCCTCTCACATTCCAATGATGTATTGATAACTAAGAGCATTTTATATTGACACTGAAGTAGCTGCAGACTGTGTTGGTCGCTGACATAAATTTGACTGCTTTTTTCCATGTTTCTATGTACATGTGACAAATAAAGCTAATCTTGGTCTTTAAAGTTGCTACACCATTGCACTGCTCCAAAGTCTCAGGTAAAGGTCTTAGTATCGTCACAGTGAGGTAATACTCACAGGGCTTTGAGTCTTCAGAGCACTGGAACGCAGTGACCCGTAGATGTTGAATCAGTCAGGACATCGCAGCAGTGCGGTGGCTGGAGCTGCTGCCTCTGTTCGGAAAACCCTGAGTTGGATCCTCTCCCCTGGGTGTTCTGGTTTCCCCCCATATCTCAGGAATGTACGTACAGGTCAGTAGGCTAATTAGTTATTTTCAATTACTCGGAAGGAAGTTAGTTGGAAGGCAGCCAGCGTGCAGCTGAGTTGTGAGGGATCAATTCAGGGCTGGTGAGACAGATTTGAGGTAACCAAGGGTTAGGAAGGAGTCGAGACCGGTGTCCAATCAGCCCTGGTTTGATTGAATGGTAGGAGGGTGAAAGGGCTAGGAGACTCCTTCTCCTGAGCACTTCTTGTTCCCATATTTTTTACTAATAGTTGAGCAGTTGAAGTTGATTCGATGTGACAAAGCCAAAGAAAAGCCTAAGTATTTTCAAATACAAAGAGCATCACCGATTTCTGAATTTTCTCTCCACTTAGAGAATAGTCTGCAACTTTATTCCTTCTACCAAAGTGCAGGACCATATATTTCCCTACCCTGTATTCCATCTGCCACTTCTATGCCCATTCTCATCATCTGTCTGAGTCCTTTTGCAAACTCCATCCTTCCAGACCCTCTAACTATCTTGGTATTGTCCACAAACTTGACCATAAAGCTATCAAATCTGTCATCCAAATCATTGACATATAAAGTGAAAAGAAGCAGTCACACCACCACTAGATAACGGCAGCCAACCAGAAGAGGCTGCCTTTATTCCCACTCTCTGCCTCCTGCTAGTCAGCCACCCTTCTGTCCATGCTAGTACCTTTCCTGTAATGACATGGGCTCCTAGCTTATTAAGCAGCCGCATGTGCAGTGCCTTGTCAAAGGCCTTCTGAAAGTCTAAATAAATAACATCCACTGACTCTCCTTCATCTCTCCTACCTGTTATTTTCTCAAAGCGTTCCAACAGATTTGTCAGGCAAGGTTTTCCCTTTTAGAAACCATGCTGACTACAGCCTACTTTATCAGTGCCTCCAAATACCCCGAGAACTCATCCTTAATAGTAGACTCCAACATTGTCCCAAACACTGAAGTCAGGCTATCTGGTCTATACTTTCTGGTCTTTTGCCTCCCTCCCTTCTTAAAGGGTGTGGAGACACTTGTAATTTTCCAGTCCTCTGAAAACAATCCAGTATCTCATGATTCTTGAAAGAATTCCTCTAATGCCTCCACAATCTCTTCAGCTACCTCTTTCAGAACCATGGGGTGTAGTCCATCTGGTCCAGGTGTCTTATCTACCTTTAGACCTTTCAGCTTCTCATGCATATTTTCTTAAATAATAGCAACTACACTTACTTCTGCCCCTGACACTCTCGAACTTTTGACATGCTGCTAGTGTCTCCCAGTAACGAGTGATCCAAAATACTGATTGAGTTTATCCTCCATTTCTTTGTCCCCTATTACTACCTCACCAGCATAATTTTCCAGTGGTCCAATATCCACTCTTGCCTCTCTTTTACTCTGTATATCTGAAAAATACAATGTTTCCAGAAGGCAGAATCAGTCAATAAGGACCCCCACCATCCAGGGCATGCCCTCTTCTGATTGGTACCAACAAGGAGGAGATGCTGGAGCTGGAAGCACACACTCAGTGTTTTAGGAACAGCTTTGTTCCCGCCACCATCAGATTTCTAATTGGTCCATGGATGCATGAACACTACCTCACTATTTTACTCTGATTTGCACTTTTTAAAATATATATTTTTATTGTAATTTGTAGTAATTTTTATGTTTTGCCTGTAGTGCTGATGCAAAATGACAAATTTCACAGCATACGCTCTGTTGCCACTTTATTAGGTACACTTGTACATCTGCTCATTAATGTAAATATCTAATCAGCCAATCATCTGGCAGCAACTCAATGCATTAAAGCATGCAGACACGGTCAAGAGATTCAGTTGTTGTTCAGACCGAATATCAAACTGTGGAGGAAATTACATCTAAGTGACTTTGATGGTGGAATGATTGCTGGGGTGGTTTGAGTATACCATACACTGCTGATCTCCTGTGATTTTCATGCATAACAGTCTCTGGAGTTTACAGAGAATTGTGCAAAA
Source organism: Mobula birostris (assembly GCF_030028105.1). Lineage (NCBI taxonomy): Eukaryota > Metazoa > Chordata > Chondrichthyes > Myliobatiformes > Myliobatidae > Mobula > Mobula birostris. The sequence continues at coordinate 65,364,124 of NC_092387.1, forward strand.
AAACGAAAAAAGCATCCAGTGAGCAGCAGTTCTGTGGACAAAAATGCCTTGTGAATGAGAGAGGTCAGAGGAGAATGGTTGAAGCTGACAGAAAGGCAACAGTAACTCAGATAACCATGTGTAACAACAGCGATGTTGAGAAGAACATATCTGAGTGCACGACACATCGAACCTTGATGGGCTACAGCAGCAGAAGACCACACTGAGTTTCACTCCTCTGGCTACTACAGTGGCCACTGGGTGTAGGTCAGTAATAATCAGCCTGATCCTGGTTCTGATAATGCTTCACATTGACAGATGTGGCAGGGTATCTTTGGCTAAACCCCGTCACATCTTTCCAGTGCTTTGGTACAAAAAGGGGGAAATAAATTGAAGCAAGACCCACTGCGACATAATGTGCTTGGAGCAAACACACTCTTCATTATAAGTATCCCCAAACTTGGGCATCCTACCAATAGTTTCTGTAGGGCATATCTTTGAGGCAATTATAACAAGAGTTTGAATAAATTTGTTTTTCTCTTTCTCTGAAGTGCCCGAAGCTGAGGGGAGATCTAATAGAGGTTTATAACATTATGAAAGGCATAGATAGAATCGGCAGACAGTATCTTTGTCCCAGGGATTAAATATCTAATACCAGAGGGCATGCATTCAAGGTGAGAGGGGGTAATTTTGAAGGAGATGTGAAAGGCAAGTTTTTTTCACACAGAACCTGGAATGCACTGCCTGGAGTGGTGGTAGAGGCAGATCCATATAGGGACTTTTAAGAGACATTTAGATAGGCATATGAATATGAGGGAAAATGGAAAGATGTGGACATTGTGTAGGCAGAAGTGATTAGTTTAGTTGGCCATTTGATCACTAATTTAATTGGTTCAGCACGACATTGTAGGCTGAAGAGCCTTTTCCTGTGCTGTACTGTTCTGTGTTGAATGTGATTGGAAGAAAGCATGGGGAGGTATCAGAGATATGTTTTTTACAGAGAGTGGTAGGTGAGTGTAATGTGCTGCCAAGGCTGGTGGTGGAGGCAGACACATTCGGGACATTTAAGAGACTTTTAGATAAGTACATGGATGATAGAAAAATGGAGGGCTATGTCGGAGGGAAGGGTTAAATTAATTTTAGAATATATTAAATGGGCAGTAGAACACAGTGGCACTGTACTGTGCTGTAATGTTCTATGATAGGGACCAACCCCATAGAAAGCTCTTGTTTCTACTCTTATTTGCTTTGATTAAATGTGATATTTAATAAAACGGTATAATAGTGTCACAACCAAGGGTCATTTTTAAAAAAAATAAAAGAAATTTTTAAAAATTCTTGTTTTTCAGTTAACATGTGATTGTATCTTCTCCTGTATGTAGTGTTCCTTGGGTTGTCTAATTGTTTGTCTTTGGACTGTCTCTGGGTTTTCACTTTGTTTTGCAGGTGTTTCATTTGGGATCATGGGGATTATTAAAGTCTCTTTGTATGTATTACCTTTATTCATTTTGGGGTAGTAGAATTAGCACAAGATGTTGCATTGTAGCTGTTGTCTTTAGGATTATTGCTTCATCTGGACACTCTGTCTGATTGGTCCAGAATTCCTATGTGCTCCAGGGTGCTTCAGGAGAACTTGCCAAACCCTCTTTGCTTGGCCATTGTGGATCCTCGTCTGGTGAAACTCTGACCAAGTTTTTCTGTGTATCACGAGTGAGTTCGGTCGTGATACAGTTTACCTGAGCTCTTGTTAGTTTTGCTGGTTCATTTCTGTAATAAATGTTCTGTTTTGTTTGAATTGCCAAAGTGCCTGCTTTAAACCATGTGTGAAGTTGAGTCAGGAAAAAGGCACCACACCCTATGGAGAATGAATTCTCTCCTTGTTTATGAAAGGATACCTGCTCAGTCAAAGTCCAAGTTATATTTAGTTCATTTCCATATCCCAGTGGGAACAGCTTGGCCTTGGCACCTCCAGCACAGGAAATCAGGGTTCAACAGATGGAAGAGTTCATTAAACTGAGAGGCTATCGTGACCCATTGCAACAACTGGGTGGTCCAAATGTACCTACTGTCCATTATGCCCATTGCATTTAGGGCAGCAATGAAGGCCTTTCATCTCTAGCGGTGTTCAGGGCTTCCTTCATCATGTTAGTAGCTTGTTCTCAGTTTTCACTATTGTCAGTCATGCAAGCCCCAGGAGGAGACTCAGGAATACTGTCACACTCAGGTGTAGAAGGATTCTTCATTTCTGTTTCCATAACAGTTTTGTTTGACCAGTCAAGGTTGTTAGCCCTGAGCTGAACCTCTGAACCTGGAGGACCAGTGGACCACTCTTAGTCTGGCCTCTATTCTTAGGTTTATTTTGCATGGGTGACCCTACCAAGAGCCAAAACATAAGGCTCTGACTCCAGCCAACATAACTCTCTGGGTCATTGATGTACGCAAGCCTCCAAACCCTACGACAAGGTTGTGGTCCTCTTGGAGGAGATTGCTCCAAAGATCACATTAAATTTCTTCCAAAAATCATGAAAATATTTTTATAACTTGCATGTTTTGTGTTAAACACACAGAATCATTGGTCAAACTACAGCCAGCCTGCTTGTAAGGTGATGCAGAAACGTAAAGGAGTTCTTCAGTAGTGTGATCATTCGAGTTGAATATGATGTTCTCCTCAGGGGTTGTCGATTGGTGGCTTCTCAGGTGCCACCACAGGACTTAGTCTGAGATGTAAGGGTAGAGGAGAATGCCTGTGTGTGATGTCATTTAACATGGGCAGCCACCACATAGTCCTTGACAGAACAGGGTCAGGGGCCAGCAGCATGGAATGTAAGATGATTGGTGACCCTTCACTGTTGCAGTCTTTCCTCCACCTTCACTGCTATTGTGAGGTGTCATCTTCCGCCATCTTCACCATGAGGATTTGGTTGGATCGCTTTTTATCTGGAAGCTCCCCCTTGACCTTGCCATCATGGATGACCCTACTAGGAGCAAAGCGCCGGATGGCTAAATTCCTCTGGCATCACTCTCAAGATCTCAGGTGCTCATAAGCCTCTTCACCACAACAAGGTGATGATCCTCAGGGAGGAGGATGTTCATCAGAATCAGGTTTATTTTCACCGGCATGTGATGTGAAATTTGTTAACTTAGCAGCAGTACAATGCAATACATAATCTAGCAGAGAGGGAAAGAAAAAATAAAACATAAACAAGTAAATCAATATTTAAATATTGAATAGATTTTTTAAAATGTGCAAAAGACAGAAATACTGTATATTAAAAAAAAGTGAGGTAGTGTCCAAAGCTTCAATGTCCATTTAGGAATCGGATGACAGAGGGGAAGAAGCTGTTCCTGAATCACTAAGTGTGTGCCTTCAGGCTTCTGTATCTCCTACCTGATGTTAACAGTGAGAAAAGGGCATGCCCTGGGTGCTGGAGGTCTTTAATAATGGACACTGCCTTTCTGAGGCACCGCAGGTGGATGTATTTACTGTGGGAAACTGCAGAGAGTTGTGGACATAATTCAGTACATCACAGAAACCAGCCTACCCTCCGAGTACCCCCCTACATCCCAGGGCAGAAGACACAAAAGCCTGAAAGCGCACGCCACCACTCTCAAGGACAGCTCCTATCTCACTGATATAAGACCATTAAATGGTTCCATAGTGCAATAAGATAGACTCTTGACCTCACAATCTACCTCATTGTGACCTTGCACCTTATTGTCTATCTGCACTGGTATATTGGTAAATAGATTTATTATTGTCACATGCACAGTGAAAAATTTTGTTCTGCTTGCCATATAGAAGATAGGTAAAGCTAAAGAAATGGCAAGGTTCTGCCTGATGTGCCACAGGGCATGGAAAGGAACAACAACAAATTCAAAAGACTGTTATAACAAGCAGCAACCTTGCTATTTCATTAACACTTTGACTGTTTTTTAACGAGGCTGAGTTGCTACCTCGATGCTCAACCCAGCTCGGATGGAAAGTGTTCAAGGAGCCGGTTAGATTCGGACTCGGGACGACTTGCCTCGAAGTCTGGTGTGGTTGCCACTACACCACCAGCCAAGTGCATTGAGGTAGAACAAGGTAAAACAATAACAATGCTGAATAAAGTGTTACAGTTACAGGGAAAGTGCATTGCAGGCAGACAATGAGGTACAAATCCACGTCCCCTGTAACTTTTACCCTGCATTCTGTATTCAACTATTGTTTCCACTTGCACTATTTCAATGCATTGTTGCAGTGAAATAATCTGTATGGATGGCATCGAAAATGAGATCTTTCACTGTATCTCGATACACAAGGCAATAGTAAACCAATTCATCAACTTAAATGATACACTATCTTGTACAGTGAATCCTACAAGGCGTAGGTTGCTATCCTACAAGGTGCTGTCCTGTTTAGACCACGTATCACAGAGTAACAACCTGCCCTCTGCACCAGTTCCTTGGAAACTTCAGGGAAGTAAATTGCCTCTCCAAAATAATTGAGATTCAGAATGGTTTCAGATTCATTTCTTTACCACATACACATTGAAATATACAGTGAAGTGCATCATATGCATCAACAACCAATACAGTGCGCTGGGGCAACCCACAAGTGTCGCCACACATTCTGACGCCAACACAGCATCCCCACAACGCTCAGCAGAACAACACCGAACACAACAAGCAACAACAGAAAAACAAGCCCTGTTCCTCCCAGCCTACCCACCCACTCACGTACCCAGTCCTCCAACTCCAGGACGGGCCGTTGTCAGCCTCTAGCGCACTCATGCATTTGCAGACATAGGGCTTCAACTTCCCCAGAGAACTCGTAGAGACTCATAGACCATAAGACCATTCGGCCCATCGAGTCTGCTCCACCATTCCATCATGGATGATTTATTATCCCTCCCAACCCCATTCTCTAGGTTCTCCCTGTAACTTTTGATGCCCTTTTTTTAATCAAGAACCTATTAACCTCCACTTCAAATATACCCAATGATTTGACCTCCACAGCTGTCTGTGGCAATGAATTCCACAGCTTAACTGCACCTTAATGTAAAAACTGATTTTAATGAAATCAATGCAGAGATTTAAAATGGGGATCATGTACAGTATCTGAAATACATGTTATGGAAATGTTTGTTTGGTGATGAAATTCAATAAAAAATAAATTACAAAAAAAAAATGGGGATCATAGATGTAGATTTTGTTTGGGAACTTGTAGACCAGTTTCGCCCTCCCAGATTCATTCACTGCTGATTACTTGATGAGAGGAGGTAGGTTGACCTTATCAACAGGGTCTGGATCAGGTGTTCCTGGTACCTGCTACAGCAGGGCGAACCTGACTTGATTGGCCAGGAAATCTTGTGCTGCATCCAATCATGGTGTCCTGGGGGGTGGGGGAAACTGGAAGTTGGCACTGGCACCACGGTAACAGAGTGGTTAGCGTGATGCTGTTACAGGTCAGGCCGTCAGAGTTCAGAGTTCAATTGCATCCTCTGTATGGAGTCTCCGTACGTCCTCCCCATGGAACGCGTGGGTTTCCTCCAGGTGCTCCGGTTTCCTCCCACAGTCCAAAGGTGTGCCCGGTAGGATAATTGGTGATTGCAAATTGTGCTGTGATTGGGTTATGGTTAAATCGAGGTTGTTGGGCAGAGCAGCTTGAGGGGCCAGAAGAGCCTATTCTGCACTGCACCTCTCACTTATAAACCTCAGGTAGGACTGGGTGGGTGACTTAATTCCCCTGAAATTTTTTTGGGTGGGGTCAAGAGATTCTGGCCTGGCTGGCCGTGGGCTTCTGGCACTGTGGTCGCAAGGATCGGGTGGAGGGAGATAGCAGATGGGGGTTGGGACACTGGGAATGTTCGGGGCGGGGCTATCCGAGGCCCCATTCCTGGAGAGAAGAAGCGGCTGGTGACTGGAGCGGCAGAGAGAACAGGGATGTCAAAAGAGCGGGGTCTAAGAGGGATGGAGGTAAGTGGAGGGATTGAGGATAGTAGCTGGAGGTGGGGGTGGGGGGGAACCACTAGGCAAAAGAGTTGAACAAGACCTTGTCGGGTGGGGATGTGGGTTAGAGAGTATCCATGTGCCTCGAGTGAGTGTGGATCTGTTTTTGTCTGCATAAGAATCTGCATGCAGAGACTAGATAGGCCAGGGCTGTTTTCCCTGGAGTATAGGAGGCTGAGGGGTGTATAAAATCATGAAGAGCATGGGTAAGGCAAATGGTCACAGTTTATTCCCCAAGGTAGGGGAGTGTACAACTGGAGGGAACAAATTTAAGGTGAGATTTGCCTTATCCATGCTGAGGGTCAAATTCTTCACACAGGATGGTTCTTATATTGAATGAGCTGCCAGAGGAAATGGTGAGGGTGGCTACAATAACAATATTTAAATGACAGTCGGCAAATACATAGATCGGAAATGTTTTATGGGATATGAGCCAAATACAGGCAAATGGGACTGACTTAGGTGGGCAATGACCAGCAGGGATGAGTTGGGTTGTTTCTGCATTACAGAACTCCAGACTCAAAAACCATGGACCAGAGTATGGCTTTGAGTCATATTGGAGCTCCTTGCCATTGAACCAGGATTTTGTCCTGTTGGTCTGTGTAGTTCCTCTTGTATGGAGAGCACACTCAGAAAAAGAGATTCATTTGTCGGCCACTGCCTGCTCCTGAGATCTAGACTGGAAGCAAAAGTTCACAGTAAATTTATTATCGAAGTACATATATGTCACCATACACTACCCTGATTCATTTTCTTGTGAGCAGCCACAGTAGAACAAAGAAATACAACAGAATCAATGAAAAACCTCACACAAACAAAGACTGACAAACAATCAAGACCGTAAGACACAAGAGCAGGATTAGGCCATTCAGCCCATTGAGTCTGGCTTACAGCTGATTTATTATCGCTCTCAACCTCATTGTTATGCCTTCTCCCTGTAATCTTTGATGCCCTTACTAATCAAGAACCTATCAAGCTCCCCCTTAAATATACCCAATGACTTGGCCTCCACAACCCTCCATGGCAATGAATTCCACAGATTCAACACCCTCTGTCAAAAGAAAATTTTCCTCATCTCTGTTCTAAGGGACCTCCTTGTATTCTGAGGCTGTCCCCTCTGGTCCTAGACTTCCCCACTATAGGAAACATTCTCTCCACATACACTCTATCTAGGCATTTCAATGTTCAATAGGTTTCATGAGATTCCCCCTTAGTCTTCAAAACTCCAGCGATTACAACCCAGAGCTTTCAAACATTACCCATACATTAACCCTTTCATTCCTGGGATCTTGTGAACATCCTCTGGAAAGTTTTGACACACTTTGCAATGTGTAAAAGAAGACAATTAGTGGAAATACAAAGAATATAAGTTACAGAGTCCTTGAAAGTGTCCATTGGTTGTGGAATCAGCTCAGAGTTGATGTCAGTGAAACTATCCATGTTGGTTCAGGAGCCTGATGGTTGAAGAGTAATTACTGCTCCTGAACCTGGTGGTGTCAATCTCACCCTCAAATAGAGTAAATGAAGACAACTCATGTCACAGCTGGATATCAAACTGAAACTTTTGTCATCCTAATGCGATATTCACACTTCCAGCACGGTTGGCGCAATTGCAATTGTTACCCTGTGGTGTCAACGCACCAACAGAACAGTACATATTTAGATTGTAACTCTTATTAACAGTGAGCACCACCACACAATGCATGAGCTGAACTACACATATGGTCATGTACAATACAATGGGATTAGGAATTGTGGATTTTTTAAGATACTAATTGTAGCATTTTGAGATTGTACTTACACAACATTATAGATCGGGTGCTGTTGTGAAGTGGTCTAATCAAAGTGCAAACTAATTCTGTGGTAAGAGTCGAGATAGAAGGAGACATCTTGTAATTTATTACAGAGGCACAGAACCTAGATTTTCAAGGCACTAACCTCAGCAGTGGTGGGGTGGAGATATGCCTCTACCAAAGGAGGTGTAAGGCACTCCTTCCTTCCACTAGCATGCAGGTCACCCTTGGGCAAGATGTAGCATCCACTTAGACCCCTTAACTATCAAGTTCAAGTTTATTGTAATCTGACTGTACATATATACAACCAAAGAAAACAACATTCCTCTGGACCACAGCGTACCCACAAACTATATATCATACACAGCATATAAAACAAAATATTACCACAAATAAATTAATAAAATATAATTCAAAATGCATGTGAAGTGTGGCACAGGTAAATAGAAAACAGTTCTTCTCCAGCCCTTTACCTTTCAAACCCATCTGGCTTCACCTATCACCTTCCAGCTAGCTCCCCTACCTTTTTATTCTGGCCTCTTCCCCCTTCCTTCTCAGTCCTAATGAAGGGTCTTGGCCCGAACATCGACCGTTTATTCATTTCCATAGATATTCCCTGATCTGCTAAGTTCTCCCAGCATTTTGCTTGTGCTGCAGTAGACAGCTGGGTGTCCTAGTGTCGAGACATTGGTGGTGGCAGGGTATTCATTATTCTCACAGCCTGAGGGAAGAGCTGTTACCTAGCCTTGATGCTCCTGTACCTCCTTCCTGATGGTGGTGGGTGAAAGAGACTGTGGGATGGAAGGTAGAGATCCTCAACAATGCCTCGGAACCTTTTGGATACAATTCCCCTCTAATGATGCTGTGTGGTCTGTAAAATTCGTCCAGCAGTTTCATTGTTGCTACCCTTAAATAACGAAAGTTTGGAAATATCCCAGTTAATATCAACTGATCCTATGCTAGTCAACCAAGAGGTGACAATAGCTGTTAACAATTCAGAGGATGGAATCAGTTACAACTGGTGACGTGGTAAAAGTCCTTTGATACATATCAATATCAGTCTATTTGAATTGTGTTCTGATTTGGTTTTGCAGTGAGAACACACATTGCAATAATGTACCTTCGGTGGCTACTTTATTAGGTGCACCTGCTCCTTAATGCAAATATCTAATCAGTCAATTATGTGGCAGAAACTCAAATGTATGAAAGCATGCAGACACGGTCAAGAGGGTGAGTGTTGTTCAGATGAAACATTGGCATGGAGAAGAAATGTGATCTAAGTGACTTTAACCATGAAATGGTTGTTGGTGCCAGAGGGATAGTTTGAGTATCTCAGAAACTGCTGATCTTCTGGGATTTTCACGCACAACAGCCTCCGAGTCTAGGGTTTACAGAGAATAGTGCAAGAGAGCAAAAAGAAAACAGCCAGTGAGCGGCAGTCCTGTGGGCAAAGCACCTTATTAATGAGGAAGGTCAGAGGCCAGACGAGTTCAAGCCGGCAGGAGGGCAACAGTAACTCAGATAACCACGCGTTACAACGGTGGCGTGCAGAAGAGCATCTCTGAACACAAGACATCGAACCTTGAAGTGGACAGCAGCAGCAGACCACAAATATATACTTAGCGGCCACTTTATTAGGTACAGGAGGCACCTAATAAAGTGGCTAGAGCGTGTGCATTACAATAATGTATGTTTCTGTATATCTGGATCAAATAAAAAATACTGCACACACAACATTGCCATTGGCTACTGATTTTCAGTGAAATACGAGTGGCGAAGCTTCAACGTCTTATAGTAAATAGAGACACAATATAAGAAAAACAACGCAATACTCGTTACCCTAAAGATTGGCTCCTAAAATATCATACTTCGGGAACTATAAAATTGCCACGCTACCTGTAGAATAGTCTAACAGTTATCGAATGTATAAAAGGTCGCGAACCTGAAGCGAGTAAGTGAGATTAATAGGAACTAACGCTCTGGTTATCGTGGATGTGGGAGGCGACAGACCCGTTCCTGAACTCGTACCAATGCATAACTCGAGCTGGCTTAATGTTAACCCATTATTCTGAAAATATTCCCTCGGCGTCAATGAAGGATTGTATTGTTTCTAAATGTAAATAGTTGATTGGGGTTGTTTCAAAGGTTTCACACAAATACCGTACAGGATTGAACTAATCTGCAGAGTTGTAAATTTAGTCAGCTCCATCATGGGCACTAGCCTCCGTAGTATCGAGGTCATCTTCAAGGAGCGGTGTCTCAGAAAGGCGGTGTCCATCTCTAAGGATGTGTATAGCCCAGGACTCGCCCGCTTTTCATTACTACCATCAGGAAGGAGGTACAGAAGCCTGAAGTCACACACTCAGCGATTCAGGAACAGCTATTTCTACTCTGCTATCCGATTTCTGAATGGACGTTGAACCCTTGGACACTACCTCACTACTTTTTATTTCCATTATTTGCATTACTTACTTAATTTAACTATTATATATATTTACAATAATTCATATTTTCCTCTCTATCATGTAACACATTGTACTGATGCCGCAAAGTTAGCAAATTTCACGATATATGCTGGTGATTTTCAAACCTGATTCTGATAACTTAATACTTAGAATGCGGCAGCACAGGAGAGTAGATTCCAGCTGGGCGTGTATGCGATACAGTACACCTGCCTTGAGTTGACTATGAAGTCCGACCACTTAGCCACGCTTGACGCACACAATACACAAATAACATAGAGGGGTAAGTCGAAATGGAGTATATACCCTTCTCTGCCCTTCAATATGGCCCAATCCTCCTTTCACTCTTCTTGAATTCAGCCTAGAATCCGAATTAGGTTTATCATCGCCAAAATATGTCGAGAAGTTTTACAGCAGTTCTCTGGGCGAAAACACCTTGTTAATGAGAGGGGTGAGGGGAGAATGGCCAGACTGGTTCAAGCTGACAGGAAGGAGACAGTAACTCAAATAACCACGCGTTACCACGATGGTGTGCAGAAGAGCGTTTGTGTACGTACATCACGCCGAACTTTAACATGCATGGACTACAGCAGGCCAAAACCACGAACTTTAGGAGGTACCTAATAAAGCAGTCACTGAGTGTACGTACTTCCATGATAAATTTACTTTGAACTTTGATCTTCATAGCTATGTAGAAAGCATATTTTAAAGTTATGTGTCGTTCGGCTCCCTGAGCACAGAGCAGCTTGTGGTTAAAAAAACAGCGTGCCCACAGCTGAAGAACGTGCGAAATTCCACACGGCTGACCCAGGATGCCCGTTAACTACTCTTAACGAACGCGACATCTTAGCAGCACCAACGCGCATGAGCAATTTTTAGTGAAACGTTGGACTGGACTCAATGTTACACACGTAAAAAATCTGAAGTGCTTACTTCGTTTAGGAATCAGATTAGTTTGTGTACGTGAAGCGCGTGAACTCATTCAAAATAAGAACGGTGAAAGTTCACATTAAAACTGTCCCTTGTCACCCATCACCGTGGAACTGACCGCCTGAAATACACACCCTTCAGAACATTACACCCGCGGTATAATTTTTTTTAAATTATGTATCAAAATATACTTTAGTCATAATTTTAAAAAGTACGAGAGTAAACCGTGCAATACCCTTTGAAAGGCCTAGATAGTGTGGAAGTGGAGAGGGTGTTTCCTTTAGTGAGGAAGTCTAAGACCAGGGGGCACAGCCACGGTTTTCGAGGGGCGTCCCTTTAGAACAGAGATGAGGAAGAATTTCTTTAGCCAGACGGTGGTGAATCTGTGGAATTTATGGCTACAGACGGCTGTGGAGGCCAAGTCATTCTGAGTACTTAAAGCGGAGTTTGAATCGGAATCAGGTTTAATACCACCGGTTTAATACAGGTCGTGAAACTGTAGTCTTTGCGGCAGCAATACAATACATTACATAATATCAGGGAGAAGGCAACCGTGAATTACAGTAAGTGTATATATATTAAACAAGTAGTGCACAAATAAAAATAAAAAGCAGTGAGGCAGTGTCGAAGGGTTCAATGTCCATTTAGAATCGGACGGCAGGGGGATGAAGCTGTTCCTGAATCGTTGAGTGTCTCTCTTCAAGTGATAGGTTCTTGATTAGTTAGGGCGTCAAAGGCAGGAGAGTGGGGTTGAGAGGAAAAGTGTATCAGTCATGATCAAATTGGACTGTGGAAGGACAAACCAAGGTAGAACATGCCAGGTAAATGGTAGGGCACTGACGAGTGCAGTAGAACAGAGGGATCTGGGAATACAGATACAAAATTCCCTAAAAGTGTCGTCACAGGTATATAGGGCCGTAAAGAGAGCTTTTGGTACATTGGCCTTTATAAATCAAAGTATTGAGTATAAGAGTTGGAAGTTATGGTGAGGTTGTATAAGGCATTGGTGAGGCCGAATCTGGAGTATTGTGTTCAGTTTTGGTCACCAAATTACAGGAAGGATATAAATAAGGTTGAAAGAGTGCAGAGAAGGTTTACAAGGATGTTGCCAGGACTTGAGAAACTCAGTTACAGAGAAAGGTTGAATAGGTGAGGACTTTATTCCCTGGAGCGTAGAAGAATGAGGGGAGATTTGATAGAGGTATATAAAATTATGATGGGTATAGATAGAGTGAATGCAAGCAGCCTTTTTCCACTGAGGCAAGGGGAGAAAAAAACCAGAGGACATGGGTTAAGGGTGAGGGGGGGGGAAGTTTAAAGGGAACATTGGGGGGAGGCTTCTTCACACAGAGAGTGGTGGGACTGTGGAATGAGCTGCCAGACGAGGTGGTAAATGTGGGCTCACTTTTAACATTTAAGAAAAACTTGGACAGGGACATGGATGGGAGGTATATGGAGGGATATGGTCCAGGTGCAGGTCAGTGGGACTAGGCAGAAAAATGGTTCGGCACAGCTAAGGAGGGCCAAAAGGTCTGTTTCTGTGCTATAATGTTCTATGGTTCTTTGATTAAATGTCGGAGCGGATCTGATTGGCAGAATGGCCTAATTCAGAATCAGGTTTATTATCACCGGCATGTGACGTGAAATTTGTTAAAGTAGCAGTTCAACGCAATACATAATATAAAAAAAACAAATAAAATAATAATAATTACAGTATACGTAAAAGGACCGCTCCGTTGTCTCAAGACCCGCATTCTTGCATTCAGTCAATATTTTCGGTATTATTCTATAACATTCCTTAAAACCAACAGGACTGCTGCCGTTCCTGGGATGGGACACTACTACAGTAACTAAGGGGCTTCTCCCCCAGCCCTGTAGAGATTAGAATGCTTCGCCTTAAGTTATGGTTTCAGGGCGAAAGGAACGGTGTACTGTATTTGAGAGGCGCTTTCCTTGCAGCTCTTTAGCCCTCCCGCTGGCTGCACACCGAGAACTCCCAGTATCACATTGGTGTTTAGACAAGACCACAAGTCATTGGAGCAAAATTAGGCCATTCGGCTCATCGGGTTTGCTCCGACATTCGATCGCGGCTAATTTATTCTCCCTCTCCACCCCATTCTCCTGACTTCTTCCCATAACTTTTCACACCCGTACTAATCGATCACCGTCTTAAATATACCCAATGATTTGGCCTCCACAGCCGTCTCTGACACTTAATTCCACAGATTCACCACCTTCTGAGTGAAGAAATCCCCCTTCACTTCTATTCTTTAGGGACGTCCCTCTATTACACTCTTACACTCCCCACGATAGGGAACATTCTCTCCTTGCCAACTCTATCTAGTCTTTTCAATGTTCGATAAGATCCCCCCCCCAAAAAAAAAACTCCAGCGAGTACAGGCCCAAAGCTATTAAGCGCTCCGAAACGCGAACCCTTTCATTCCCGGGATCATTCTCCGAATCCTCCCCAGTGTCAGCACACCCTTTCTTAGATAAGGAGCCCAAAACTGCTCACAATACTCCAAGTGCTGCAGAGATCAAAACAGTTTTCCTAAAGCAACAATATCAAAAGGCGAAAGGAATGGGACATCGAGAAGTGGTTTCTTTACAGATTTTACGCGCTTCCCCACCGTCTGAACACTGAGAACTCCCAGTCTCATGCCGTGTGTGTTTAGCTAAGAGAAATTTAGCAGTGTCAGGACAGGAATTCGTAAACTCCTGCCTATAGTGAGATCGTGCTCTGAAATTCCACCAGCAGGGACGTCGATTAATCTCTGTCTCTCTAGTCCTCCCTCCCGGGTGTTGGTACAGTACCAAAGTGCTGACACAACCCTCGGTCACCAGTAGCATGCGCGAACTTCACCAAAGTCCGGCTCGCTCCTTCTCGTCCCCTAGAGCACCGCCGCAGAAAACCACACTTCCTCGCAAAGTGATCCCCCGGCGGTAGTTCCTGCTTCAGCCTAAAGGAATTAAACCGCACACTCCGTGGTGACGTTGTAAACACAAAAGTTTCAAGAGCGGCGTCAAAGCTGGTCGGAATGATTCAGGGTGGAGATTTTGCGGGGCGAGTTGAACAAAATGGACATTTAAACTCTTAAAAAGGAGGAGAGACTGTTCTGATGCCACTATCTACACAAGCAATCCGAATTTAAATTGGAAAACCGAACTGATGAGCGGCCTGTATTTAGTTAACACACACAGCAAGGAGGCACACGTGTGTGGGAAGCGAGCAGCCAAATCGTGGCAAAATTAAAGGATTTTGGGATCAGGCTCATTAGGAATCTGAATTAAAAGGGACACACACAAAAATGCTGGAGGAACTCAGCAGGCCAGGCACACGTTGAATTAAAGGGGCTGTGACTTGAATGGCGAATGACTCGAGTTCAAAAATCAGTAACTGCCCCCTGTCGCTCATCCCTGAGTCTCCGTACTAAGAACAAATCCAGATAATTTTTTTTGGAGGGGTGGGGTGTTTCAGAAATGACACAACAGCGCAGTACACCGGGACTGATACACTGCCGCAGGGTCATCTTTCAGAAGTAATGCAATGCCAACTCCCGGTCCAGCTGGGTGGAAAGATCCGGGATACTATTTCAGGGAAAAGCTCTTGATCATTCTGCTTTCAGTAATTCTGAGACCTTGCTTGTCGCTGGGAGCTCTTTTAGCACGACAATGCACGGGCTACCACAACCGCTCCAAAGCAGCTGCGGTTCTCTTTAAGAGAAATCTCAGCACCGTTAGGAACTCCGAAACGCGCCATCTCTTCAGTGAAATGTATCAACGCTGGTGATGCAGTTCCGGGTGCCGGAGCGCAGCTGTGATTGGCTCCTGCGCACCAACTCTACCCCCGAGGGAATAAAGAGCTAGCGGATTAGTTTGAGCCCTTCGCCCAGCGGAGAGACGGGAAGAAAAAGGGGGGGAATTCCCTCAATTGACAAGTTCCCACAACAGAAACACAAAGGGCTCCGTTCGTTTGGGACCTTACACACACATATAGATACATACATACACAGACTCAATCCCTGCAAAGCGAGAGGGGACAAAGGATGAGCCTACTTTCAGCAATCGACACCAGCGCCTCGGTGTACCAGCCAGCCCAGCTCCTGAACTGGGTCTATCTGTCTCTTCAGGACACCCACCAGCCTAGTGCCTTCGATGCCTTCAGGCCCGAGCCGGCGAGCCACCACCAAGATCTCAACTATGCCAAAGCTGCTGATCTGGGGACTTCGCTCTGTTCCAATTATCTCAACAACTTTTCCCAGCTCCACAGGAACGAGGTGCGAGTAAGAGTCAGTGAAAACCCCACCCCTCCCCTTCCGAGCTCTCTGAAACGGCGTGTTTCTCGTTGTTCACTCTCTTAAAACTTCTGGTTAAGTTTCTTAGCGTTTGGACAGTCTCTCTAACGTCCGCCATTAGACTGCATTTCGATATAGTCTAACCGCTGTGACTTTTGACTGTACGAAGCTGTTCGTCTCGCTGTTTTGTCAGTTATAGCCCACTTTCACAATTTCCAAGCCGTTGACTAACTGTATAATCTCTGGCGTAGAGTCTTACCACCAGAATACCGAAGTAGCACATTAGTGTCAACTGTCGTCAGACATTTGAGACGTGCCATAACTCAATTCCACATTTCAAGGTGTATGTGATACCTCCAAAGACTCCTCTCTTGTGCTTGCAGGAGATTCACTCTAATTGACAGCTCGCTAATAATGTTACAATCATTAACCCAACTAGTGAAGAGTCACTGATTTCGGGTTAGGATTCATGGTACTTAATCAGCTGCAAGTAGGGACGGTGTGGGGAGGGGAAGGGAGAGGGGCTGGAGTATTCGCACCCTGTGTATTTCCAAAAGGGGATAAATCAGAGACAGCAGGCCAGTAGGCTGATCAAACAGAGGGGTAAAGGGGGAGATTGCAAACCGAAGGGTGGCCGTTATTTTCAGAGCAGAGATATCTCGTTGCATTAACGCTTGCAAAAATAACGCGACATGTAGGCTCTGGCCATTGCTGTCCGCGCTAGCTGGTAGTCCGGTAGCGGATCTTAAAAGGGCAATGTTTGACGAGGTCAAGCATTTGTTAGCAAAGTACGTAAATATCGTCGTATACAATCTGGAGATTCATTTATTGCGGGCATTTATAGGAAATTCAATGGAATTAATGAAAAACGATACGTAAAGAGTGACAAGCAACCAATGTGCAAAATAAAACAAATAGTGCAAGTAAACAATAATACAGGGAGCGTGAGTTGCAGAGTCCTTGGAAGTGAAAGGTTGTGAAATCAATTGAGAGAAGTGAAGTTATCCACACCGATTCAGGGGTCTGATGGTTGAAAGATAATAAGTGTGCCGGGACCTGAGGCTCCTGTACCTCCTGCCCGATGGTGGGAATGGGACGAGAGCGTGGCCTGGATGGTGGGGTCCTTGATGGATGCTGCTTGCTTGTGGCAACACGCCTTAGATGCGCGCAGTGGTGGGGAGGGATTTTTCTGCGATGGACTAGACTGTATCCATCACTTTCTGTAGACTTTTCCGTTCTTTGGCGGGGGGGGGGGGTGTTAGAACGTTAAAAGGGTCTTCAATAAGTCTTTTCAGATGCCATTCAAAATGCTGACTTCGAAAGATAAGATGATAAACATTTAATTAGCTGTGGTTTTGAAACGAGGCCAAGGCCTGAGAACCACTGTAAAATTGCCCAGTCTGGGAGTGTTGCAGCTGAGGAAATAGTCCTTACAGTGGGGCCATGGGGGTGTGGAGTGTCACCACGAGAGGAGGTGATGATTTGAGGGGGATGATTGAACTGTTGTGAAAGTGTTCCTTGATTTATGAAAGGGATGTGTTGCTTTAAGTGATACTTCACAAAGCCTTTACAATACTTTTGCAGCTAAATTGTTAAGAGTTCATGAGTGCTACTGGAGGAGAATTGTGTGATATTTGTTGTAACAAAATATAGATAAACAAGTTAAAGGAAACAGCACAAAGAGTCACAGAGTCATAGAAAAGTACAGCACAAAAACAGGCCTTTTGGCCCATTTAGTCCATGCCATATCATTTAAACTGATCACTCTGATCAACCTGTACTGGTCTATAACTCTCCATACCCTTACTATCCATGTACCTATCCAAGCTTCTCTTAAATGGTGAAATCAAGCTTGTATGCACCACTTAAGTTGGCAGCTTGATACTCACTCTCACTACCCTCCGAGTGAAGAAGTTTCCCCTCATGTTCCCATTAAACTTCTCACCTTTCACCCTTAACTCGTGACCTCCAATTATAGTACCACCCAACCTCAGTAGAAAAAGCTTTCTTGTATTTTCCCTATCTATACCTCCCATAATGTTGTATACCTCTGTCAAAAACCTCTCAACCTTCCAGGTTCCAAGGAATAAAGTCCTAACCTATTCAACCTTTCCCTATAACTCCAGCCCCGGCAACATCCTTGTAAATTTTCTCTCTTCTCTTTCCACTTTTCTGTAGGTAGGTGAACAAAACCACACAATACTCCAAATTGGGTCTTGCCAACATGTACAACTTTAACATCTTAGCTTATCTCCTGTACTCAGTATTTTGATACAGCTTGGAAATGGCACCTTAGGTGCAACCCATCCATGTCACCCACGATGCCCGTGGAAGGTAGCCTTATTTACCTGCATTTGGCCCATATCCCTCCAAACCTTTCTTATACCTATCCAAATAACTTTTAAATGTTGTTGTTATACCTCCTCCAACAACTTCCTCTTTTAGTTCATTCCACGTATGGACATCCCTCCAGGTGAAAAAGCTGCCCCTCAGATTCCTGTTAAATCTTTCTCCTCTCACTCTGAATCTCTGCCCTCTAGTTCTTGATTCTCTGACCTTGAGGAAAATACTGAGTGCATGAACCTGAAATCTACTCCACCGTTTGACCATGTCTGATTTATTTTCCATCTCAACCCTGGTTCCCCTGCCTTCTCCCTGTAGCTTTTGTCACACATACTAACAAGAATCTTATCAACTTCTGCTCTAAAATGCCCATGGCATTATACTGAACATCTGAAAATCAAAGGTGTTGAGCTGATTGGATTCAGAGGAGGCAGGAATGGGCGAGTGCTTTAATTTCTATTTTTGCTCTACTTATTTAATTTAACTACTTAGTATATATATTTATTGTAATCCACAGTTTTTTCCCTCTATTATTATTTATTGCATTGTACTGCTGCTGCAAAGTCAACAAGTTTCACGGCACGTGCCGGTGATATTAAACCTGATTCTGATTCTGAAGTAGTTGATCACGTAGAGAGGTGGCATCAGAAGACTAGAGGTCAGTAGTCTGGAAAGAACAAGACTTGTTGAATGGTTTTAACTAGTGCCACTGTTCATAACTTCAGTCTACCAATACATATTTATAAATAAACATGTTGATATCACATAATGCACACACAGTGGGGACCTCCTGTACCTAATAAAGTTGACACTGTATGCTTGTGGACCTCTGCTGCTGCTGCCCATCCACTCAAGGGTCAACTTGTGCGTTCAGAGGTGCTCTTCTGCACGCTGTTGTAACACATGGTTATCTGAGTTAATGTTGCCTTCCTGTCAGCTTGAACCAGTCTGGCCATTCTCCTCTGATCTCTCTCATTAACAAGGTGTTTTCATCCACAGAACTGCCACTCACTGGATGCTTTTGTTTCTTGCACCATTCCCCATAAACTCCAGAAACTGTTGGGCTTGAAAATCTCAGGGGACCAGCAGCCTTTGAGATGCTCAAACCACCCCACCTCACACCAAATAATCAGTCTACAGTTAAGGTCACTTAGATCACATTTCTTCCCCATTCCGATGTTTGGTCTGAACAACAACTGAACTTCTGGACCTTGTCTGCATGTTTTTATGTATTGAGTTGCTGCCACATGTTTGCTGAGTAGATATTTGCATTGACAAACAGATGTACCCAATAAGTGACCACTGAGTGTATAGTACGTGTTAGTATTTCAACATGTCTAGATCTGCACGTTTATTAGCATATACATTGCATAATTCAATGTGTTGCTGTTTTATACAGTAGACTCTATTGGGAGTTGGCTCATGTCGTGCCCTTAATGCAGCTAACTATCATCCGATCATCTGCTATTTCACTGAGCAATTGGATACCAGAGTAATGAAACATTCAGTTGTTTGAGAACACGATGGAAGAGTTTAAGCTTGCGCAGACGTGGAGAGATTGTAACATGGCAGCATGGTAGCATAGTGGTTAGCACAACACGTTACAGTACAGGGTTCAATACCCGCTGCTTTCTGTGAGGAGTTCCTACATTCCCCACATGACCACATGGGTTTCCTCCGGGTGCTCCGGTTTCCTGCACAGTCCACAGGCATACCCATTAGACTAATTGGTCGTTGTGAATTGTCCCATGTTTAGACTAGGATGAAAATTGGTGTTTGCTGAGTGGCATGGCTCGAAGGGCCGGATGGGTGTACTCCATGCTGTACCTCAATAAATAAATAAACAGGTTAACGTTTTAGTTTAAAAAGTAGTTCTGCAGTGTGTGATGTTTGATTAGGGAGGAATGGAACTGAATACATTGTTACAGAGGGAGAGATCATGGATTCAATGGGCCGAATGGACTGTTTCTCTGCTTTGCTGGACTGGTGTAAAAGGTGTGAGGAGAGGAAGAGAAAGGGTCTGAAACGATTAGAGGTTCAGTAGTAGTCAACGTGGAGGGCTTGTGCAGAAACCTACTGTATTGGGGAGTATGGAGAAATTTTCCCCCAGTGTGGACAGATTTGCTCAACTTTCCAGCCATCCTGTTTCAGCAATTTTCCAGCAAGCTTCCTAGAGGAATCCATTCAGATTCTTCAAATGGCAATGTCATCTGAAGGAAAATGCTTCCAACTGCAAAAACAGCCATTGCCCTTTTAAGAAAAGTACAAGTTTAATTCAGTGCGTGGCCAGTGAGGCACTGCTTTGGAAGCTGATAACGTCTCCTTTGTGGTTTGGCTGAGACAGAAATCGAACAGGGACTATGAAAGCACTGTGTGAATAGCATTTATGAAGCCTGTTAGGCCATCAGCTTTACTGGGACAGTGGTGTCCTAGCGGCAATGGAGCTTACATGGATGTGCAGCCTGTTTGTATCCCCACTGGGACATTTTAAGATCATGAGACATAATAGCAGAATTAGATCATTTGGCCCATCCAATCTGCTCCACTATTCGATTTATTATCCCTCTCAACCCCATTCTCCTGCCTTTCCCCCATAACCGTCAGGCCTCCATAGTGACTTGGCCTCCACTACCAACTGGCAATGAATTCCACAGATCCACCACCCTGTGTGTAAAGAAGTTCCTCCTTTATCTCTGTTGTAAAGAACTGTCCTTCTATTCTGAGGCTGTGCCATCTGATCCTGGACTCCCCCACTATAGGAGACATCCTTCTGCATCCACTCTATCTCATCATCGTCATTGTGTGCTGTGCCGTGACATGGGTGATCATGGTCTTGACTGTGATTGTTCCTGGCAAATCTTTCTACAGAAGTGCCTCCTCTGGGCAGAGTCTTTACAAGACAGCTGATACCAGCCTTTATCAATACTCTACAGAGACTGCCTGCCTGGTGTCAGTGGTCGCATAACCAGGATTTGTGATGTACGACCGGCCACCACCTGCTCCCACGGCTTCATAGAAACATAGAAAATAGGTGCAGGAGTAGGCCATTCGGCCCTTCGAGCCTGCACCGCCATTTATTATGATCATGGCTGATCATCCAACTCAGAACACCGCCCCAGCCTTCCCTCCATACCCCCTGACCCCCGTAGCCACAAGGGCCATATCTAACTCCCTCTTAAATATAGCCAATGAACTGGCCTCAACTGTTTCCTGTGGGAGAGAATTCCACAGATTCACCACTCTCTGTGTGAAGAAGTTTTTCCTAATCTCCGTCCTAAAAGGCTTCTCCTCTATCCTCAAACTGTGACCCCTCGTTCTGGACTTCCCCAATATCGGGAACAATCTTCCTGCATCTAGCCTGTCCAATCCCTTTAGGATCTTATAGGTTTCAATCAGATCCCCCCTCAATCTTCTAAATTCCAACGAGTACAAGCCCAGTTCATACATTCTTTCTTCATATGAAAGTCCTGCCATCCCAGGAATCAATCTGGTGAACCTTCTCTGTACTCCCTCTATGGCAAGGATGTCTTTCCTCAGATTAGGGGACCAAAACTGCACACAATACTCCAGGTGCGGTCTCACCAAGGCCTTGTACAACTGCAGTAGTACCTCCCTGCTCCTGTACTCAAATCCTCTCGCTATAAATGCCAGCATACCATTCGCCTTTTTCACCGCCTGCTGTACCTTCATGTGACCCTGACTGGGGAGCTAAGCCGGTGTAACACCTTGCCCAAGGGTGACCTGCAGGCTAGCAGAAGGAAAGAGCACTTTACACCTCCTTTGGTAGATATATACAGTATCTCCACCCCACCATCCTCCACTTTATCTAAGCCTTACGATATTCAGTAGGTTTAACCAATTATAAGCAGGAGGAGAAAGGGAGAGGTCATTTTTTTGACTTCTGTTCTAGGAGGGTAAGCTGATTAATTATTGGTTAGCTTGTTATTGTCACATCAGTGAAAAGCTTGTCTTGCATACTGTTCATGCAGATGAAACCTTTACAGAGTGCATTGGGCTAAAAGAGGTTAAAACAAAAACAATACAGTGTAACAACTACAGGGCAAGTGTGCCACAGGTGAACAGTACCGTGTGAGATTATAACGAGGCAGTGAGATGCTTTTGTTCTCCTGGTCAGAGAAGGGGACAAGGAGGGATGAGGTTACTGGATTCTAGGATGGGTTTATGGAATTGTTTGTACAGCAGCACAAAGAAGCACAGCCAGTTGGAAATGTGGAATTAAACCCCTCTCCCCTCTCACCACCAAATCTGATCGACCTGTAGACTCATGCATCCATTCTTGTTGACTCGACCTCATCTTCCCAGATGCAGATGTGGAAAACTTTACCAACAGGATGTCTGTTGTAATTGTGAAAACAGTGAGGGAGTGTCCACCTTTGTCAGCTTGTCCCCTTTGTCACTGATTTAAAATTAGTGTGATCACCAGTTCTTAAGGGGTTGTCCATTGGTGGGTCTTCAGAAGGCTGGATGTGGATCCAGAATCCACATACTCTGATGCAGTGTGAGCACAAGTCTTCTGGACATCACAATTCTGCTCCTTTCGCCACTTGCTGATTGACGTGGGACTTAATAATCAGAGGTGCAAAGGACTTGGGAGTCCAAGGGCAGGATTCACTAAAGGTTGAGTCTGTAGTGGATTTAGATTTAGAAACTTATAGCACAGTAACAGGCTCTCCAGCCCAACAAGCCCACGCTGCACAATTACACCCACGTGACTGATTAACCCGCCAACACATATGTCTTTGGAATGTGGGAGGAAACCAGAGCACCTGGCAGAAACCCAAGCAGTCACAGAGAGTTAGTACAAACTCCTTGCAGGCTGCGATGGCAACTGAACCCCAACTGCTGGGGCTATAATAATGTTACACTAACCACTATGCTACCATGCTGTCCTAAGGCAGGCAAATGCAATGTTAGCATTCAGATTAGAGCACTAGGATATAAAAGCAAGGATGTAATGTGGAAGCTTTACAAGGTGCCGGTTAGACCACACTTGGAGTATTGTAAGCAGTTTTGGGCCTTTATCTATGAAATGATATGCTGGAATGGCAGAGGAGGTTCACAGGAATGATCCTGGGAAAGAATGGTTTAATGAATGAAAAGCATTTGATGGCTCTGAGCCTGTACTCACTGGAGTTTGGAAGAATGAGGGCAATCTCATTGAGACCTATCTGATGTTGAAAGGCCTAGATAGAGTGGACGTTGAGAGGGTGTTTCCTATAGTGGGAGAGTCCATGACCAAAGGGAGCAGCTTCAGAATAGAAAGATGGCTTTTTAGAACAGAAATGAGGAGGAATTTCTTTAGCCAGAGGGTGGTGAATCTATGGAATTCATTGCCATGGACGGCTCTGCGTATATTTAAACTGGAGATTGATCGGTTCTTGATTAGCAAAGGCTACAGGGAGAAGGCAAGAAAATGAGGTTGAGACGAACAATAATTTGGCTGTGACTGAATGGTGAAGCAGACTTGATGGGCTGAATGGCCTAATTCTGCTCCTATATCTTTTGCTCTTATATTTCACATCTTCCTGCTTCACTGGCCTGTTTTGAACAGGGAGAGTGAATTGGTAGTAGAACTATTTATTCCATGTTGGGTCAGATCTTTTTGATTGTGCAATCAAGCAGATATGGTCAGTGTACATTATTGCACACAATGTAGTATCAGCCTTTAGAACTACCCTAAGATCAGTCTAATCCCACCTTGCTACATAGTTTTTCTATCATTATGATCGTGTGTTATGAGTAATTTTTCTTTATCCATTATCCAGCCTATCAGCAGTGGATTGTACAAGAATGCCTCTCCCTATGGTTCATTGAGCAACATCGTGGATGGACTGAGCTCACTGACAGACCACTTCTCGGATCTATCCCTATCGGCTGAACCTCGCAAACCTGGCAAGAGGCCCCCACCCAATTATTTATGCCACCTCTGCTTCAACAAAGGACACTACATCAAGGACTGTCCCCAGGTAAGGCTGGTTCAAATATTGCAAGGACTGAACTGCATCTCAGCTGCTTGTGGTGAGATAGGGTGAATAATTCGGATGATTGGTGAATGTTGTAGCAATGAGTTATGCAGGTGAGTCACTCAAGTGAAAAAATGGCATTAACTCTTTTTTAAAATTTAAAATGGATATTGTGTGTCAGGGGGGTTAAATGACAATTTGCGAGTAAAATATTTTATCTTCAAATATGTGCAAAATACTATTTGAAGTTTTAATGCATACGGCTGTTTGTGTATTAACCCTATAGAGAGCATACAAAATCCGCAGGGATTGTGGAAAGAAATTAATAATTCCCTTTGATTTAATGTCTTGTTAGTTGGTATTATTTGGTGTTTGTGAGCCTTGTGTGGTTGCTGCTTTTTGTCCTGGCTCAATGACATCGTTCTCAGAATCATTTTGGAAAGTTAGTTCTGTTCACATTCGCAACTAATTCACACTATCCGAACTGAATAAACTGCTGCATGTCTGATGTTCCGAGAGACATAGTGAATCAGTATTAGCAAGCTGTGATCTCTACTGCCGAGTCCAGTTAGATTTTCAATTCAATTTGGATCCTCTTGTTTTACGTGACAGGGGCTTGGAGTATTCAATTGTCAACTTTGGTTTAGTTTGTGGATTTTTTAAAAAAATTGGTGTTTGGCAATATCAGACATTAAGAAAATGTCAAGAAATGGTTCAACTTTCAGGTTTTGTAAAGCTTAACTAAATTGATAATGGTATTAACCTTCCTAAGTCCAGCACCCCTACTGGGCCATTGGCCACCGACAGCAGCTTGCCAGCGTCCTCAGTTCCGGGCATTCTTTCACATTGTTTCCAGATGGGGCCATCATCTCATTGTATCCTTCCTCTTCTAGGGATGAGGCCTTTCAAGCTTCTGTTGATGTTTCTGTAGCGCTGCGTTATGGAGTTGCGAGCCCCTGACCCAATCCTCATCCTCTTGTAGCCGGGCTTGGGTCTGTCCATGTCAGAGTAATAATAAGAACAGTTTTCACTTCCATTTAAACTCACCATTGTCTCCTGATCAGCTTTGGCATGTGATTGGTAGGAAAGAGCAAGTGGAATTGGGGCCGATTGTCTTAAAGTTGCAGAATGAATGAAAATGTCAATTTTGTTTGCTTGACATTTATTACTGGTGTGGAGTTTTATTGGTGAAGGAAAACAAGCTTTTCCAAGAATATCTTTTGGATTTTGTTTTTGTTGGTATTAAACTGAGCAGTTTGAGTCCTTTATATTGCTTAGATTGAATTGAATACAGAGCTTTGCTGTTCTCAAACAAAACCATTAACACTGGATGACATTGTTTTTCAAAAATGACGCATCCTCAGAAATTATTTTTGTTTATGATAGATCACTTGAAGCTGAACACAATATAATTTCAGACTATATAGGAATTTGGAAAAACAAGAAATTAACTTTTATTAAATATAATGTGTTTAATTGCATAATGGTGATGACACTTTGCAATAGTTCAATGAAGCTATAAATGTTTTGTTGATGATTTTCATTTGTACTCAGTGTCTGAGGCTTCTCGCTCAGGTGTCCAACGATAATCAGCCAGCATCGATGGATTCCAGTTGCCCTGATACCGTTTCTCCATGACTGTAATGTCCTGTTGAAACCTTTCACCGTGCTCGTAACTGACAGCACCAAGATTTGCAGGGAAGAAGTCTAAATGGGAAAGTAGAAAATGAATCTTTAGCGACATGTTACACTTCATGGGTTTTGTGTGCTTGAAGCATGTTGTCAATCAGCTCCACATAGTTAGATGCTCTGTAGTTGCCAAGAAAATTTTCAGCAACAGCCTTGAATGCTTTCCACGTGATTTTCTCCAGTTCTACTAGAAGTTCCTTAAATTGCCTGCCATTGTTGACCTGTTTGATTTGAGGACCAACAACAATGCCTTCCTTAATCTTGGCATCAGTTATTCTGACTTGATTTATGAATTGAAATAACAAATACAGATGATTTTTTAAAAATGGTGCATGATAGGGAAATTTTGTGATGGTTTTCATGATCAGTTGCCCAAAATCCATAAGATACACCCAAAAGTATTCAGAAAGCAAAATATTTGTTCTCCAGTGCAACAAGGAACACAGAAAGTAGTTAACAGCATACAGGAATGAAATGGGATTTGATTAAGTGAATTGTCGTATGGGGCTGATTCATTGTTGTCTGCTTGTTTGTACAATTCAATACACTTGAACAATGTATATTTTTCAATACAGTTATTATAAGATAACTGAACAAATCCTGGCCTCTTGTGTTGACGTATCTATTCTTATTTTTGCTCCATTTAAGTTTATGTAAATCGATGGCCCTGTAAAGACCTTGTCAGTTTCCGTTATTAGAAAAATTTTTGCATTCTTGGTGGTGTCATTGGTTTGGAAGTTGTCAGAGGAGAGTTGATGGGAAATGCTCAAGCGATGTCTCATTCCGTAGGAAGTAGGCTAGAACCTCAGCTGCCAGAACAATAAAATCCAGATGCCTGTTCCTAATCTGAAACCACTGTCCCTCTGAGTGAGGGACTCTGTTTTCACTTTCTTTTCCTCTCCTTCATTGCTGCTTACCATCAGAGCGGGGATAGGCTGGGAATGTGCGATGTTGAAATCCAACCGGCCAAAAAGGCGGAATGCTCTGAATATGAGAAATGCCCTCAGAGAGAAGTTCAGGACCACTGTAAAAGTCCAGGGAACTGTGGTTTTAATTTTCCGTAGATGTAGAACAGGACGGCTCAGGAACAGGTCCTTCGACGCACAATGTTGTGGCAATCCACTAAGAAGCAAATCAAAACACCCAAACGCTCATCCGTCCTACCTACCCAATGCCCAAATCCCTCCATCTTCCTCATATTAATGTGCCTATCTAACCGTCTCTTAAAAGCTTCTAATGTATTTGCCTTTACCATCATACCAGGCAGTGCTCTCCACTCTCTGAGTACAAAAAACTTACCCCCACATCCCCTTTGAACTTACCTCCTCTCCCCTTCAATATATGCCCTCTGGTATTAGACATTCCTACCCTGGGGTAAAGATACTCCCTGTCCACTTTATCAATGCCTCTCATAATGTTGTAAACCTCAGGCTCCGACGCTCCAGAGGAAACAACCCAAGTTTATCCAGCTTTCTGACAGTACATGCCCTCTAAACCAGGCAGCATCCTTGAAAAACTTTTCTGCACTCTCTCCAGAGCCTCAACATCCTTCCTACAGTGGAGCGACCAGAACTGTATGCAATCCTCAAAATGTGGCCTAACCAGAGTTTTGCAAAGCTGCAACATAACCTCCTGACTTTTGAACTCAATGACGCGACTAATGAAAGCAAGCATTAAGAGTTAATGCTCAGGTCGATATCAACAGGATTTAGTTTCATTGAGATTTGCATGAAAATAAATATTTTGTACAAAAGGCCAAGTCGATCCAGTACAGTGAGTTTATGACCAATGACTGAGCAATTTATACTTTACACAGAAGTAATCTTCAGATTATTGACATTACCTGGACTATTAACTTTCTGTTTGGCATTTAGAATATTTTTTATCAATTGGACATCACTAGTACCTGTTTTCCCAGTTGGCTGGGATGTTTTCTCAAACAGAGTATCAAAATCTAATCTAGATTATCCATTGAATGCTGCTAAATTATTCAGACGCTTTAACCATTAACAACTTTGACCCGATAAGAATGAATGGCAGATGAGTTTATCTGTAATTCAAGGCAAATCGATTTACTGTCTGCATCCTCCCAATCTGTCTTTAGTGTTTGCCTAATGGGATATTCAGTTTAAATTAATAAATTTCACCCATTTTAGAATGTGCACACATTTAGTGGTTTGTGAAATTATCTGTCAAAGGCTCTTGACTAGTTACTTGCTGTTGTATCTCAATGGACAGCCACTTTGATGGAAACAGTGAAGCCATTTGCCAAGTATAAAGGCTCCATTGCCCTTTCCAGTAAAGTCAATGAATGTTACATCATTCATCTCGAAGCTGAATATTTGGTTCTTAGTGGGGAAAGTATCTTCAAAGACTTGTGATTTTTTTTTACACACAGGTAGAACTCTGCTGACAATATAAAGACCAAGCATGCCTCACAATGTACGTTCAATGTATTATACAGTGTCAACTGTATATTATACTGCTGTATATAATCAAATTTGTTTGTGGAATTGGCTGGTAAAGCATGTGACTGGATAATTGGTGGAGTGGCCAATATATATTAGTATGGTTGACCTATAAAATGTGGAATGAGTGGAACTCTGCATTCAAGTGACCCCTTGTTGCCCCCCCCATTTCCCTCCTCTCCCCCGAATCAGGTGATCTCGAATCAGTGACACTGCAGACTGTACCTTCAAAACAGCGAGCGTTTGGTCTTCCTCTCACAGTGGCAGGAGTGATACCTCCCTCTCCCTCCTTACTGAGAGAGAGTCTGTGGGATGTCGAAGTGGAGGATGATGGACTACAGAGACCATGATCTAGAGTCCATCATCCGCCACTTTGACATCCCGCAGCTGGTTGGGGGGGGGGGTGAGGTCGGGTCAGATGCTTCCTGCTGGAACAAGTAGGGGAAGGTTGATGCTTTGCTGATGCCTGTGCGAGAGAAGGGGAGAAGGGAGTTCTTACGTTTTTCTGCCATTCATTCTTTGAGGTTTTCTTCTGCTTTATGGATGTCTGTGAAGAGTAAGAATTTCAGGCTGCATACTGTATACATTCTCTGGTATTAAATGAAACCATTGAACCTACAGGATTGGTAGTGCGGCTGGTCAAGCCTCTGCTATAGAGCTTCGGTGACCTGGATGCTCCAGCAATGTATGTTCTCCCTGTGGCCACATGGTTTCTCTCGGTGGAGCAGTCTCTTGTATTCAAAAAGATATGTGACTTGAGCAGTTACTGTCAATTGGCTCCAGTGTGTTGATAAGGGATACCATGAGGCATGACTGGATGCAGAGCTGGACTGAGAAGAGCCAGATGGAATTCAACCTGGAGAAGTGTTAAATGAACAAAGTTAATGTAAGGATTCTTAGCAGTGTAGAGGAACAGAGGGATCTTGAAGTCCACCTCCATAGATCCCTCAAGATTGCTGCACAAGGTGATAGGGTTGTTAAGAAGGTGTATGGTGTGTTGACCTTCATTAGTTGGGGGATTGAGTTTAAGAGCCTTGAGGTAATGTTGCAGCTCTCTAAAACCATAGTGAGATGACTCTTGGAGTATTGTGTTCAGTTTTGCTTGCCTCCTTACAGGAAGAACATGGAAGCATTAGAGAGGGTGTAGAGGAGATTTACCAAGATGCTACCTGGATTAGAGAGCATGTCCTATGGGGATAGTTGAGTGAGCTAGGGCTTTTCCCTTTGGAACGAAGGAGGATGAGAGGTAACTTGCTAGAGATGTGTAAGACGATAAGAGGAATAAATGGAAAGAAAGGCAAATGCTTTTTTCACAGGGTGTCAATAGCTAACATAAGATGACACACATTAGAGTGATGGGGGAAAATATGTGGGGATGTGGACGCAGGTTTTTTTAACACAGAGTGGTGGTGCGTGGAACATTCCGTTGGGGGTGACAGTGGTGGTAGATACTTTGTGGCATTGAAGGTACATTGATGAAAGTAAAATGGAGGTCTATGTGAGAGGGATGGTTAAGTTGATCTTGCAGTAGGTTAAAAGCTCCGCATGACATTGTGCACCAAAGGGCCTGAACTGTACTGTCTGTGTTCTGGGTGTGTCGATGGGAATGTATTAAGACTAAAATATGATGAATGGAGAAAGAGTGTAAATGGATTCTTGATAGTAATCATGGATATGATGGGCTGAATGGCTGCTCTCCCTGCTAAAACAGAGGAAGGAGGTGTCAAGAAACTTTTACAATGTTCCACACCGTCACTTGTCATGTCATTTACTCTGGAGACTTTAAAAGGGCAATGATTTCAATGGCTTCAGTCTAATCTGATGTGAATCACTGGCTCTGTCAGAGAAAGAAACGTAAACTTCCAGTCAGAGAAAAAAACGTTAAGTGTTTCATCTTCTGGTTTCCACAGCGACCATTTATATTTCAGTGGGGATTTGCAGCTTGCAGTAGGAATTTTTAAATTTTACTGCATCAAGTTCCAGATACATAATTATCCCAGCAAGGGTCGGATCATCCTGTTGTAACAATAGTTTTAGAAAAGTGTGGCTTGTTGATTGCAAGCTGCTTCACCAAATGCAAATTACTCCCACTTCTCTGCTGTTCCCGATGACACCTGCCTTGTCGCCTGGACATCAAGGTAATGAACAAAAGCCAAGAACCTCCTGGCAATTTGTAAAGCTTTGGTTAAAATCAGGAAAATAAGTAAAGAGCTGTAACTCCATTAGGAATCTACTTTAGTGAGATTCCATCATCTGCGTCCACCTATCACCTCACAGCCCTGGTGGCCATCTTCACTTTTCTCTCTTCCATCTGCCCGGACAGACCTACCACTTGCCAGATCTTGTTCTACCACTCCCCTCAACCTCTGAATTTGTTTTTAGAGATACATCATGGTGACAGACCCTTTTGATCCAATGTCTTGCCCTGCCCAGTTTTACCCATGCATCATCTGTGCTGTATCTCTAATTAATTCCCTCTCCACTCCTCATCAACGCTCCCCCTCCCTGCCCCCAGTTCCTCTCCTGCACCCCCGCTTTCTCCATCTGAAGCACTTCCTTGCCCCTCCTCCCACCACCCAGCCTCCCCTCACTCCCCCACCTCCCCTTCCCTACCCTATACCCCCTCTCTATACAGACCCCTTCTACCCCCTCCAACCACCACTCCCCTCTTCCCCCTCCCCTCTTCCCCTTCCCCTCCCCTCCTACCCCCTCAACTTCCCTCTCCTTTCCTCCCCCTCCCCCTCCCACTTCCCCTCTCTCCCCTCTACCCCTCCCCTCCCCCTCCCCTTCTACACCTCCCCCTTCCCCACCTCCCCTTCCCCACCTCCCCTTCCCCACCTCCCCTTCCCCTCTCCCTCCTTCCCCTCTCCCTCCTTCCCCTCTCCCTCCTTCCCCTCCCCCTCCTTCCCCTCCCCCTCTCCCTCCTTCCCCTCTCCCTCCTTCCCCCTCCCCCTCC
The DNA here is from genome assembly GCF_030028105.1 of Mobula birostris. Taxonomy (NCBI): domain Eukaryota; kingdom Metazoa; phylum Chordata; class Chondrichthyes; order Myliobatiformes; family Myliobatidae; genus Mobula; species Mobula birostris. Next base: position 65,395,014 of record NC_092387.1, read on the forward strand.
CCCTCCCCCTCCCCCTCCCCCTCCCCCTCCCCCTCCCCCTCCCCCTCCCCCCTCCCCCTCCCCCCTCCCCTTCCCCCTTCCCCCTTCCCCCTTCCCCCTCCCCCTTCCCCCTCCCCCTTCCCCCTCCCCCTTCCCCCTCCCCCTTCCCCCTCCCCCTTCCCCCTCCCCCTTCCCCTTCCCCCCTCCCTCCTTCCCCCCTCCCTCCTTCCCCTCTCCTTCCTTCCCCTTTCCCTCTCTCCCTCCTTCCCCCCTCCCCCCTCCTCCTTCCTTTCTACACCTTCCCCCCACTCCTCTTCCCCCTCTTCCCCCTCCTCTTCCCCTTCCCCCTCCCCCTTCTACACCTTCCCCCACTCCCCTTCCCTCCCCCTCCCCTTTCCCCTCCTCTCCCACTGCTCTTCATAAGTAAATCAATTACAGTATACATATATTGGTGATTAAAAATCATGCAAAAACAGAAATAATATATATTGAAAAAGTGAGATTGTGTTCACAGGTTCAATGTTCATTTAGGAATCAGATGGCAGAGGGGAAGAAGCTGTTCCTGAATCTTCAGGCTTCTGTACCTCCTACCTGATGGTAACAGTGAGAAAAGGGCATGCCCTGGGTGCTGGGTTCCTTAATAATGGACGCTGCCTTTCTGAGACAGCGCTCTGTGCAGATGTCCTGGGTACTTTGTAGGCTGGTACCCAAGATGGAGCTGACTAAAATTATGACCCTCTACAGCTTCTTTCAGTCCTGTGCAGTAGCACCCCCACCTCCCGGCCATACCAGACAGTGATGCAGCCTGTCAGAATGTTTTTCAGTGTTAACATACCAAATCTCTTCAAACTCCTTATGAAGTATAGTCGCTGTCTTTAACCTCTAACTTTATTTTTATATAATTTTTTATTCTTTATAATTGTTGAATATTGCTTTTTATTGCATGTTGTTCTCTGACCATCCTTGAATAGATTTGCATCTTGCCGATGCCCATCCACAGTTATCCTGATGATTTGAGCCAGTCATGTATGTTATGCAACCTCTAGACAACTCACAGTACATGAATCCTTCGTGTATTCGGAATCAGAATCAGGTTTAATATCACCAGTATATGTCGTAAAATTTGTTGCCTTTGCGGCAGCAGTACAATACAACACATCATACAAGAAAAAATATGAATTAGTGTGTGTATGTGTAGATAGATATAGATAGTCAAACTAAATAAGAAGTGCAAAAGTAGTAAGGTCGTGTTCATGGGTTCAATGTCCATTCAGAAATTGGATTGCGGAGTAGAAGCTGTTCCTAAATCGTTGAGTGTGTGCCTTCAGGCTTCTGTACCTCCTCCCTGATGGTAACAATCAGAACAAGGCACATCCTGGGTGATGGGGTTGTTAATGATGGACACAGCCTTTTGTGAGGCATCACTCCTCGAAGATGTCCTGGATGCGATGGATACCATGGCAGAGGTTCTAGTCCACTGCTGTCTGATTCTCCATCAATACAGCATGTACTGAATACTACAGCGTGACTCAGCAACATAGTGGTCAGTGTAACACTTTACAGTTCTGGTAGTGTGTGATCTGGGTCTAATTCCTGCCACTGTCTGCAGGGAGTTTTCACATTTTTCCCGGAATCACGCGGGATTTTTCCAGGTGCTCCAGCTTCCTTCCATGGACCAAAGGCGTACGGGTTAGGAGTCTGGGTCGTGGGCATGCTCTGTTGCTGCCGGAAGCTTGGCTACACTTGCAGGCTGCTCAGCACATTCCTTTCAAACTTGACTTGTCTGTGTATCTGGCCGGGTTTCTGTTCCACAGCCGTCTGATTCTCTATTCAGTACTATGTGGGCTGAATGCTACGAAGCGACATGGTAATGGTTTACGATCCCTGCAGTCAGTGATTGGGGTTCAATTCCTATCACTGTCTTTAAGGAGTTTGCATGTTCTCCCTGTGAACGTGTGGTTTTCCTTTGGGTGCTCTGGTTTCCTCCCACATTCTAAAGACGTATGGGTTGGAGTTGAGCATTCCGGTATTATAATGGAACTCACCGATGAGCAGATGTATTACAGCATGTGACCTTCCAGGAAGCTTGTTGCCGTGATGCTCGTGCTTAATGAAGTTAAAGGTATATGTCTGTATAAAACTGGGGGCATGAACATTTGTTTAATCACTTCCAGAAGTTCTGGTATGCCCTGCACTTCCTGATACTGAATCCCATTTTTAAGCTGTTTCGCTTTTGGACATCTGTCATGCTGATTGGTTTTAGGCATCAGTAAGGTTTATTTTTGTTTCCAGGCTTATGGCGGAAATTGACTGCTCAGACGCATCTATCATGGGGTTTGAAAATGCCTCTTTATAAACAGCTCCTTCCCTCTCTACCCTTTGTCAATGCTAGAAGAAAAATTCCGGAAAATTCTAAACAGAAGGCCATTCAGTTCACCATCCCTGTTGTGATTGAGAAAGATCTGGCCGTTGTTCTCAGTTTCCAGTTTCTGGCAGATGGAGCATAGGTACTCGGCGAAGCAGTGTCCTAATCTACGTCAGGCCAGAAAAAGTGGGATCTCCTAGTGGCCAACCATTTTAATTCTACTCCCCATTCCCATTCCAACATGTCAGTCCATGGCCTCCACACCTGCTGTGATGAGGTCACGCTCAAGGTTAGAGGAGCAACACCTTACATTCTGTCTGGGTAGCCGCCGATCGATTTTGCATATTTCCAGTAATGCCCCACCCTTTCCTTCACCATTCTCCGTTCCGGTTTCCCTCTCTCACCTTATCTCCTTACCTGCCCATCATCTCCACCTGGTGCTCCTCTCTCTTCCCTTTCTTCCATGGCCTTCTGTCCTCTCCTATCCGATTTCCCCTTCTCCAGCCCTTTATCTCTTTTACCAATTGACTTCCCAGCTCCTTACTTCACCCTTTCCCCCTCTCCCGGTTTCACCTATCACCTGCTACCTTGTACTACTTCCTCCCCTCCCCCCACCTTCTCACCCTGACTTTTCATCTTTTTTCCCCAGTCCTGATGAAGGGTCTCACTCCAAAACATCAACTGTACTCTTTTCCATAGATGCTGCCTGACCTGCTCAGTTCCTCCAGCATTTTGTGTGTGCTACTACTATTTGAATGAATTGCTTTAGCTTAACTGATGAAGGAGCATATAATTTCAAATCATTCATGTATAAAAGATGTTTTAAGATGCAGCTCATTCCGTTGCTTCTGATTTGATACCCAATTTATATGCAATTCAGTAAATTACAGCACGGGTTTAAAGCTAGACAGAACCATAGTGGACTTAGTCACCTTGGAAAATAACTTGGTTTATTTTGGTAATGGTGGTTGTTTTTTGATTGTTAATAATATTATTTTTTATTTTTGTATTTGCACAGCTTATTTGTCCTTTGTTATACACCCATTGGTGTGGTCTTTTATTGATTCTATTATGGTTATTGGATTTATTGAGTATGCCCTCAAGAAAATGAATTTCAGGGTCGTATATGGTGACATATATATAGTTTGTTAAGAATTGTACTTTGAACAACGGTTGCCATGGTATCATGAGTTTTTTTTAATTCCCAGTTGTACACTGTCCTGTGATTAGACCAGTGTTAAATAGTGGGTTGCTGTTGCTGGGCGGTGTGCCTGTTGGACAGAAAAAGCCTGTTCCACACTGTCCCTTTAAATAAATAAAGCAAAATGGACAGGCAACATTTTGGACTGAGATCCGTCATCCGGACCAGCTGTCGATTGCCCATTTGCCTCCACAGCTACTACCCGACCCGCTGAGTTCCTCCAGCAGGTTTGTGCTTTGCTCCAGGTTCAAGCATCTGCAGTCTCTTGGGTCTCTACATTCAGTTCTAATGCAGGGCTCTGACCCAAAATTCTCTCCCCCCCCCCCCCCACCCACCCAGATGCTGCCTGATTCACTAAGCTCCTCCAGCAGATTTGTGTGTTGCTTCAGATTCCTGCATCTGCAGTCTCCTGTGTCTTGAGGGTTCTAAGATTGTTTAAGCCAACAGCTAACATCATTAATTTGCTACTTCCCAGTTTCAACAGAAGGATTTCTGTGATGTTATATAAGGGATGGTTTGGTAAATTGTTAACAAGAGATGCCTGGAATTCAGTACGAGCCGGAAGGTCAAAATTTGGAAGCTGTTAAGTTGAAAGACACAAATTCTGTTTGAATGTTCCAACAAAATGGTAGCTGGTGATCTCCCTAAAAAAAAATTTGTCCACCTTTTCCTTGTGTCTGTAATGGTGAGCCACTGAGTTGGTCAGAAGAATACTCAAGTATGGAAGGCATTAGATTACGGTTATTTATCATCAGAGTTTCAAAACATGAACGTGCTGTACTGCTATTAGTACAGTGTGTGATCAGGGTTGAGGGTTTTAAAGATTAGCTTTACTTGTCACATTTACATCTAATCGTAAAGTGAAATGTGTCATTTGCTTCAAAGGCCAACACAGTCTGAGCATGCGCTGGGGGCAGCCCACAAGGGCCGCCAGGCTTTCGGTGCCAACACAGCATGGCCACAATTTAATAACTCCTACTAAACACAATTGATTCTGCAGATGCTGGAAATCCAGAGCAACACACACAAAATGGTGGAGGAACTCAGCAGGTCAGGCGGCATCTATGGAGAGGAATAAACAGTTGATGTCTTTAGCCTATAAGGAATGATGAAGGGTTTCGGCCCAAAACGTCGACTGTTTATTCTCCTGCATAGATGCTGCCCGACCTGCTGAGTTCCTCCAGCATTTTGTGTGTGTAACCCTTTCTAAGCTGTACATCTTTAGAATGAGGGGGGTAACTGGAGCACCCGGAGGAAGCTCGTGGGGAGAATGTACAAACTGCATGTAGAGAGTGGTCGAGTTGAACCTGGGCGTCTAGAACTGTAATAGTGTTACGCTGATCGGCACACTATCACGCTGCCATGGTATTGTAGTTCAAAGGTCAAAGTAAAATCTATGATCAGAGTACATGCACATCACCACATACGACCCTGAGATTCGTGTTTTCTGCAGGCATTCTAAATCTATAGAACAGTAACTGTATACAGGATCAATGGACAGCAAACTGTGCAAATTCAGATGAAAGTAAACAGTAATAAATAACAAGATAAAAGGGTTCATAAATGAGTGTAATTATCCCCTTTTGTTCAAGAGCCTGATGGTTGTGCGGTAGTAACTGTTCTTGAACCTGGTGGGGCAAGTCCTGAGGCTCTTGTACCTTCTGCTTGATGGCAGCAATGAGAGGAAAGCATGGTCTGGGTGGTGTGTGTCTTTAATGATGGATATTACTTTCCTATGGCAACGTTTCATGTAGATGTGCTCTATGGCTGGGAGGACTTTACCCGTGATGTACCAGGCCAAATCCACTATCTTTTGTAGGATTTTCTGCTCAAGGGCATTGTGTTCTCCTACCATGCCATAATGCAGCCGGTCAGCTCACTTTCCACCACACATCTATAGAGGTTTGCCAAGGCCTTTGATGTCACGATGAATCTCCGCTGTCACGTCAGTTAGCAATGAGGAAAGACGCCTCCTTGAGAGCGGTGGGGAGTTTATTTTGCTTACTGAGGCAAAGCCTGGGCATGCTGCTTCACCCTGGGGATGACCACTTGCCAAGGCAGTTTCAGAGTTTGTGAGGAGTAAGGGTTGCAATTTAGCAGTTGCCGGTGGTCAAGAGATTGGATGGCGTTGGCTGTCTTGCATCTTTATTGATCGCCGCTGCATGCTGATGAAAGGCATTGGGGCGCCACTTCAGAAGAATGTCTATAGACTCAAGCTGCATCGAAAGTTGGCAAGGTTCAGTTTCTGTCTATTTGTAAGTTCTGTCTTTAAATAGCTTTGTATTGCTTCTCATTCTCTCTTTCTAAACCAACAAGAGGAGTGGCAGCTGTTTTTTATTTATATCTGAATTGATATACGATAGTTCCTTTCAAAAAACATAAATCTGGCAACACACGTGTGCTCAAAGCCAATTTAGGAACTGGAGTTGGGAAATGATTCTGTGTGTGAAAAAATGTGAATTCCTTCATTGGGATACAATTTGTGTTGCCTAGCAACAGCAGGTCTTCTCAAGGTATTTGTATTAACATAACCAGATGTCGCTGCACCAGTCTTTGCCGCTCATTCTCCGAAGGGCAATGAAACAGTTTGGTTCAATGCACATGGATCAATTCTGCTGAAACCTTGGTCAGATTTAGAGGGCACTTTGAATTTCGCACGTATTGGATTTCTAAGGTGTTCTTCGATCGCAGGTAAATCAGGGAATCAGGATCACTGATATACTGTTTGCTGTGAAATTTATTGTTTGTAGTAGTACTACAGTGCAATGCATAAAACATACTATAAATTATAAAAATATATACAGCACACACACACTCCCTCAGTGGCCTTTTATTAGGTACACCTGTACACCTGCTCATTAATGCAAATACCTAATCAGCCAATCATGTGGCAGCAACTCAATGCATAAAAGCATGCAGACACGGTCAAGAGGTTCAGTTGTGGTTCAGACCAAACTTCAGAATGGGAAAGAAATGTGACCTAAGTGACTTTGTCCTTGGAGTGATTCTTGGTCCCAGATGGGGTGGTTTGTGTATCACAGAAACTGCTAATCTCCTAGGATTTTCATGCACAACAGTCTCTGGAGTTTACAGAGGATGATTCAAGAAACAAAAAACTTCCAGTGAGTGGTGGTTCCGTGGGTGAAAATGTCTTGTTAATGTGAGAGGTCAGAGGAGGATGGCCAGAGTGGTTCAAGCGGACGGTAACTCAAATACCCACAAGATACAACAGTGGTGTGCAGAAGAGCATCTCTGACTGTACAGCACGTTGAACCTTGAAGTGGATAGGCTATGACAGAAGGCCACATCAGGTTCCACTTCTGTACCTAGTAAAATGGCCACTGAGTGAACACGGGGCTCTTATATGGATTTAGGAAAATTGTAGGGTTATGGGATGTGCCAGTGGTAAGTGTTAGATTGATTATTGAATAGATTTAGATAGCATTGAGGGCTGAATGGCCTGTATTGTGCTTAAATTATTCTGTCTCCTTTGTTCTGGTTTTG